>NC_069501.1:1072243427-1072585302 GCF_027579735.1 Bombina bombina | reverse complement strand
TTAATAACTTTAAATTATGCATATTTAAGATTATTTGAGATATTATAAATTATTTGTAAATCTTAAAGCAATTTGTTTGACAAGATAGGTTTACCAGTTAATTGAAAGACTTTTGTATATATCCCTGGAATAAAGTAAAAGATAACTTTAAGAAATAAATAAAATATTACTTTAAGCATTTTACTACTCTATGCAAGGCTATGGGCTATCTATCTATCTATCTATCTATCTATATCTATCTATCTATCTATCTATCTATTTATCTATCTATCTAGACCCAGATTGCTCTCTAGATTTAGGGGCATGAAAATATGAACTTTCCAGCAGCCATTTTTATAACATACTTTGACAGTATGGTTCAATTATTAAAGGGACAGTCTACTTGAAAATGTTTATTGTTTAAAAAGATAGATAATCCCTTTATTGCACATTACCAAGTTTTGCACAACCAACACTGTTATATTAATACACTTTTTACCTCTGTGATTACCTTGTATCTAAGCCTCTGCAGACTGCCCCCTTATCTCAGTTCTTTTAAGACTTGCATTTTAGCCAATCACTGCTGACTCCACGGAAGTAAGCACAATGTTATCTATATGGCACACATGTACTAGCGCTGTCTAACTGTGAAACACTGTTAAAATGCACTGAGATAAGAGGAGGCCTTCAAAGGCTTAGAAATTAACATATGAGCCCACTTAGGTTTAGCTTTCAACAAAGAATACCAAAAGAGCAAAGCAAATTTTTTGATAAAAGTAAATTGGAAAGTAGTTTAAACCTATCTGAATCATTGCATGTTTAATTTTGACTAGATTGTCTCTTTAACTTCCACATCTGGCAGTAATAGTCCTCTTAGCTGCAACAATGCTGTTAGTTTCCTCAAACTTACACAAAGTTTATTTTTATATTAAAATGTTTTGATTAGTCTGTTTCAATATTTTGTACTACTTACCTTCCAATTTTATATCAGTGATTATATTAGATTTGCCAAAAGTTTCCCAGATCAATTACCAAGTCTACAAAACTGTGCTCTAGTCTTCCTAGCCTGTTGCAAATACAATGGGGTAGATTTATTAAATGGTGGGCTGACATGATTCGCTATAGTGATATTTATTTTATTTTTAGAATGTATACATGTATCTGTATACTATTATCAGGTATTTGTAGAGCGCCAACAGATTCCGCAGCGCTAGTAGCCAAATATAACTAGTTGTGTCAGCAGAAAAATCTGTGAACAGTCTTATTTTCTTAGTTTTTAATTTTACTGTATGCTCTTACTATTTAAAAGGACATGAAACCCAAATATTTTCTTTTATTATTTGCATAGAGCCTACAGTTTTAAAAAACTTCCCAATTTACTTCTGTTATCAAATTTTCTTCATTCCCTTGGTATCCTTTGCTGATGTAGAGGTAATACAGTCAGCCAATGACAAGGGACAAATGTGTGTAGCCACAAATCACCAGCTTGCTTTCAGTAGTGTAGTTAGTGTGTTCATATTCTTTTCCAACAAAGGATACCAAGAGAATAAAGTACATTTGAAAATAGAAGTGAATTTAAAAGTGTCTTAAAATTACATGCTCTGTCTGAATCATACAAGTTTAATTTTGACTTTCCTATCCCTTTAAGTTGTATCTTGATTGTTAAAGGGACATGAAACCCAAATTTTTTCTTTCATGATTTAGGTAGAACATACAATTTTAAACAACTTTACAGTTTACTTCCATTATCAAATTTGCTTCATTCTCTTTGTATCTTTTGTTGAAGGAACAGCAATGCACTACTGGTTTCTAACTGAACAAATGGGTGAGCCAATGACAATTGGTATATATATGCAGCCACAAATCAGCAGCTAGAACCTAGGTTCTTTGCTGCTCCTGAGCTTACCTAGATAAACCTTTCAGCAAAGGATAACAAGAGAATGAAGCAAATAAAATAATAGAAGTCAATTGGAAAGTTGCTTAAAATTGTATATTCTGTCTAAATCATGAATACCTAATTATAACTTTACTGTCCCTTTAAGCTATTTAGTAACTACTTGCCTTGAATTACTTATAGCATCTGAATCTCAAGATTAGGGTTCATTGGGCAATTTGCAAAAGAGCTGAATGCCCTTTTAAGGGCAGTGAAAAAGAGCTGGATGCCCTTTTAAGGGCAATGCCCATACAAATGCCCCTTTAGGGGCAATGGGTAGTTTAGGATTATTATTGTTAGTTTTTTTTATTTTGGGGGGTTTGGTAGGTGGGGGTTGGCGGAATAGAGGTTAATAGATGTACTGTATTAGGTAGTTTGCGATGTTGTGGTTGGCGGATTTAGGGGTTAAAGTGAATGTAAATTTTGATGCTAAAGTGCCCGGTTTTTAAAACTTTGATTAAAAACAGAGGCAAAATTTACATTTCACTCCTGTTGTGACAAAAAACTTACCTTTTATTCTTCACAGCAGCTCCAGCTTCCTGATACCTCATTTTAGACCCAGGAAGAGGCTTAGAAATGGGTGGAGGAAGCTGGAGCTGCTGTGAAGAATAAAAGGTAAGTTTTTTTTTCACAACAGGAGTGAAATGAAAATTGTGATGAATTAAAGTGCCTCTGTTTTTGATCGAAGTTTTAAAAACCAGGCACTTTAGCATCAAAATTTACATTCACTTTAATAGTTTTATTGGGTATTTTTTTTTTCTTAATACTTTGTGCGGGCGGTTAGTTTATTTTTTTCTTAATAGTTCGTACGGGCGGTTCATTTTTTAAAAAAATACTTTTTGCGGGCGGTTCGTTTTTTAAAAAAAATACTTTTTGCGGGCGGTTCGTTTTTTAAAAAAAATACTTTTTGCGGGCGGTTCGTTTTTTAAAAAAAATACTTTTTGCGGGCGGTTCGTTTTTTAAAAAAAATACTTTTTGCGGGCGGTTCGTTTTTTAAAAACAAAATACTTTTTGCGGGCGGTTAGTTTTTTTTTATTACTTATTGCGGATGGTTATTTATTTATTTTTTAATACTTATTGCGGGCGGTTAGTTTTTTTTTTTTGTAATGCTCCGTTTGCCTTTGCTGCATCCCGGTGGATTCCGAAAATGGCAGGGTGGTGAAAGAATCCACTGCAGCTCGCTGCATCTAGGTGAATTCTTTTGGCTGTGTGCGCAGCCAACATTCTGTCATATGAGAATATGAACTATCCAGCAGTCATTTTTGTAACATACTTTGACAGTACGGTTTAATTATTAAAGGGACAGTCTACTTGAAAATGTTTATTGCCAACATTCCTTTGAGGATGCGTGCACAACTAGCGACACCAACGGATGCGTTACAAACACGATTATAGTATAGATTAGTGAAAAAAAAAAAAATCTTAGTGTCTGATTAAAGCAAAAAAGTGCACCAGTTAAGTATAATAGTTTTTAAATATCATGACTCTTAAAGGGATTATAAGAATTGTATTCTCTATCTGAATAAATAAAGAAACAAATTGGGTTCAATTTCCCTTTAAAGGGACAGTCTACACCAGAATGTTTATTGTTTTAAAATAGATTATCCCTTTATTACCCATTCCCTAGTTTTGCATAACCAACACAGTTATAAAAAAAAACACTTTTTACCTCTGTTAATATCTTGTATCTAAGCCTCTGCAAACTGCCCCCTTATTTCAGTTCTTTTGACAGACATGCATTTAAGCTGGCTCATAGGAACTCCACGTGCATGAGTACAGTGTTATTTATATGACACACATGAACTAACACCCTCTAGTGGTGAAAAACTGTCAAAATGCACTGAGAGAAGAGACGGCCTTCAAGGGCTTAGAAATTAGCATATGAACCTCCTAGGTTTAGCTTTCAACTAAGAATACCAAGAGAACAAAGCCAAATTGGTGATAAAAGTAACTTGGAAAATTGTTTAAAATGACATGCCCTATCTGAATCATGAAAGTTTATTTTGGACTAGACTGTCCCTTTAATTACTGCAAATCTTTCCCTTTTCTGTTAGAATAACATCTATTTTAGCTAAGTATAGGGTTGCTGAATATGTTAAGGTTCAAAATATTAATTTAGAGACTTATATCATTATCAAAGAAACTGTGGGCGAGATTACATATGAAGGTCGGCTGTTTTTAGTCGGATATCGCTATCACATATACAGCGCCGCATAAAAAAGCTGTGCGTATTTTTCACCCATCGCCCGCTAATTTTACTCCCATAAACTAACATAGAACCGGCTTAACAAGTTGGTATCACATATTCAGCGCAAGGACTTGCATGGAGAAAATTTATAAATTTTAGTACATTTTCACCTCGCCACACATAGGCAGGTGCAGCAAGCCTTGCGCTGAATATTTAAGTATTGTAACTGCCTAGAAGTATTATCAAAAACTTAACGCATGCACAATACCTACCTTTCAACAGCCATCCCCCCACTGCAATAACTAAATAAAATGTATTAGCCCCTAATCTGCCAACCTCCACATCGCAAAGTACATAATAAAGTTATTAACCTCTAATCTGCCATTCACCCACAATGCAAATAAGTTAATTAAAGTATTAGCCCCTAAACCGCCAACCCCCACAACACCAACTACCTAATTACACTATTAACCCCTAAAACGCCAACCCCCCACAATGTCAACTACCTAATTACACTATTAACCCCTAAACCGCCAACCCCCCACAACGCAATGAATTAATCTAATCACTAAGCCCCCTAACCTAACACCCAATACGTTAACCCCAATTGCATAAAATAAAAAAGACTACCTTACTAATAAATTAATTAAAAAGTACGATTAAATTAAAACAAAAAAATCTAATATTACAAAAAATAAAAAATAAATTACAGAAAAAATAAACAAAATTATCCAAAATTTTTTTTTAAACCTAATCTATTACCCCCATAAAAATAAAAAAGCCACCCCAAAATAAAAATACCCCCTAATCTAAGGATAAACTACCAATAGCCCTTAAAGGGGCCTTTTGTAGAGCATTGCCCTAAAGTGATCAGCTCTTTTACTGTTAAAATTTACAAATTACCCCTAACAGTAAAACCCCCTAGCAGTAAAATTTATGTAATTGGGGTTAATTTAGGGGGTGTTAGGTTAGGGGGCTTAGTGATTAGATTAATTCTTTGCGTTGTGGGGGAATGGCGGTTTAGGAGTTAATACTTTAATTAGGTTATTTGAGTTGTGGGTGAATGGCGGATTAGGGGTTAATCACTTTATTAGGTAGATTGCGTTGTGGGGGGTTGGTGGTTTAGGGGTTAATACTTTAGGTTATTTGAGTTGTGGGTGAATGGCAGATTAGGTGTTAATCACAATCGCCAAGATTACGAGTTTTGAGCGCTATAGGGAAAGATAGACTGCAGCTTTTTCGGCGGTATTTCACTCCTTATAGCGCTGGTATTATAAGTTTACAAAAAGTAGGTGTTTGGGGGCGATATGGCAGCGTTGAGTTCCATAACGCACCCAAATACCAGCGCTGCTTTGAGCTGCTTTGACGTGCTTGTGCACGATTTCCCCATAGACTTCAATGGGGAGAGCCGGCAAAAAAAAGCCTAACACCTGTAATAACGGAGCATAAAGCTCCGTAACGCAGCCCCATTAAAGTCTATGGGGAAAAAAAATGTACGTTTACACCATACACCCTAACATAAACCCAGAGTCTAAACACCCCTAATCTGCTACCCCCAACATCGCCGCCACCTATATTACTGTTATTAAGCCCTAATCTGCTGCCCCCAATCTCATCGCCACCTAACTACAATTATTAACCCCTAATCTGCTGCCCCTAACATCTCCGCAACCAACATTACATTTACTAACCCCTAATATGCTGCCCCAATGTCGCCGCCAATATAATAAAGTTATTAACCCCTAAACCTAACCCTAAGTCTAACCCTAACCCTAACATAATTCTAACCCTAACAACCACTAACTTTAACCTAATTAAAATAATTCCAAATAAAAATTACAATTAATACCTAAATTATTCCTATTTAAAACTAAATACATACAGGTGGCCTTCGTTTTACAACGGTTCAATTTACACAGTTTCAGAATAACAACCTTTTTTTCAGTCATGTGACTGATATTGAAAAGCATTGAGAAGCAGTGCATTTATTAAAATAACCAGTAGTTGGAGCTGTCTGCTTGTGTTGCAGCAAAGCCAAGAAAGCTGAAATTAATCAGGTTAACAAGTCTTGAGCTATCGAGCAGATTTCAAAGGAACAAGATGTTCCTGTTTATAAATCAGTCCAGATTAAAATGCATACAAATAAGTGTTAGCAGAAAAATGTAAGTGAAGTCTGTGTTGTGTCATTATTTTATTAGGTTTATTATGCTGTTTAGCAAATGTTTTTGTTCATTTAACTTAGTTTAATTATATATTCTGTGTTGTGTGATTATTTTATTAGGTTTATAATGCTGTTTAGCATTTAAAGTCTTCATTTCAAAGCTTTAAAAATAATGTATTAGTTGTTACTTATGACAATTTTGAGAGGGGCCTGGAACCTATCTCCCTCACTTCCCATTGACTTACATTATAAACTGGGTTTCAATTTACAATAGTTTCGATTTACAACCATTCCTTCCAATCGGAATTCAAGGGACGCTATCTTGGATGATGTCCTTTAACGGGAACCTTCAGTGTACAGCTGGGACCGTATGAAGAGGATGCTCCGCGCTGGATGTCTTAAAAATGGACCCTGGAGTGAACTGAGGGCTACCTGTACTTACCTGTATAATAAAACCTAAGCTAGCTACAATATAACTAATAGTTATATTGTATCTAGCTTATGTTTTATTTTTATTTCACAGGTAAGTTTGTATTTATTTTAACTAGGTTGATTAGTTAGTAAATAGTAACTATTTACTAACTACCTAGTAAAAATAAATACAAATTTACCTGTGAAATAAAACCTAACCTGTCTTACAGTTAAACTTAACATTACACTAAAATTAAATAAATTACATGATTTAAATACAATTAACTAAATTACAACCCCCCCCGACTAAGTTACACAAAATAAAAAACAGAATTTATGTCTTACCTGATAAATTCCTTCCTCCTACGGTGTGTCCGGTCCACGGCTTCATCCTTACTTGTGGGAATATTCTCTTCCCTAACAGGAAATGGCAAAGAGGCACACAGCAAAAGCTGTCTATATAGCCCCTCCTCTGGCTCCGCCCCCCAGTCATTCGACCGACGGTTAGGAGAAAAAGGAGAAACCATAGGGTGCCGTGGTGACTGTAGTGTATAGAAATAAAAATTTTAAACCTGACAAAAAGCCAGGGCGGGCCGTGGACCGGACACACCGTAGGAGAAAGGAATTTATCAGGTAAGACATAAATTCTGTTTTCTCCTACATTGGTGTGTCCGGTCCACGGCTTCATCCTTACTTGTGGGAACAAATACCAAAGCTTTAGGACACGGATGAAGGGAGGGAACAAGTCAGGTAACCTAAACGAAAGGCACCACGGCTTGCAAAACCTTTCTCCCAAAAACAGCCTCCGAAGAAGCAAAAGTATCGAATTTGTAAAATTTGGTAAAAGTGTGCAGTGTAGACCAAGTCGCTGCCTTACAAATCTGATCAACAGAAGCCTCGTTCTTGAAGGCCCATGTGGAAGCCACAGCCCTAGTAGAGTGAGCTGTAATTCGTTCAGGAGGCTGCCGTCCGGCAGTCTCATAAGCCAATCGGATGATGCTTTTCAGCCAAAAGGAAAGAGAGGTAGCAGTAGCTTTCTGCCCTCTCCTCTTACCAGAATAAACGACAAACAAGGATGATGTCTGTCTGAAATCCTTTGTTGCCTCTAAATAGAATTTTAAAGCACGGACCACGTCTAGGTTGTGTAACAAACGTTCCTTCTTTGAAACTGGATTCGGACACAGGGAAGGAACAACAATTTCCTGTTTAATATTCCTGTTGGAAACCACTTTTGGAAGAAAACCAGGCTTCGTACGTAAAACTACCTTATCTGTATGGAACACCAGATAGGGAGAAGCACACTGCAAAGCAGACAATTCAGAAACTCTTCTAGCAGAAGAAAAAGCAACCAAAAACAGAACTTTCCAAGATAGTAACTTAATATCTATGGAATGTAAGGGTTCAAACGGAACCCCTTGAAGAACTGAAAGAACTAAGTTTAGACTCCAAGGAGGAGTCATAGGTCTGTAGACAGGCTTGATTCTAACTAATGCCTGTACAAACACCTGCACATCTGGCATGGCTGCCAGCCGTTTGTGCAACAAAACAGACAGAGCAGATATCTGTCCTTTTAAAGAACTAGCTGACAAACCTTTATCCAAACCCTCTTGGAGAAAGGAAAGTATTCTAGGAATTTTGATTTTACTCCAAGAAAATCCCTTGGATTCGCACCAACGGATATATTTTAGCCATACCTTATGGTAAATTTTCCTAGTCACCGGTTTTCTGGCTTGAACCAGAGTATCTATAACCGAGTCTGAAAACCCACGCTTAGATAGAATCAAGCGTTCAATTTCCAAGCAGTCAGTTGTAGAGAGACTAGATTTTGATGTTTGAATGGACCTTGCACTAGAAGATCCTGCCTCAAAGGTAGCTTCCATGGTGGAACCGCTGACATATTCACCAGGTCTGCATACCAAGTCCTGCGTGGCCATGCAGGAGCTATTAGAATCACAGAGGCCTTCTCCTGCTTGATCCTGGCTACAAGCCTGGGAAGGAGAGGGAGAATGGTGGAAACACATAAGCCAGATTGAACGACCAGGGCGCCACCAATGCATCCACTAGAGTCGCCTTGGGATCCCTGGATCTGGACCCGTAGCGAGGAACCTTGGAGTTCTGACGGGACGCCATCAGATCCATATCTGGAGTGCCCCATAGTTGGGTTAACTGGGCAAAAACCTCCGGGTGAAGTTCCCACTCCCCCGGATCAAAAGTCTGACGACTCAGATAATCCGCCTCCCAGTTGTCTACTCCTGGGATGTGAATTGCAGATAGATGGCAGGAGTGATCCTCCGCCCATTTGATGATCTTGGATACCTCTCTCATCGCCAAGGAACTCTTTGTTCCCCCCTGATGATTGATGTACGCTACAGTCGTCATGTTGTCCGACTGAAATCTTATGAATCTGGCCTTCGCTAGTTGAGACTAAGCCAGGAGCGCATTGAATATCGCTCTCAGTTCCAAAATGTTTATCGGGAGAAGAGACTCTTCCCGAGACCATAGACCCTGAGCTTTCAGAGAGTCCCAGACCGTGCCCCAGCCCAAGAGGCTAGCGTCGGTCGTGACAATGACCCACTCTAGTCTGCGGAAACTCATTCCCTGAGACAGGTGACCTTGAGTCAACCACCAGAGGAGTGAGTCTCTGGTTACCTGGTCTATTTGAATTTGGGGAGACAAGTCTGCATAGTCCCCATTCCACTGTTTGAGCATGCACAGCTGCAATGGTCTTAAATGAATTCGAGCAAAAGGAACCACGTCCATTGCTGCAACCATTAGTCCTATAACTTCCATGCACTGAGCTATGGAAGGCTGAGGAATAGAATGAAGAACTCGACAAGCTTTTAGAAGTTTTGACTTTCTGACCTCTGTCAGAAAAATCTTCATTTCCACAGAATCTATTATTGTTCCCAGAAAGGGAACCCTTGTGGACGGAGACAGGGAACTTTTTTCTATGTTCACCTTCCACCCGTGAGACCTTAGAAAGGCTAAAACAATGTCTGTATGAGCCCTTGCTTTGGAAAGGGATGACGCTTGGATTAGAATGTCGTCTAGGTAAGGTGCTACAGCAATGCCCCTCGGCCTTAGAACCGCTATTAGGGACCCTAGTACCTTTGTGAAAATTCTGGGAGCAGTGGCTAAACCGAATGGAAGAGCCACGAACTGGTAATGTTTGTCCAGAAAGGCGAACCTTAGGAACTGATGGTGATCTTTGTGGATAGGAATATGCAGGTACGCATCCTTTAAGTCCACGGTAGTCATATATTGACCCTCCTGGATTGTTGGTAATATCGTCCGAATGGTTTCCATTTTGAATGATGGAACTCTGAGGAATTTGTTTAGAATTTTTAAATCCAGAATTGGCCTGAAAGTTCCCTCTTATTTGGGAACTACAAACAGGTTTGAGTAAAAACCCAGACCTTGTTCCGCTGTTGAAACTGGGTGTATCACTCCCATCTTTAATAGGTCTCCTACGCAATGTAAGAATGCCTGTCTCTTTATCTGGTTTGAAGATAAGCAAGACATGTGGAACCTTCCCCTTGGAGGGAGTTCCTTGAACTCTACATGATACCCCTGAGAGACAATTTCTAGTGCCCAGGGATCCGGAACATCTCTTGGCCAAGCCTGAGCAAAGAGAGAAGTCTGCCCCCTACTAGATCCGGTCCTGGATCGGGGGCTACCCTTTCATGCTGTCTTGGTAGCAGCAGCAGGCTTCTTGGCCTGTTTACCCTTGTTCCAGCCTTGCAATGGTTTCCATGCTGGCTTAGGCTGGGAAGCGTTACCCTCTTGTCTAGAGGCTGCAGAGTTAGAAGCCAGTCCATTCCTGAAATTGCGAAAGGAACGAAAATTAGACTTGTTCTTAGCCTTAAAAGGCCTATCCTGTGGGAGGGCATGGCCCTTTCCTCCAGTGATGTCAGAAATAATATCCTTCAATTCTGGCCCGAAAAGGGTCTTACCTTTGAAAGGAATATTAAGTAATTTGGTTTTGGACGACACATCCGCCGACCAAGATTTTAGCCAAAGCGCCCTGCGCGCCACTATTGCAAAACCTGAGTTTTTTGCCACTAATTTTGCTAATTGAAAAGCGGCATCCAAAATAAAGGAATTAGCCAACTTTAGTGCGTGAATTCTGTCCATGACTTCATCACATGGAGTCTCCTTTTGGAGCGAACTTTCTAGTTCCTCGAACCAAAAAGACGCCGCCGAGGTGACAGGAATAATGCACGAAATTGGTTGAAGAAGGAAACCTTGCTGAACAAAAATCTTTTTAAGCAATCCTTCCAATTTTTTATCCATAGGATCTTTGAAAGCGCAACTGTCCTCTATAGGAATAGTTGTGCGCTTTGCTAACGTTGAAACTGCCCCCTCTACCTTAGGGACCGTCTGCCATGCGTCCCTTCTGGGGTCAACAATGGGGAACATTTTCTTAAATATAGGAGGTGGAACAAAAGGTATACCTGGCTTCTCCCACTCCTTATTGACTATGTCCGCTACCCTCTTGGGTATCGGAAAAGCATCAGCATGCACTGGGATCTCTAAGAATTTGTCCATTTTGCATAACTTCTCTGGAATTACCAAAGAATCACAATCATCAATAGTAGCTAGCACCTCCTTAAGCAGGGCGCGGAGATGTTCTAGCTTAAATTTAAATGCCACGATATCAGGTTCTGCCTGCTGAGAAATTTTTCCTGAATCTGAAATTTCTCCCTCGGACAGACCTTCCCTTGCTGCCAATTCAGATTGATGTGAGGGTATAACAGATAAATTATCGTCAGCGCCTGTTTGCTCATCCTCTGTATTTAAAACTGAGCAAGCACGCTTTCTGGGAAATGCTGGCAGTTTGGATAAAAGATTTGCTATAGAATTATCCATTACTGCTGTTAATTGCTGCATAGTAACAAGCATTGGCGCGCTAGATGTACTAGGTATCGCCTGCGCGGGCAAAACTGGTGTTGACACAGAAGGAGAGGATGATGAACTATCCCCACTACCTTCATTTGAAGAATCATCTTGGGCAACCTTATTAAATGTGACAGTACTGTCCTTACTTTGTTTGGACGCCATGGCACAATTTACACATATATTTAAAGGGGGAACTACCTTGGCCTCCATACACACAGAACATATGCTATCTGAAGGTACAGACATGTTAGGCAGATTTAGGCAGGCAATTAATGCAATAAAAACGATTTTATACAAAACCGTTACTGTCTCTTTAAATAATAAAAGGAACACACTTTATTTCTGAATGTTCAAAAAACTATGAAGGAAATATCCGATCTTTATAAAATTTACACCCCAGTGTCTTAATGCTTTGAAAGTATTGCACACCAAATATGAAGTATCTAGACCCTTAAATAAGCAAACCGGAGCTAATTGTTCAATTTAACCGGTTTAAAACACTACAGTCCCTGCCACAGACTCTGCTGCGGCTTTTACCTTCCTTAGGGGTTATTCACCACAGAAATAAGCCTTCCGGAGTCCGTTTCTCAGCCACAGGACCCTCTCACATGAAGCTGCATGCACTGTCTTAGGAAGTAACTGCGCAACTGAGGCGCGAAAATGAGGCCTCCTCCCTCTGCATACCAGAGTGAAGGGGCCTTTCTGACTAGATTAGGCGTCTAAACCAATGCCAGGCATAATTAAAACGTTCCCAAAAGTGTTTCTAAGTTCATAAAACACTCCAAAAGTCATAAGAATATGATATAAGCAAATCGATTTAGCCCACAATAGTGTCAACCAGTATAGAGCCCAATATATAAGCCTTTAATCTGTACTCAGTCTAAGAAAATGGCTTACCGGTCCCATGAGGGAAAAACTGACAGTCTTCTAGCATTACTATGTGTTGTTAGAAAAGAGACTGGTCATACCTGGAGCAGATAAGTCTGCAAACTGTTACCCCCAACTGAAGTTCTCTGGTTTCAACAGTCCTGCAATGGATTCTAGTTACTGGTGCTAAAATCATACTCCTCTTTAACAGAACTCTTCATCACTTTCTGTTGTAGAGTAAATAGTACAAACCGGCACTATTTTAAAATAACAAACTCTTGATAGAAGAAATAAAAACTACAACTAACACCACATACTCTTTACCATCCCCGTGGAGATGCTACTTGTTCAGAGCAGGCAAAGAGAATGACTAGGGGGCGGAGCCAGAGGAGGGGCTATATGGACAGCTTTTGCTGTGTGCCTCTTTGCCATTTCCTGTTAGGGAAGAGAATATTCCCACAAGTAAGGATGAAGCCGTGGACCGGACACACCAATGTAGGAGAAAAGAAATTATCAAATATTTAAACTAATTACACCTAATCTAATAGCCCTATCAAAATAAAAAAGCCCCCCAAAATAACAAAACCCCTAGCCAAAACTAAACTGACAATAGCCCTTAAAAGGGCCTTTTGTGGGGCATTGCCCCAAAGATAACAGCTCTTTTACCTGGCAAATAAAAATACAAACAACCCCCCAACAGTAAAACCCACCACCCACACAACCAACCCCCCCAAATAAAAACCAACCTAAAAAACCTAAGCTACCCATTGCCCTGAAAAGGGCATTTGAATGGGCATTGCCCTTAAAAGGGCATTGAGCTCTTTTACATTGCCCAAACCCTAAGCTAAAATTAAAACCCACGCAATAAACCCTTAATAAAACGTAACACTAATCCCCGAAGATCCATTTACAGTTTTGGACGACCGGACATCCATCCTCATTCAGCCGGGAGAAGTCTTCATCCAAGCGGCAAGAAGTCGTCCTCCAGGCGGGTAGAAGTCTTCATCCAGACGGCATCTTCTATCTTCATCTTTCCGGCGCGGAGTGGCTCCATCTTCAAGACATCCAGCGCTGAGCATCCTCTTCATACGGTCCCAGCCGTACACTGAAGGTTCCCTTTAAGGGACGTCATCCAAGATGGCGTCCCTTGAATTCCGATTGGCTGATAGAATTCTATCAGCCAATCAGAATTAAAGGGAAATAAATCCTATTGACTGATGCAATCAGCCAATAGGATTGAGCTTCAATCCTATTGGCTGACCAAATCAGCCAATGGGATTGAGTTCGCATTCTATTGGCTGTTCCAATCAGCCAATAGAATGTGAGCTCAATCCTATTGGCTCATTGGATTAGCCAGTAGAGATATTGTAGTTATAGGCTGTACCACTCACTTTTTGGCCGGACAGGCAAACTCGTAATACCGACGCTATTGAAGTCCCATTGAAAAAGGACTTTTTGAAAGGTGCGGTAGTTACGTTGCCTGACGGCCAAAAAGGTGTATGGTACACCTATACCTACAAGACTTGTAATAGCAGCGGTAGTGAAAAGCAGCATTATGAGCCATAACAATGCTTTTTCACTCATAACGCACAACTCGTAATCTAGCTGTTTATTAGGTAGATTGTGCTGTGGGGGGTTGGCGGTTTAGGGGTTAATATTTTAATTAGGTTATTTGCGTTGTGGGTGAATGGCGGATTAGGGGTTAATCACTTTATTATGTAGATTGCGATGTGGGGGTTTGACGGTTTAGTGGTTAACTGTATTAAATAGATTACGATGTGGGGGTTGGTTGATTAGGGGTTAATACTTTTGTTAGTAGCTGCGATGGGGGGTGGCAGGTTAAAGGTTAATACACTTTATTATTAGTTGCGATATGGGGGGATGGCGGATATAGGAGTTTTGACGTGTCGGGTTTATTTTGGGAGGCGGGTTAGACTGTTACGTGCAATACAACATTTTTATGTTGGGTGAATATTATATACGTGCTGACAGATGATACACTGCCGTAAATCAGATGAACTGGTGATGTTCAGAAATGTGCGGAAATACACATTTATGGAATCACCAGTGACTTACGGCAGTTTATCATCTTCCGGCGCCGTATATGTGATTCACCAGATATGCGAGGTGAACTTACGGCCGGCGTGGGTTTCAGCAGTTGCGCTGAAGCCTAAGCCGTATATGTAATCTCGCCCTGCATCTTAATAAATTATTTCTCTATTGTTTTTTAATAACACAATATCTTTAAAGGGACATAAAACCCAAATTTTTTTTTTCATGATTTCTTTAAAAATAGAACATACAATTTTAAACAACTTTCCAATTTACTTCTATTATCAAATTTTCTTTGTTTTCTTGTTATTCTTTGTTGAAAAGCAGAGATATAAGCTCAGGAGTGTGCACGTGTCTGCAGCACTATATGGCAGCAGTTTTGCAACAATGTTATACATTAGCAAGAGCACTAGATGGCAGCGCTATTTCCTGTCATGTAGTGCTTCAGGCCTGTGCACGCTACCTATCTAGGTATCTCTTCAACAAAGAATAACAAAGTTAAAATTGGCTGCATTTATTTAATCTTTGGCACATTTTAGATCCATGTAGCTATGATGAAACAAATAGGACTTTATCGAGAACCAAAGGAATATGCCTAACTATGCGTTTTGGTTGCTAGGCAACAAGATAAACCCTCTCTAAATATACATACTAATTTCTAAGCCCTTGAAGGCCGCCTCTTATCTGAATGCATTTGACAGTTTTTCACAGTTAGAGGGCGTTATTTAATGTTTTTCGTATAAATAATCAGCACTAATTGCCTGAAATGCAAGTGTTTCAAAAGATCTGAGATAAGGAGGCAGTCTGCAGAAGCTTAGATACAAGGTAATTACAGAGGTAAAAAGTATATTTCCATAAGAGTGTTGGTTATGCAAAACTGGGGAATGGTAAATGAATAGTCTATCTTTTTAAACAATAACATTTTTGGATTATCTATCTTTTAAACAATAACATTTTTGGTGTTTACTATCCCTTTAACTTAATTTGTGCAGTGTCCATTAATTCCTGTTACTGTTCTACAAGGAGGCTGGAGTCTCTACATTTATAGCTTGATGTAAAAAAAAGAGTAGCAGGGGCTACACTGATAATTTCTGTGTGCTCATTTTGCAAGAAAACAAGTTGTAAGTTATTTTTACACAATCTTTTTCTTTTTATGTTTATTTTGATTAGACATATTTGTTTTTACTAAAGGAGCACTGCTTAATATCCCTTTAAGAAGGACCTGTTGGCACTTAAAGCAAATATATTATACAATACCTCATTACTGCCTCTGCTATCAGCCTACAAATTCTATATCAGCAATACTTCCGCTGCAGACTCAGCTAAAACACCAATGCAGATTTGCAGAACCTTGTAAGATAAGATTTGGATCTGCACATGGACATAGATGCTTTTGGATGAGAAAGGTGTGGGTATAGGGAAATGAGCCATATAAGATTCTTGACTCCATTAGTTTAGTTGGTAAAATAGTTTTATGGTTCATCAAGCTGAACACTTTCTCATATTCTTCAGGGTAAGTTCTTGGCATAAGATTTGTTTAATACTAAACATGTTAAACAGATAATGGCAATTTATTACTGAGTCAGCTGTCAATATTGATAAGTTAATATATGGCTGTTTATTGGGAGTTTAAGCGTTATTGTTACAGGCGCTGCTTTGCATGTTAATTTATTTATATGTGTAAAAAAACTGCATCAGAACTGGATTAGACGCACCAACCCATTCAATAACCTGTTGATTGTAAGATTATTATCCTTGCTGGAGTATTTTTAACCTTGAGATACTAAATGCAGAGTTCATAGTTCTGCTTATAATGGGTGTTTCCAAGCTCTTTAGATTTGCTGCACCAAGGCCACGGGTGGTGCAGTCCTTTTGACCTCAGGATATTCCAGACTAGATGCTGCAGTAGGCACATCCGCTGCCCTGTTCCAGCAACCTATTCTCCTGTCAAGGGGGGGCAGATGTTGCACCAATGCCATTAGTGACTCTGACCTGTTGATCACAAAATATTCCCCTCTAGATGCGGCTTCTGCCTTGATGTGCACCGCCTCTGTTTAATTAGAGTTGGGTAAAAAGGTGAAACTCTCTTGTGAATCTAGGAGATTGGAATTCTCTAATGGAAGTCTGGGTTTTGCATTTTTTATGTAGCTTTTATCTTCTTCAGTTTGTGTCTACAAAAGTGACTATTGTCTTTATTTATGCTAGAAGCAGATCAAATGTGGTCACAAACAAGTTCTGAGTGCAAATGATCTCCACTGCACATTAAATAATATATGTATATAATATGTACATTATATGTATTTTTGTATCCATTAGTATCCATTAGTACTGTGAAATTTTTAGGTCTCTAGTTTCCCTCCAAAAATCTATTTTTTAAAGTCAATAATGGGATTGTTAAATCAAACTTCTGAGAAGCTACATATCATATCGATACATGAACTATAATAATAATTTAATCAAATTAATTATCCTGCTGTATTCAGTTATGTATATTTGTTGATGCAGGGATACTGATGGCCCTTATGCCCACTTGTAAAACTGTGGTATTTATTCTATAATAAGATATGTGTAGTTTTATTTAGATATTCTGTAATCCATTCTCTTCCATGACAGCTCGTCACCTCACAAGCATTAAATCTTAAATTAGCCAATTACAAGGATTCACCAGTTCTTCCAAATACCAATCTTGGCTGCTCCAGTCTTTATATACAATACTTTCTTCAGTATTATAGATTATAGTGGTCTATAATCGGCTAACTCAATTTCTCACAACTAAGTTCTTACTTGATCCACTACAATCTGGTTTCCACCCTAAACACTCAACAGAAACCGCTCTTACTAAAGTAACAAATTACCTGATATCAGCCAAAGCAAAAGGTTGCTGCTTTTGACACAGTTGACCATCCTCTTCTCCTAAAAATACTACATTAATTTGGCATCCGAGACACAGCCCTCTCCTGGTTTGCCTCATATCTCTCAAACCGCTCGTTTTCAGTTTCCTTTAACAACATATTTTTTGATCCTATGCCTCTCTCAGTTGGAGTACCGCAAGCTCTGTCTTGGGTCCCTTGCTTTTCTCTCTCTATACATCCTCCCTTGGAAAACTTATAGCCTCCTTTGGATTCCAGTACCACTTATTTGTTGATGACACCCAAATCTATCTTTCCTCTCCTGATATCTTTCCCTCTTTACTCAACCAGATTTCCTAATGCCTCTCTGCAATTTCCTCCTGGATGTCTTCCCACTACCTCCATCTCAATCTGTCCAAAACTGAGCTGCTTCTTATTCCCCCCTCTTTGAGACATCCAATACCTGACATTTCTCTGATGGTTGGAGACTCTTTTCTCAACACCTCACCCCAGGTCCCCTGTCTTGGGATCACACTTGACTTAGAACTCACATTCAAGCCACATATACAAGCGCTTACCAAATCTTGCCATTCACACCTACACAACATTTCCAGAATTCGTCCCTTCCTTACTCAAAAAACTACAAGAATACTGGAGCAAAGTTCAATCTAAGAGAAGAAAGACTGACAATACAGCTTCAGGACCCTCAAGATCTCAGGACCCCTAGCCTTTATACTATCTGGTAATCAATGCCAGGTGAAAATGTTTTTTTTTTCCCCACCGTAGCAGATACAGGACTGTCCCCGGACGTAAGAGGTGTGGTAAGATTAACATTTTACTAAAATAATTGTAAATTCACACACGAGACTATCACTGCTGTGGCCCAGTTATACGTGGCTTCTGGCACATTGTTCTATTACCAATAGACTTTTTTGTTGCCACTAGAACTAATCCTAAGTACCTTTGCCGGATTGGAGTTCAGCTCCTAATATATTATCTAAGTTTGAACTGGACTTTAATGTTAGTAGAGTATTAATGACAATGTGTTTATGATCTGTATGACCCTCACTTACTCTCACTGATAACCTTTCCCCCCTTACATCTTCCTCAGACCTCTTTTATACCCACCTACCTCTTCTCTATCTTCTCATACCTATACCCTCTTTACAGGTCCCCACCTGAAACTCCAAATACTATTTAGCTATCGACTATGAGCTTCAGGCAACACCAATCCTTCCCCAAATAAGGTGTACAAACACACGAATACACTCTATGTTGGTTTAGTGTGTTGTTTTTGTTTATTTTTCTTAACTATGTTTACACAGATTTTTATTAAGATACCTCATGCTGTCTATAAGCAAATGTTCAATTATGCTCTGCTATGCAACCTTGAAATGTGTCTACTATTTGTAATGTCTTACAAGCTAAAATATTTTAATGTTGATAGATAAGTGTCATTTTAAACTAATCTCCCATAATGTGAAAGGGCTCAATATTCCCCAAAAGAGATCCATTGCCTTTAAAGATTATAAAAGACTTAAATGTGATATTGTGATGTTACAGGAGACCCATTTTAAAAAAGGAAAAGAGCCACGTGCTTCTTTTAAAAAATTCGGTACACCATATTTCTCCTCCAATAATTCCAAACATAACGGTGTTTGCATAGTTATAAGCAAGAATTTTCCCTTTCAGGTAACCTCGATAGATAAAGACAAACAGGGCAGATACCTATTCATTTCAGGACTACTAAACCGCAAACCCTTAACCCTAGCCAATATTTACGCCCCCAGTCTAGACGCCTCCAATTTCTTCCACCAACTATGTAACAAACTCCTAGAGTTCTCAAAAGGAAGGTTGGTGGTGGGAGGAGACTTTAACGTAGCATTAGATCCCACAATAGATTGCTCAGCTGGCAAATCAGCTACCCCAGCCAGAACCCTGAAACTAATTAGGTCTAAGCTGACCACACTTGCCATTCATGATATCTGGAGGCTCCACCACCCATGTGAAAGGGACTTCACCTTCTACTCACATCCACACCAAAACTATTCAAGGATAGACTATATACTTACAGACGTTAATAACCTGGCCCATGCACGTCACTCCAAAATACACCCTATAACTTGGTCTGACCATGCAATGATCAGCTGCACATTTGATCTACCAATAGACACAACACAGCCACGTTCCTGGAGAATGGACGAATCCCTTCTGAGGGATCCATTAATAAAGATACGCATCATTAAGGCCATAGAGAATTATTTTGAAATCAACAATACACCAGACATGTGCCAGCAACATATATGGAATGCCCACAAGTGCGTTATAAGAGGTGAGCTAATTGCCCTAAAAATAGCTAATTCAAAGCAACAGCAACAATACCTTAAGTCCCTACTTGCTGACTTAAATAAACTCCAAGAAATACATAAAGCATACCCGAAAGACCGATCTCTCTTAGATAGCCTCGAGCATAAACGACAGCAACTTAACTGCTACCTAGGGAGGGAAGCTAAACGCAATGCTCTCTTCCTTAAGAGGACCTACTTTGAAGGTGCCAACAAGCAGGGCCGGTTTTTAGCTAGACAGCTTAAGAAAAAAACTCTTAGCAGATATATCCTCCAAATTAAAGATGAGAAGGGGAAAAACTGGCATTCGTCAAAAGATATAGCTGACAGTTTTAGGACATATTTCAATTCATTATATAACCTATCGACCACTGCACACCCTCCAACTCTAGAGACCATCCAAGGTTATTTGTCACAACTTCAGTTGCCTCAAATTAGTGTCGAACAGAGAACTAGTCTAGAAGCCCCAATATCGGTTGAGGAGATCAAATTAGCCATAAAAACACTCAAAACAGGAAAATCCCCAGGCCCTGATGGCCTTAGTAACACTTATTACACAACCTTCTGAGAGACACTAACCCCACACCTACTAGCATACTTCCAAAGCATAGATACTGACAAGCCCTTCCCTCCCATAGCCCTACAAGCCAACATTTCGTTAATTCCAAAGCCCAACAAATCCCCCCTATCTATATCAAATTACAGACCAATTTCCTTACTGAATTCAGACATCAAGATTTTTGCCAAAATCATTGCTAATAGACTCAATCTCATTCTACCCACAATTATACATCGTGACCAAGTTGGCTTTGTACCATATCGAGAAGCTAGAGACAATACAGTACGTAACCTACACTTGCTGTGGCACGCTAAGACGAACCGTATTCCAACACTATGGATTTCCACTGACGCAGAAAAGGCCTTCGACAGAGTCGGATGGCCTTTTCTACATGCAACCTTACAGGCCTTTGGATTTGGCAATAAAATATTGCAAATGATTTTTGCGTTATATAACAAACCTAACGCCAGAATAACACTTAACGGAATCCTCTCTCCCTCATTTCAGATATCCAATGGTACTAGGCAGGGTTGCCCCTTGTCCCCCCTGCTTTTCACGTGCCTCATTGAGACATTAGCCATTAAAATCAGGTCCAATAATAATATCCAGGGCCTGAAGGTAGGAGGGGAGGAGTACAAATTATCACTTTTTGCAGATGATGTCCTTTTCACTGTGACATCTCCAGTGGAATCCATTCCCCATATCCTTAAGGAACTAGAGACATTTCACAACTTAGCGAACTATAAAATTAACCAAAATAAATCTGAGATGCTAGGGGTAGCTATTGACTCCTCAACTGAAGACCTAATCACTAAAAATTGCCCATTTAAATGGAGTAAAGAATCAATAAAATATTTAGGGATCCATCTTTCTAGTAACTCTGACCTATTGTATAGGCTGAATTACTTGAATATAAGAAATGATTTAATACGAGATCTTTCATCCTGGACCAGGAAACATCTGTCTTGGCTGGGAAGGATAAACACAATCAAAATGAATATCTTCCCCAGGCTGCTTTACATTATGCAGACCCTCCCGATCCAACTCCCTAATACATACATCCCACAAATGCAACGGCTATTCAGTTCGTTCATTTGGAATAGACGCCCTCCTAGGATTAACAAACTCACAATGTCCTGCTCTACCTCACAAGGAGGTTTGGGTGTCCCGAACATCGATTCATATCGTAGATCTATATTCTTCCAAAGGATACTTGATTGGAGAATCCATAGGGAACATAAAAGATGGGTCTCGTTGGAAGAGGCACTCAGCCCAAACCTACACCTTCCCACCATATGCTGGAACCCAGGTTTTCAGATACTTCATAGACGAATCGATAACCCCATTACCCTAGAAACTCTAAGAACTTGGGACTCATCCAACAAGACAAACCCATACATCTCATCCTGCCCAAGCCCCCTGACATCACTTCTACATAACACAGAATTTTCACTGCTTACCTTTACAGTAGGAATGAGAACCCAATATACTGACTCGGACATTCAACTCCTGACTTTAAGCACCAATGACCGATTAAAATCCCAAAAGGAACTTATTGAAACGGGTCACGATTGGGCCAATAATTGGTACACATATAGAAAGGTTCACCACTATATCACCACACATCAACAACATTTAAATATGTTACGACCTCTAACTAACATTGAGAAACTTCTCATGTCGACCCCACCAATCAAACATAGTCTTTCATACATCAATAATATCATCTCCCAGGCACCCCCTGGTAACTTACCCCGCTCTATGGAGATGTGGGAGAGGGAACTAGGGATCACCATTACACCTCAGACAGCGACAAATATCTTTTACAATACTAAATCGACCTCCATGTCGGCAGCAATTAAAGAACTCAATTATAAAATATTACATGGATGGTACCTAACACCCAAAAGACTTCATAGACTTTTCTCACATACCAACAACCGCTGTTGGAGATGCGGACATGTGGGCAGTGGCATGGGTCACATGTGGTGGTGGTGCTCTCAGATAAATTCTCTATGGAGGATAATAATCTCGGAAATAGAACATATCTTTCAAATAACCATCCCTCTAGACCCCCTTATCTGGTTACTAAATAAATCATTTAAACTATCTCAATCTCATTTCAAGCATCTGTTAAAAATCATGATAAACAGCCTGAAAGTCCTGATAGCTCAAAACTGGAGATCACCAGGGATCCCCACACTAGCTATGTGGCGTAATAAGGTTACAGATCTAATAGAACTAGAAGAATATGGCTTCATGGTAAAGGATAAAAGAGAACAATTCATAGAAGTGCGGATAACATGGGAGAACTATATCAAGTCTATAGAGCCCATACATGATCCACTCGATATAGCTGCAAGCCATTAAGCCAATTAAATCAACTGTTCTTAATTAGACACAACCATGATTTCTAGAAATTGACACAGGTAGACGTTACTATACGAAGTGACAAGTATAGAGGTATCTTTAGTCTTATTTTATTTTTATTAGTTTATTTTGTTAAAAATGTTAAAACAAGAATCTTTGATGCAGGATAATTATTTGGAAATTTGCAATGTAAAATTGAACCTTTGACTGGCATTATAACATTCCTGTTTATTTTTCTTTCTTGTTCATATTGTCAATCTTTATGTATCATTGATTCTTAATAAAAATACTTTGGAAAAAAAAAAAAAAAAAAAACTACAAGAATACTAATTCATTCCCTCATTTTGTCAAGCATTGATTATTGCAATCTACTTCTAAATGGCCTTCCAAAACACCACCTCTCCTCACTCCAATTTATTATGAATGCTTCTGCTAGACTCATCCACCTAAGTCGACGATCTACATCAGCTGCTCTGCTCTGCCAGTCTCTACACTGGCTCCCCATACATCCGACAGTGCGGATCAGGTCCGCAAGACCTTGCTGAATGCGGAGAACAATACGCTCTCCGAATTCAGCATTGCACCAGCAGCTCACTCTTTACCTTATGTATATCGCTTTATATCTTAATTATAAGTCTTCTCAAGTGGACCCTAAAAGGGACATGAAAGCCCAAAATGTTTCTTTCATTGTTCAAACAGAACAAACAATTTGAAACAATTTAATGCATATCTAGGTAGGCTCATGAGTTGGGAACTAGCTGCTGATTGGTGACTGCACATATATGCCTCTTGCTATTGGCTTACAGATATGTTCAGCTAGCTCCCAGTAGTGTATTGCTGCTCCTTCAATAATGGATACCAAGAGAATGAAGTAAAATCGATAGTAGAAGTAAAATGGAAAGTTGTTTAAACATTTATCTGAATCATAGAAGAAAAAATTGTGGTATCATTTCCCTTTAAGTAGCCCAGTAACAATATGCTATAATTGATGATCAGAGTAAAATACACTGTGTTGAGCTTCAATTCAAAGAATAAAATTCTATTAAATACTTAAATTCAGCTCCATGCATTTTGTTTGTTAACTGACTCTTCTAACTATGTCCCAATATGACGTTTCTAGTTCTTTCTTGCCTCCCAGATTAATTCTGGAAAGGAAAAGTTGTTAATTAATAATTTATCTATGAAATTTGAATAAAGAGCAATTCCCTTCACACTGTGGGCTCATTAAACTCATGTGATAAGTTTGGCATTGGTCAGCGTTACGGAGAGTAGCTGGGCAGCATTCTGAGTTTTGAACAACACTGGGTTATGAGCTGGTGAAAGGAAAATATGTATTTTTTTATCTGACATCAATGGTTTGTAATAGACTGTTTTTAAAGAATACATAGCAAAACGTATATGAGTAATTGTGAAAATTAAATTTACATTTACGACTAAAAAGTAAAATGTAATAACATGCCGGTTTCCTTGCTATCTGCAGCAGTTAAATATAGGAGTCAGGGTCAGGGATAAAATAAAATGTAATAATATGCAGCACTGTCACTTACCATGCAGTAATAAAATATTGCAGTGTCACCTACTGTCCAGTGTCCTAATCATATTAACCCCAGAAGAGTCATTGACCATCCTGGGTGTTAAATGCAGTACCTATAGAACACACTGTTGGGACACAGGTGGGCTATGCATGGGGCAGGGAATACAGGGAACTAGGCTGAGGGGCCCCACAAATGCTAATGGTGGACCAGTGTTATTCATCTGACACTACCCTGAACTGAGTAATTAACAAAATATAAAGTTGGTTTTCTCTAAGGTGTGGTTATAAAACAGAAATATATATGTGCAGTTTGATGTTTGATCCAGTCGTCTAAAAATCATACCTGTCATCTTAGGTGGCTCCTGTCTGCCTGTCACAGCTCAGCGAGTCCTTCCCGCGCTGCAATGCAGCTGTTTGCTGTAGGAGGATTAAGCTAACTGTCTGACGTCCCTCCCCCTCTACAGGCTCCTGTGCAAATACACAGTGCCTTCACAGCCTGTAGTTCAACCTCTGCCTCGGCTGAGCCTCGTCAACCGTCGGCACATGACCTGAGTGGTGACATTGGCGGCTCACTCACACAGCACAAACTGTGTGATTAGAGAAGTATAGGGGCTGGGTTGGTGCGGCGCCTGCAGGCACTTATGAATAAGTGCAGAGGGGTGTGCCAGGCATCTAGACTCTACCGCACGTGGGGTTTAAAATAAAACTTTTTTTTTTAATTTATTTTTTAAACACAGTCTGGCTTGGACCTTTTTTGGCTGAGTAAATAAATATAATGTTTCCAGTAGGTGGGCTATTGGAAAAATTGTATTTATTCAGCCAAAAAAAAAAATTCTTCTTCTTTTGTCTCTGCCTGTACGCCTATGGAGGAGCCTCCACTGGTTAAGGGGACATTGTACTTTAATATTCCTCTCCCCTTTAATGTGTTTCCAATGATCCATTTTATTTTCTAGAGTGTAATAAATTGTTTACAGATAGTTAATTTGCCTTTATTTTGACATTTGACATACTGAAAATGTCAGTACTGCAGTATAGGTAATACAAAAGCTATGTAAAAAAGTAACAGCAGAAGGAATCACACTCCTAGTGGAAGGTGAGAGAGATGGGTACTAAAATAAAGTATTAGCCTTTTATGTATACAAAGATAAGATAATGATGCCTTTGTGTAGACAGAGAAAGATAAGATATGGATATTTGTTCTCCCTCCTATTTCACGTACAACAGTAAACCTGAATGATCATTTCCCACATATTTCATACTCTACAGCTTTTTAGAACAAGTAATTGGAAACAAATTAAGGGGAAACCAGTTTTACAGTAAACTGTCCATTTAACATATTTCCCTTTTGCTTTTCTATTAACTTGGCCAAACTTTTAATATACTTACTCCAATTTTACACCTTATAAACTTGACTTCCTCCTTTATTGAAGAGCCATTCTCCATCTTTATTGAAACAAAACTGTTATCTTACGTGTACTATTTCTGTAGAAGAGGCAAACAAAAAATTTAAATCCAGTATCTGGTCTATTGCATCTTTACACAAAGAATTCTGAAACCCAGCTAATATTCTCTACTGTGACTGTAGCAGACACTGCAGTTGCACAACATAATTATATTTATGCTCTGACATATTTCTCAGTCAAATTTCTTATATAAACTATAGTTTTAGTAAATAAAAACATTAATACAGCAGATAAGAAAAGCATACCTATGCATTTCTCAAGTGATGTGTGACATGACATTGTCACATTCTATTATTCAATTAGCATATTTTTAACATAACAGCATTTCTTTGTATAGACGTGTTAGCTGTATTTGTTCTAATCTGCAACATATATAGCTCAAGGCTCCCCCCAAATCAATCAGTCTAATACAAGTCCAATTTGTCCAGAGCTTAGATATGTATACTATGGGCAAGATTTATGACAAAGTGATCGTCTTAATATTTATTAGCCCTACCCTCAGGGACATGTAGTCAGGGGAGGCAGAGCCTCACCTCTCATGAAAAGAAAATAATGTTAAAATAAAATAAAAAATAAATTAAAAAGTACCAAATTTTCTGAACCTAGCGGCAAATACATGGGACCTGTTCAACCTCCTTCCAGTGTTAGTGTACGGTAACTAATAGAAGAGGGAAATCTGGGTGGCAGAAATATACTGCTGCAACTGCCTTTCCAATTAAAAATTGTGCACAGCAATTTTTGTTTTGAGCATAATGTCTTCAGCATCAGCAGCAGGAGCGGTAATTATTTCAGTGCCTCTCTCCGTTTTGCACTGCATGCAGGGTTGTGCACAACTGATTTCTGAAGATTTATAGTTCACTGGGGTTGATAAGGACGACTGCCACCGCTGTGATGGTGATCAGGGACATGACTCAAAAGTATGAAAACACAAAGTAGTTTTATTCAAGAGAGGAGCATCCATTTAATACAACAAGGATTTTTGCCAGAGAAAGAAGGCTCCCAGTTTATTCTAATAAAGTGATTATATTACTCACAAAGCGATTTTTTACAAGAAATAAATTCTACTCTTGAAAAATCTATTTGTCTAACTGAAATCCAAGTAACTTATGAGACATCATATCGCTTAGCCAGAATCAGACTTTTCCTTGACGTTTAAAAATAAATAATAAAATAACTAAAATAACTAGATTTTTCTTCTCCCCAGAATCCATAGGCAGCTGTTTATTGTGAACAATAAGGAGCAGTGTGTTGCCTAAAGGCACTGACAAATATTGCTGAAGTGTTACTTAATGGCAAAAATATGTTTTAAAGAAGCTTAGCAACAGCATTATAAGCATGTGATAAAATATTCCAAATGGATCCAGTACTCCCAACAGACTATAAAAGCAGTGTAGATAAACTATAAAGCATAGTACAGATGCATGATAGGCAATTCCTTGATTTGTAGAAAAAAATAATAATAACCAATAACAAAATTATTATTATTTTTTTTGCCAGCAATCCAATGAGTGCATTTTATTTTTCATTTATATATACAGTATATCTATTTTTTGTTTCTGTTTATTAGTCTGGGTTTCTTTGTGTCTATGTGAGTAAGTGTGGTATATGAGTCTTTCTATGTGAGTGTCTGTGAGTGTTTGTGTGTCTTTGAATGTTTGTATGTGTCTCTGTAGTGTTTCTGTGTGTCTGTGAGTATGTGTGTTTGACTTTGAATGTTTTGTTTGTGTATGCCTGAGTATTTCTGCAAACTTTTAAGTATCCAACAATTGAACCTCTATCGGGTTCATGTGTGTGTTTGGCTCTGATACTAGCCAGTGCCTCACCAGCCACTGACCTCATCGCATGTCACTGCGTGACACAATTGGTTGCATGAGGTTTGGTGGGGCAGCACTGCATGAGTGATTCATCCTGCAATGATAAATATGGGGAGCATATCAGCCCCACAATTTGTGATCAAGTGCGGAAAGGTTTACAACTTGTGAATCTTGTCCGCTTGCAAATTAATAAGGGAATAGGGAAAAAATCCCCTATTGGAAAACTGGAGAGAGGTGAATCAAAATTACTGTTTTATAGATTGGAGTAATAAGATGAAAGGTCTCTAATGCTTTTATAAAAATAAGCTTTCGTAATGTTTTATTCCTCCACTTTATAAATGCATGTGAAAAACAATATTGAAGCTTACACTTCCTTGATAAGGACATAGATGTTTTATACAGTTAATATCTATTCATGCAATGCATTGTTTATAAGGCCTGAACAAGGCTAAATTATTCCCCTTATACTTTTTTTTTTCATCCTCCTGAAACAACAACACGGCAGAAATTCTCTCAGGATCTAAAAAAACACATTTCATGTTACATTTTATTCACGTCAGCACAGTTCTGACTGAAAACAGCAAAACAAATTTACAAAGATACTCCAGAGTTTTCATTGCTCGCTGAACATCTCACTTGCTCTGAAATTACTAAGACCCAAATGATGTGATTGACACACATTTTGTTCCTTAAAACTGATTCTTTTTTATGAGAGAGAGATATAAAAATTTCAATTCCTAAGCTACTAGCCAGGACAAAATGTTACTCGCCACTTCTAATCTCACCCACACCAACTACTTTACCCCTCTTTGAATATATTAAGCCATTGTGTAATATTGTACAACAGCTGGATAGAAAAAGGAAGTTGTTGAACATAGTGCTGACAGTCATGGAAGGTCATAACAGACCTGGAGATTTTTTTTGTTTGCAATAATTATCATCTCTCCCTTCTCTCTCTTAACTTTCTTTCTCAACTCCCTTCTCTCTTCAATCTCTCTTTTTACCCTCTCCCTTCTCTCTCAGGTCATATCTTCTTTTAACACTCTCTTTTCATTTCTCATATCTCTTCACTCTTTTTTCTCTCTCCATTCTCTCTTAACTCTACCTTCTTCTCCACTTTCAATTTTTCTCTTCAATCTCTCTCTCTCTCTGCTCAGTTTACCCTCTCATGAGTAACAATTTTAGCACTAATGGAGTCCCTACAGCCCTAGAGATATAACATATCCTTGCACTTATATATAATATATATATAATAGATAATAGTTTTAGCATATAGCCTAAAACAGAGCTTTCCAAACTTTTAATGTTGGTGACACACTTTTTAGACCTACATCATTTTGCGACACAGTATTTCAGTTGTACTAGCAAACATGAGGTTAAACAAACTTGTTTTAAGAGATACGGACACATACATAAAGTATATAATAACAAAATGTATTTACAAATAACAGTATGTATGTGCAAGAATGAAAAAAAAGTTTAATAACACCAATAGCTACTTTCTATTTTAATGGAATGTATGAGGTTGATGGGATGAACACAGTTTCTGAATATTTGGTGGAATATTAGATAAAGACACTCGCATAAGCCGCCAATAGGAATAGTTTCAGTTCCGCCTAGCTGTGCCAATTGGTTAAGATGATCTGTGACCCACTAGGTATCAATCATGTGATATGCGGAAAGTCGGAAACCCCCCCATAAATTTAAATTAAAAAAAAATTGTGCTGAAGCAGGGACACACCTACAAACTGCCGCCGACACACTAGTGTGTCACGACACACACTTTGGAAAGCACTGGCCTAAAATGTGTGTTTTTCAGTGCTGCAATAGGAATGTACATTCTGCAAATACAGTGTGCCAACTTTGCTACATACAACATGCCACCAGACTTCAGACTCAACATTCACTAGCTAAATTTCACTTGCCACCATTAAATTTACACTTGCCAATGGCTAGTGGAAATTTGAGCCCTATATATATATATATATATATATATATATATATGTATATATATATATATATATATATATATATCATAGAAAGTACTCACAGGATTTTTTAAATCAATACAATTATAAATAATCCTGTGCTTTCTATGTTTTTTTGTTAGATCCCAATGGTTTTGCACATGAGGGCATTGTTGCTGTAAGAAATAAATATATATAAATAAACTTTATGAAGATACAAACAGAAAATATAGGAAATATGTACACAAAATATATAAAAACACAATTTTCAGAACAAAATGGCTTCTTCAGGCAAAAGTCAGTATTTAGTGTGACCTCCCTTGGCACTAAGCACAACTTGAACTCTTTTGAGGAGACTGTCCTGAGGTTTTCAGAAGTAATCTTCTGGTATATTATACCAGGCTTTTTCAGCACCCAGAGTTCTTCTTAAGATTTAGGTTGTTTTTAATTTCTTCCTCTGTCCAGGTGATCCCAAACTGCCGCTATAATATTCAGGTCTAGACTCTGTGGAGGCCAGTCCATGACTGTCATTGTTTTATCAGCTGTTTTCTCTCCAAAGATGATTTCACTGCATTAGCAATGTGCTTGGGATTATTAATATGCTGAAAAATAAAAACATTTCCAATCAGGTGCTTTCCAGAAGGAATGGCATGATAAATGAAAGCTGTCTGTACTTTTCAGCATTCATGATCCTATCAATTCAGACAATATCGCTAACACAACTGGCAGAAATGCAGCCCCAAACCAGTACAGACCCTCTACCATGTTTCACTGAAGGTTGTAAGCATTCATTCTTTCATCTCTCTCCAATTCTTCCTCTCACATATTGTCAACATTTGGACCCAAAAATTTCAAACTTGGATTTGTCACTCCATAACATTCTTTTCCATTGATCTTCATTTCAATCTTTTTGAGCTTTAGCTTATCTTAGCCTTTTCACCCTGATCCCCTTTTGAAAAAGTAGTTTATTGGCTGCTACCCTTCCACAACAACCATTCCTGATCAAACTTCTTCGGACTGTAGAAGGGTCAACTTGGCATCCCGATGAAGATGTCAGATGCTGAGCCAGGCTCTTGCTGGACTTCTTCTGGTCTTTCAAAGAAGAAACTCTGAGAAACTTCTCATCAGATTTTAAAACATTTCTTTGCCTTCCAGTTCTTTGTTTGTCCTTGACCTCTCCTGATTCTTCAAATTTCTTTATAACAGCTTAAATACCACACCTTGATTATCCAGTTTGTTTGCTGATTTCCCTTTGCTAATGCAAAAGAAAGTATGATTTTATGTCAAAGTCTGTGATCTTTGGCATTTTGAATGTAATGATGCAATTGAAAGCTGGTCTTATTAGCAAGCTTTCAATGAATTAAACTCATACCACATGTGTATGTAATGCTCAAACATGTCTTGCACAAATCTGGTCTAATAAACCTTTTCACAGCAGTTATTTTGACATGAAATTGTAGGACAAATACAGGTGTTAGCAATAACATTAATTAGGGTTCCATTCCATTTAGGTTTATGAGAGCCAGTTTCCTGCTATTGCTCAAGTGTAAGGGAAGGTCACACTAAATACTTGCCATTTTATCCCATAGAAGCTGCTTTTTTCTGTTTTTTTTTTTAATACTGCATACAAAAAATCCTCTATTTTCTAGTTGTATTCTAATAAAGAGACTGATAAATAATTAGATATGGTCATTATACCATTGCTAAAACAACAAATGTAATGGTGGCCTAAGACTTTTGCACAATACTGTGTATATATTGTTTTTACATATTTACATTTTGAATAAAGGAGAAAATCTAGCAAGTACATGCCTGCTGCTTTTATGGTTTCCAACATTTGCTTAGCACCCTGGTTATTGACCAAATAAAATTGAGAATGGAGTGTGCAGTATATATATATATATATATATATATATATATATATATATATATATGTATATATATATATATATATATATAAATGCATTGCATGTTGTAACCTTAATATTGTAATTAAAGAGATCCCTGCTTTATACATTTTCTTGGATTAATACGGTTATATCGTCTAAACAATTTTTGCTCTTTATTTTGATTAAAGGGACCATCTACTTGATTTTTTTTTCAATTGTTTATAAAGATAGATAATGCATTTACTACCCATTCCCCAACTTTGCATAACCAACATTGTTATATTAATATGCTTTATAACCTCTGCCTGTTCCACCTCTTATCTCAGTGCTTTTTATTAGCTTTTTACAATCAGACAGTGCTAGTTCATGTGTGCCATATAGATAACATTGTGCTCACCCCTGTGGAGTTATGTAGGAACCTGCACTAATTGGCTAAAATAAAAGTTTGTAAAAGGCACTGAGATAAGGAGCAGTCTTAGAGCATCTGAGCAGAGGCTTAGATACAGGTAATTATAGAACTAAAAAGTATATTAAAGGGCCATGATACCCAATGTTGAAACACTTGAAAGTGATGCAGCATTGCTGTAAAAAGCTGACTAGAAAATATCACCTGAACATCTCTATGTAAAAAAGAAAGATATTTTACCTCAAAATGTCCTAAGTATTCAAACCACATTGCAAAGGACTTTAAGCAGCAAATCAGTATATCTGTCCCGGGACAGCTAAGGGAGTGAGCTTCGTGCACACTCATGTTATTTTCCTTTTCAGTTTTAGGAAGTTTACTATGAAATCTCATGAGAGTTAGGTCAAATCTCATGAGATCACAGTAAAAGAGTTCATGACCTCAGCACTGCTGATGCTGATTGACTGCTGTTCATTTCTTAATTTTTTATTTTTTTTTACCTGCACAGCAGCTGTAGTATAACTTTTTACACAGAACTTACTCTGCTGAGCTGAGGAAATTGTGAGGTAAAATATCTTCCTTTTTTACATAGAGATGCTCAGGTGGTATTTTCCCGTCAGCATTTTACAGTTATACTGCATCAGTTTTAACTGATTTAGCATATGAGTATCATGTCCCTTTAATATAACAGTGTTGGCTATGCAAAAAATGGTAATGCGTAATAAAGGGAATATCTATCTTTTTAATCATTAAGAATTTTCGAGTAGGATGTCCCTTTAAGTGAAATTGATATCCCATTTTAGGGCTTTGTATGTCTTCTACTAGGGCGAGGTCAGAGGTGATTGTATATTGTGTATGTGTGTGTGACACACACAGTTACTAACACATTATTATTTGTATTACTTTACATATTAATGGATTTCCCTTTAATGTAATGTGATATTTGGCGACATTCTCTAAGCAAACCTTAAACGTTTATATTTCTATTCATATATATAGTTTTTAAATGAGAATGCTGTTTTCTGAAATAATTGGTCTAATTTTCTGTATCCTCTAAATTACAACTGAAATTAATCTGGGCCACAATGTGATATTGGTTAGCTCCAGTTTGTATATCTGGGCCAAGGCTTGACATAGTCCAGATACTAAAAGTATAGACATCATTTTCTATTTAAACAAAAAGGATCTTATAATTTGTGGTATTGCACTTTGATAATCCTTAATGTTCCTCTTCATACCTATTACATAATACATTTCCTTCTGTTATAGTCATTATTGTACATATTTAGTTGTTATTTTGACCAAGGTGACCAAGAAGTAAAATACAAATGTAAAGCTTAAACCCTTATATTGCATTTGTTAGTTAAAGAATATGTTGAAAAACACATCAGCCTGTAGAAATAGTGTCTGTTTACAACAGAATCAGTTACTTACAGTATGTATAGTTCACTTTTGTTGTACTTCTTTGCCAGATAACGCGCCGAAGCCCTGCTGGGTATTTTCACCATGGACAGCTCCTTCCCATAACGAGTCATGTTACATGGTGTCTCACATACACAAAATTCATTATCTTTCTCTACCAGGAAATCTGTGGAGTTGCACACAATTGAGTGAGGCAGTGGTCGAGAGAAATCAGTATGTAAAGTGAAAGGACTGGGAATAAAAGTAATACAAACAGAAAGTATAGACAATGCTAAAACAAGAGAATCGACTCACCCAGCGCTGGGTCTGCACATTCTTTATAAAGCTCTGGGGTACAGTATGAAGCATCTCCTAAGATGGAAAGATAATAACTATGAGACAAAACCTTCTAATTTTAGAACTCTTCAGAAGTTTTTTTTCTCTATGGATAGTAGAGAGAACTATATGTTTTTAAAAAGTCAGTATACACTATCCAACAATATTCATACAACAGACATTAAAATGTTTTAAAGTATGGCTTGATTTAAAGACACATAAAAGTACAACAAAAATGCCCTAATGCATTAGAGCATTGTTTTTATTGTATTATTGTTTGTATGTAACTGGCATTCAACCCCTGCAAGTTAAAGTCAGTTCCAAAGCAGCAGTGCAGTATTAGAAGATAGCTGGACACATCTGGTGAGCCAATGTTAAAAGGCATATGTGTGCTGCTCCTAATAACAAGCTAGCTCCCAGTAGTGTATTGTTGCTCTTGAGCCTACCTACATATGCCTTTTTTAAACACAGGATACCAAAAGAATGAAGTAAATTTAAAATTTGCTCTGAACCATGAAAACTTAATCTTGACGTTCATGTCTTTAAAACAAATATGTTCTTTCCTACTGCTAATATCACATTTACAGGCATATATACACATATAAACACATAAATACATATGTATACACATATAGACATATACATAAGTGCATTGGAGACCTTTGCAGTTAAAGGGACAGTCTAGTCAAAATTAAACTTTCATGATTCAGATAGGGCTTGCAATTTTAAACAACTTTCCAATTTACTTCTATTATCTAATTTGCTCAATTCTTTAGATATCCTTTGTTGAAGAAATAGCAATTACCATGTGTGAGCCAATCACACAAGGCCTCTAGGTGCAGCAACCAATCAGCAGCTACTGAGCATATCTAGATATGCTTTTCAGAAGTAAATTAGAAAGTTGTTTAAAATGACATGCTCTTTCTAAATCACGAAAGAAAAAAAATTGGCTTTCATGTCCCTTTAAGTAGCGGAAAACATGAAAAATCATATTTATGCAATATTCATATTTAATAAAATGTTTATCTATATGTTTACTGTTAATATTTCAAATTTCAATGTTCTTCACATAGGGGAATAGTTTCTATGTATTTTTAAATAAATATATATATTTATATATATATATATATATATATATATATATATATATACTGTATATATATATATATATATATATATATATATATATATATATATATTTATATACATATACGGTGTATATATATATATGTATATGTATATATCTATAGATATATATATAATCATATATATATATATAATCATATATATATATATATATATATATATATATAAAATCATATATATATATATATATATATATATATATATAATATATATATATATATATATATATATATATACATATATATATACATATAGATATAAAGGTATAGATACATATTTACAAAAAAAACATCAGATATATTTAGAAATATGTATTTAAAGGGACACTGAACCCAAATTTTTTCTTTTGTGATTCAGATAGAGCATGCAATTTTAAGCAACTTTCTATTTTACTCCTATTAGCAATTTTACTTTGTTCTCTTGCTATCTTTATTTGAAAAAGAAGGAATCTAAGTTTTTTGTTTGTTTCAGTACTCTGGGCAGCACTTTTTTATTGGTGGATAAATTTATCCACCAATCAGCAAGGACAACCCAGGTTGTTCACCAAAAATGGGCCGGCATCTAAACTTACATTCTTGCAGTTCAAATAAAGATACCAAGAGAATGAAGAAAATTTGATAATAGGAGTAAATTAGAAAGTTGCTTAAAATGTCATGCTTTATCTGAATCACAAAAGAAAATTTTTGGTTACAGTGTCCTTTTAAGAATAAATAGAACATATTCTGCTATGTGAAGAACATTGGAATGTGAAATATTAATAATTCATGTTGGGTTAACGCACTTGAGTAAACGCGATCAGGTTTGCGTGCAAGTCTTTCCCTCCACTTTTAGCGCTACATTGGAGCCTATGGGGGAATACATTAAGGTGCTTGCATTATTCGCAGTTCAGCTTTTTGTGCATGCTGGGTTAGCACTTGTGAGCAAACCTTTTACTTTCACGGTGCGAGCAAGTAGCTTAATTCTAGCGAAGATAAAGAGTGAGCGTAAACCCTAATTTGCGATCCACTCATAATCTAGGCCACAGTTGGTGACTTAAACTATAATTAAAATATTAAAAGCATTTTTTTTAATTATTATTATTAATATCAATTATAATAATTAAAAATTATACAATCCCTGAAAATGATTACATACAATAGATACAACTGAATAAACTCAAATACGAATTTGAGTACTATCAATAACATTTATAATTGTTTAGATTAATAATTGAAAATCCTATTAATTATCATTTATCTAGGTGTGACAATGTTATTGTGCAAAGCCATGATTAAAGTGAAGGTAAAGTTGCCTGGTTGTCGATCTAAAATAACTTTCTTTGTTCCAATCCAAATCAATATGAGTTTAATTCATCATTTTTTTAAAATATAAGTGTAAATAAAGTTATAGCCGTAATTAATCGATTTATTAAGGTCCGCAAATTCAACCCGTTATATTTTTTTTTTCTGTGTTGATCACGTTTTCCGAGGATCCAATTGAAAATCTGGCCATTAGATGGGCGTCACTATAACGTCATCAACATCTTGTTGATCTGCGCATGTGCTATTATTTTTTACTTGATCGTGGAATCCATCGAGGTTGGGTGGAGGTAGCATCGAAACTATAGGGAAATATATATATATATATAAAGTCGGAAATTTTTACTTTTTTTTTTTTATTCAAGCTTTATTGATGTGAAAAACTGATACAAACAACTTTATAAAGGGCTTTGAAAATAATTACAAACAGTTGCTTCTTTCTGATGGCATGAAATGACAGGCTGTTCACATCCTTAAGATATATTCCGATCCTAAATGACAGACGTCATGGATGAGATCAGACATGTTAATGATTTTACATTATTCCTGGGTGAGCAGAGATCTGCATTAATAAGAGTGATTTATATGGATGTAGTAGGGACGGGAGAAATGGAGTGGGGACATGAGGAGCAGGAAAAAGAGGGTGAAGGAAGAGAGGAAAAAATATGAAAAAAAGGGGGATTGAGAGCTATATGGTGTTGTGCCATAGTGCGAGTATCATTTCGTATGTTGCCAATTTGTGGGTTTTCAGGTAGTGGTATCTTTCCATAAGGAGGACATTTTTTAGGAATTAACTTCTTTGCGCTCATGAGCATTATTAATAGTAGGGCTAAATGAGCCTCACTTTGTGTTTTTGTATAAGCCGGCAGAGTATCTACTCCCTGTATAACTATTAGTTTGTATAGAATGGAAATCAGGTGTTTTGGGACTCTTTCCATAACGCAGAGCTCTTTGAATGGGGTAAGCACCCTTCCCAGGTCTAATTTATGTTTATGTCTGGAAATGTAGTTTATTAGCTGGTTATAGTGCATCCACGAGATGAAAATCGTGGCTTGTCTGTCCTTTAATCTACTCTGTGACAGGATTTTCCCATTTTCCACCACTCTTTGGAGGGATCCTTCTCTTAGTTTATAAGGTTTAATCTTACAGGAACCTAAGTGGTGGAAGGGGAGTTCAGGGTTTTCAAGGATTGGGGTTAGGGGAGAGTGTTTTGTAGAAGCCAAAGTGCCCAAATTATTTACTTTGAGAATCTGCCTTTCTAGCTGGACCCATGCTTTGTGTTCTGTGTTATGTGACCACTCTACAATCCTTTGCAACATAATTGCTTTCCTATATGAAATGAGGTCTGTTAAGCCTAACCTTCCCCTGTCTCTCGGCAGGTACATGGTGTGTTTTGGTAACCTAGTTTTAACATTTGCCCATATGAACTGTTCAATTCATTTTTGTAGTTGATCAATATAGCCTGCAGGGAGCGCGATAGGGACCGTTTGGAAGAAGTATAATATTCATGGTAGAATATTCAATTTTATAACACCCACTGTTCCTAGCCAGGATTTATGCTTACTGTTCCATGATGAAAGGTCTGAGGCAATGTAATTTTTTAGCGTGGCGTAATTATGTTTGAAGTGGTTTGAGGGATTAGGTGTTAGGTGTATGCCCAAGTATTTTAATTTGTTCTTTGCGAGTGTAATGTTATGTTCTTTTTGCAGTGATTGTACTGTCTCTGGGCAGGTGTTTATATTGAATAGTTCAGACTTATTTAAATTGAGAAGGAAATTTGAGGCTTCTCCGTAAGCGTGCAATTCTTTAAGTAATTCAGGGATAGACTTATTCGCATTGGTTAAAGTGTAAAGAACATTGTCGGCATATAACGCCTGTTTGTGCTCTGTTTGCTCCATTTTGATACCAGTGATATTATGATTTTTCCTAACTTTATGGGTCAGAACCTCTATTGACAGAGCAAAAAGTAGCGGGGACAGGGGACACCCCTGTCTAATGCCATTGCTAATATTAAATGAATCTGATAAGGTTCCATTAATTCTAATTTTGGCATTGGGGCTCGAGTATAGTGCAAAAACTGAATTTAGAAAGGCTTTCCCGAAGCCCATTGTCTCCATGACCTGACGCAATAAAAGCGTCGGTGGAGAAGAGTACCATAGGGATTTTTGAAACTCTAGCTTGGGTAATCAGTTGTATCACCTTGACAGTATTGTCCTTAGCCTCCCTCCCTGGGACAAAACCCACCTGGTCATTGTTAATTAAATCTAGTAAGTATTTATTAAGTCTAAACACTACAATTTTTGCTAATATTTTCATATCCGCATCAATTAAGGAGATGGGCCCAAAGTGGTCAGTGGAATCTGCTGCCTTACCTTGTTCGGGGATGAGAGTGATGTGGGCCTCCAATAAGGTGTTGGAGAGGTGTGGGTTTTCTCTTAAGTCATTTAATAGGTCTAAGAGTGGACGCAATATAACATCTTTACATTTTTTGTAGTAAGCTGAGGAGAACCCGTCAGGGAGTGGGCTTTTGCCGGTTGGTGAATTTTTAATAGCATTATACAACTCTTCTACTGTTATTGGGGAATCTAGGAAGTCCGAAGCTTCCTGAGGTAGGGATAGGAGATCAGCACTCTGTAGATAAGAGTCAATGTTATTTTCCTTTCGATTCAGTGAGTTTATCTGGGTAACTAAGTCTGCCAGGTCATGTATATTATACAGAGAGTGGTAATATTTGGGGAATGCTGAGGCTATATGAGTGCTGCTATCTAGGATACGTCCGTCTCTAGTTTTAATGGAGTGTATATAGGATTGAAGCTGACGTCTTTTAAGGGATCTAGCTAAAATTCTACCTATCTTGTTCCCTCCCTCCCTCATAATAATACTGTTTCAGTCAGTGATTCGGCCAAATGTTTTTTAAGTTCTGATCTTGCATCTTTTAACTGGTTCTTTGTGGTATTACATGAAGGATCCGGTTTATGTTTAGTTTCCAAAGAACCTATCTTTGACAGTAACTCACTGTGTTTTAATTGACAGAGCAGATTTGTCAGTCTAGGGCAGTGATTTTCAACCTTTTTTTTGCCATGGCACATTTTTTTTTACATTAAAAAATCCTGCGGCGGGGGAGTGGCTAAGAGGTGGCCATGATCAGTCGCATTTTATGAAGCTCCTGGGGCTAAACTTCCAATATATAAATTGCTTTGAGATGTAGCTTTCATCTAACTCTACAATTATTGGTTCACACTACTACTCATCTGGTAGATCTAAGACTTACCAAGATTTGCACATCAGACTATCCAGGAGCGGAATTAGCCGATTATAAATACAGGCTGCCACCTTATGCTGGAGCTCACAACTTCCTTCAACAACTACTTAAACTACACAGTCGCTCCGCTGTGCTACAAGACTGTGCTATATTAATATTTTTTACTAGAGGAGTGTGGCCCTAAAAGGGATATTACACCCGGTACCCTTCACGGCATAACTACTCGAATCAGGAGGTGGCCTGTACATTTTGACTTTGTTATCTTTTCAACCCCCCCCCCCGGTGAGCCGGGTTTTACAGGCCTATTTGTTTGCTGACCTTATTTAGTAAGATGGAGGAATCCCGATTCAGTATACTAGCCTTGCTATGAGACATTGACCGCAAGATGGATGCGGGATTTGCTGAACTCAGAGCTGCTATCAAAGGGGACGACATTGAAAAGGGCGTCTGGCAGCTACTACCATCTAAGCAGGACACAGCTGCAACACTGGAGATTCACCCCACTATAGATTGGACCTTGAAATATAGATCCGAAGAACCTAAGAGGACCATGGGACCAGTGGAGGCTGGGGACAAAGGAGAAGGCCCAGACATTCAGCACCCACCTATCTCATACGCTCAGTCTCTTCAGCAGCGGCAAATTTGGAGAGAAAGCTTTGCTTCCCGATCCTGAACGGTCCACAATTATGGAGCATATATCGTGTCTTCAGCTACTTACCCCAATTGCAGATGTAGATCGACAACTCTTCTTCTCACCCTTGGTGCCCTGTTCGGGGGATGCGGCCAGCTCCTGGATGAGATATTGGGGATTTTCTCAAAATCGCATTGTAATTGGTCGATCATCTGAGTGGACAATGCTCTGGTCAGCTGCTCCTCCAAGACGGCTCACTATGAAGGACTATCGAGATTTCTTCTTAGTCTTAGTCTATCATCTCAACAGAGAATGGGACTTATACCGTAACTGGTCAGACCGGGTCAGAGATGACATAGGCTAGTTATAGCGTTGTTTCTAAGATGTATATTTTTTCTGCACCAGCGTGGGAACTGAGTGTAGCTCTTGATAATGTATACATTTCTCCCCTGGGTCTGTTGCTAATAATCAGATGCTTAAGGTATAATATGCACTGTCAATATAGTGTCTCTTTGCTTCATACTGTGTTTTTGCCTAGGTCCTGATCCAGATAGTTTTAGTTATATTCAGATCCAGACTTATTAGCTTATAAATGTATAGTAGACACATATACAACCTCCCGTCATATGCCTTCATTCTTAAACTTAAAGTTCCTCATTTCCAGTCACTAGCATAACTATATTATTTACTTAGTGTTAGTAGCTGGCCCTAACTGCAGTTATAATATTACCCAGAACCAGAGGGCAGTATGCTAGTACGACTCTACATCTTTAGTTTTCCCAAAACCTTTTATTTGAATCTATGATAGAGTCTTTATATAACCTCCCTTTTCACTGCTCCCCTGCTTCTAAACGTCAGGACAACCATTACAATCCGATACTGTCTTAGATTTGATTTACAAGAGTAGAGCTAACCCTCTTTCTGCTCCTTCCCAGTAATTTATATGTACCTATTTTTATTATAGTCTGCCCTAATTATGTGGATGACAAAGATGCATATACTAGTCAGGGAAATTAGATTATATCAATAGCCCCCACACGTTCTTAGTATTTTAGAATTCATTGTGAACTCTTTACCCCATTAATCCCTTCCTTTTAGTTACCCATTACTTACATAAATAGGCATGGTTTTGTTTGTACGTGTAGTTTTTGTTTTTGACTTACAATAGGCAATACTCCATTTTGTCTCTAGTATGAAGTAATATATTATGAGTTTATAAAGGCAAGACTCTCTAGCTTCTGCTTAGTTTAACATACCTTTCACAGTACTTAATAGTTTTTAGGTCCATATACTTTACAAACCAATGGTCCTATAGTTATATTGCATCTTTTGACACTTTTTGTATCCCCCATGTGGCAGCCCTACTTCTTTTTCAGATCCATTGATTTTATGAGTGCCCAAACATATTGGATACTGGATGCTTATATATTTATTTTTACATCTGTTCTGATTTATTTACTGGAGGCCCTAATATATTTTGTATAAAACCTAGCCATCATTAAAACTAATATTGGTTCAGTTGTTGGCCTGAGTGTGAGATAACTAGTCAACGCCTTAAACTATAGACGTCTAATATTTAAGCTTTTACCACTTTTGTTCAGGTGATCTTCTTCTAATTTAAGCTTCCTCCTGAATATGAGTATTTATATGCACTACGCAAAGATAGAGTCAGTCATAATATACTATCTCCAGATATTTACTCAAGTTATGTATGGTACACCATTTTGGAGAGTTGTCTAAGCTTGTCATCTTGCTATATCCTTATACTCCATCTAATTAGAATTTTAATATCATACGTGTTATAGAGGTCAGTTTCCACTATTAATTACTAACCCTCCCACTCCCCCCCCCCCATTCCTCCCCTCTTATCAGTGCTTACCCGCTGTTTCCTTTTCACTACTATGAAGCCCAACGTGGCTGCCAATCTGACTATCAAATGTTTTTCAGTATTTCTTGATCAAATGGCCCATAAGTGGTCACTTAATTAGTCAGCCAATTGAGCTATTATATTCACAAAATAGAGGTCTGATAAGCCTATCTATTGCCATACATTGTTCTGTTGCTTTTCCATTTTAGACTTTTCTTATCTAATTATAATTGATGATGTTTATGGAATAGTATTGTACCTGCCTTTCCTGTTATAAGGCTGTCATTATATGTTGTCTGCGGCACACCACCATCCCAAAATTTTACAAAATCACATATTGTAGCCTAATAATACAATATATATATATATATATATATATATATATATATATATATATATATATATATATATACAGGGAGTGCAGAATTATTAGGCAAATGAGTATTTTGACCACATCATCCTCTTTATGCATGTTGTCTTACTCCAAGCTGTATAGGCTCGAAAGCCTACTACCAATTAAGCATATTAGGTGATGTGCATCTCTGTAATGAGAAGGGGTGTGGTCTAATGACATCAACACCCTATATCAGGTGTGCATAATTATTAGGCAACTTCCTTTCCTTTGGCAAAATGGGTCAAAAGAAGGACTTGACAGGCTCAGAAAAGTCAAAAATAGTGAGATATCTTGCAGAGGGATGCAGCACTCTTAAAATTGCAAAGCTTCTGAAGCGTGATCATCGAACAATCAAGCGTTTCATTCAAAATAGTCAACAGGGTCGCAAGAAACGTGTGGAAAAACCAAGGCGCAAAATAACTGCCCATGAACTGAGAAAAGTCAAGCGTGCAGCTGCCAAGATGCCACTTGCCACCAGTTTGGCCATATATCAGAACTGCAACATCACTGGAGTGCCCAAAAGCACAAGGTGTGCAATACTCAGAGACATGGCCAAGGTAAGAAAGGCTGAAAGACGACCACCACTGAACAAGACACACAAGCTGAAACGTCAAGAATGGGCCAAGAAATATCTCAAGACTGATTTTTCGAAGGTTTTATGGACTGATGAAATGAGAGTGAGTCTTGATGGGCCAGATGGATGGGCCCGTGGCTGGATTGGTAAAGGGCAGAGAGCTCCAGTCCAACTCAGACGCCAGCAAGGTGGAGGTGGAGTACTGGTTTGGGCTGGTATCATCAAAGATGAGCTTGTGGGGCCTTTTCGGGTTGAGGATGGAGTCAAGCTCAACTCCCAGTCCTACTGCCAGTTTCTGGAAGACACCTTCTTCAAGCAGTGGTACAGGAAGAAGTCTGCATCCTTCAAGAAAAACATGATTTTCATGCAGGACAATGCTCCATCACACGCGTCCAAGTACTCCACAGCGTGGCTGGCAAGAAAGGGTATAAAAGAAGAAAATCTAATGACATGGCCTCCTTGTTCACCTGATCTGAACCCCATTGAGAACCTGTGGTCCATCATCAAATGTGAGATTTACAAGGAGGGAAAACAGTACACCTCTCTGAACAGTGTCTGGGAGGCTGTGGTTGCTGCTGCACGCAATGTTGATGGTGAACAGATCAAAACACTGACAGAATCCATGGATGGCAGGCTTTTGAGTGTCCTTGAAAAGAAAGGTGGCTATATTGGTCACTGATTTGTTTTTGTTTTGTTTTTGAATGTCAGAAATGTATATTTGTGAATGTTGAGATGTTATATTGGTTTCACTGGTAAAAATAAATAATTGAAATGGGTATATATTTGTTTTTTGTTAAGTTGCCTAATAATTATGCACAGTAATAGTCACCTGCACACACAGATATCCCCCTAAAATAGCTATAACTAAAAACAAACTAAAAACTACTTCCAAAACTATTCAGCTTTGATATTAATGAGTTTTTTGGGTTCATTGAGAACATGGTTGTTGTTCAATAATAAAATTAATCCTCAAAAATACAACTTGCCTAATAATTCTGCACTCCCTGTATATATATATATATATATATATATATATATATATATTTTAGTAAATTTTAGTCAATTCAATTAAATTAAGCTTTATTAGCATGACAGTCACTATAACTGTTTTGCCAAAGCTAGAGGGACAATAATAACAATCAAAATATCACTGAGAACAACAACCTGCATAAACAGCAACAAGTGCAAAAGGATTTCTGCCTGTAAGGCTGTAAAGTGCTGCACGCGGGCAGAGAGAAGTAGGGGGAGACTGCAATTGTTGCACTGGCTGTGTGAATTCTTCAACAAAATGAATCAGGCTGTTGTTGGGGGCTGGTCCTACTGTCACAGCTCAACAACCGTGGGCAGAGATGAGGAGGGGGAGACTGTGCAACAAGCCAGGGCCCAATAACAATTTAAAAAAAAATAATTTTAAACTAAAATGATGATGAGCCTGTCAGTCTGCCGCGGCACACCTGAGGATCTCTCAAGGCACACTAGTGTGCCACGGCACACTGGTTGAAAATCGCTGGTCTAGGGTACAGGAGCTCTGCTAGTGTGCGGCCATCTTCCAGCGTGGCCAGGCTCCGCCCCTGGAAATTTTTACTTTTTTATTGAAATAAACTTAGCGATTAGCTTATTGTAATATTAACTAATGCATTGATGTGTTCACCATGAGCAAACTTTACCTTCACTTTAAAGGACACTGGACCCAAATTTTTTATTTCGTGATTCAGATAGAGCATGCAATTTTAAGCAACTTTCTAATTTACTCCTATTATCAATTTTTCTTCGTTCTCTTGCTATCTTTATTTGAAAAAGAAGGCATCTAAGCTAAGGAACTAGGCAATTTTTGGTTGAGAACCATGGACATACACTTGTTTATTGGTGGGTGAATTTATCCACCAATCAGCAAGAACAACCCAGTTTGTTCATCAAAAATGGGCCGGCATTTAAACTTACATTTTTGCTTTTCAAATAAAGATTCCAAGATAATGAAGAAAATTTGATAATAGGAGTAAATTAGAAAGTTGTTTAAAATTGCATGCTCTATCTGAATCACAAAACAAAAAAAATTGGTTCAGTGTCCCTTTAGTTTACTAGGTATATTGAACAGTCCTTTTAAGCAATAGGAATTTAAGCTCTGTAGATTCTGCAGTGTTTGCAGCCAATGGTTTGAGAATGCAGCACTCGCATATTATCTATGATTAAGATTTATTATTTCTATCCCTGAGCTCTGCATGCATATACCTATTAACTCCCACATTAACTAACAATTCTCATTACTTCACAAATTCACCCAATTTAATGAAAACATTAGAGGTAAAATGTCTATCTTCTTAAATACTCTCTATCTTTCTTCTTCCTAAATCCTGCAGTATGCTTACAATTAATGGCACACTATTACTATGATTAATTATAAACTGTACAAACTCATAAAATGGGGCAACACAGATGCATTTAAATGTAAAGTTTTACAATTTTTTAATTATTTATTTACTTATTTATAAGATCTACAGCACTTGCTGATTAGTTTTGTTGTACAACTCTATGACTTCCAACCATTGGTGGAATTGGCTGGGGACCACATTGCATTTTACTCAAATTTATGCTAAAGATAAAACCTCAAAATTTGATTATAATCACAATATGTTACATAGGAAACTAATTAATGTAAATGAATCCAATTTAACTGTATATACAGCTGAAACTGAAAAAAATGGTGCAAATACGCATGCTTAATTACCTAATGAGAAGTATAGACCTGTTTAAAAACTTATGTCTGTTCCTGCTCATTGTCGCTTATGGCCACACAGAAATCCAATGGTAGGATATGGGCCATATGCTGTAGTTTGGGCAACCTTTGTCTATAGCAGTAATTGCCATCTTCCTAACACATTTTTTAGAAGTCTTATGATGGTTGGCATAAACATTTATGGATATTAAACACACAAACAATAATGTATATTCTAGAATGTCCATTGACACAAGGTCTGATTTAGGTAAGGTTGCAGGGTACCCTCTGCCATTGTCCCCTCTAGAGGACTCCTCTGAATTGTGGCCACCTTGTTTGCCCATTTATCAGAAGTCCTCAAACACACATTTTAGTTCTGCTTTTTCCTGATGCCACAAAACCTATGATGCATATTTTTATAGAACGGCTTTTTCCCAGGAATAGCAAAAACTAACAACGAAGGCCCCATATGGCCTATGGGTTGTCGGTTAGCCATCCAGATCTATAGGATTAGTACACATGGGGAGTAAGGAATCTTGTACATATTGCTTATTGACTATTAAAGGTACATTAGAGTCAAAATACTTGGGTTTGTACAGCCCGATCATACTATTTAAGGCACTTTTTTTTTATTTAAACCAAACACTCACATGGTGCCAGTGTCTGGGAACAGACAAGCTCTAATTTTTGTAAAAACAACATGAAATATCTTGCCCTTAATTTATGTTGTGCACAAGCAGGGTCAGCTCCAGAACAAATGAAATGGGGGGGGGGGGCAATTGTTTTTCACGAGGAGGCACGCATTTACAAAGCATGTATGAGAGTCAAAATAAGAGCAGACCTACATATTCTGCAGGAAAGTGTAGCTTCTGGCTCGCTTATCCCCCACTATTAACATTTGGAGAATACGTGTTAAATCACTAGGTAAAAGAATGAAGTCTAAATCTAGTGCACTAAAACAGAGCCATTAAACTTGAGACCCCCTGTGCAATAGCTCCTGAAAAACAATTCACCCCTTAATCACCATGATCCAAAACCCTTTAACTCATTCTCAAATCTCAATCATGTCCCCTAAACAGCCATGCACCCCAAACCCCCCAATGCAATTAACCCCTTTGTTTGCAATAGCAGTGAGGATACTAGGTTTTCAGGTACTGGTAATTTTGTAGATTAGATTTAGCTCTACCTGTTTCGCAATAACTAACGGATATCAGGCTACTTAATACAACCTATGTACTGTGAACCTATAAGAATATGATTGTATCATAAAAATATAAGTCTATAAATGGCTACCGGCTTCTATCGATGCCTTAAAAGTGCACTGTGATCTTAGGCCCGGTCTAAAATCACAGTGCACTTTTGAGGCATCAATAGAAGCCGGTAGCCTCCTAGGTTCTTTGCTGCTCCTGAACTTTCCAAGACAAACCTTTCAGCAATGGATAACAAGAGAAGGAAGCAAATTAAATAATAGAAGTAAATTGGAAAGTTATGCTCTGTCTAAATCTTGTATGTTGACTTATGACTTTACTGTCCCTTTAATGATTCAGATTGAACATACAATTTTAAACACCATTCATTACAATTACATTATTAATTTATATTAACTTATATTATCTAAGTTGCTTAATTCACTTCCTATAATTTATTGAAAAGCATACCTGGTTTCAGGAGCAGCAATGGACTACTGGGATTTAGCTGAAGATTGGTGGATGCACATATATGCCTCTTGTTATTTACTCACCCAACATGCTCAGCTAGCTCCCACTAGAACATTGCTGCTCCCCTCCTATAGCATCTTATGTAGAGATATACAGTACTATAGAGAGGTCTAATGCCCACCAAAACCTAATGAATAAAAATGTAATACAATGTAGAGGTTCCCTATGCCTCACACACAGCCCCCTCTCCAGTACCTTATATACAGATATATAGTATTATAGAGAGGTCCCCTCTGTCACACACGCAGCCCCCTACCCAGATCCTTATATACAGATATATAATATTATAGAGGGGTTCCCTGTGTCTCACACACAGCCCCCTCCCCAGATCCTTAAATACAGACATATATTGTAGAGATAGGGTAACCATATTGCCGCTTTAAAAAGGGACGCATATAAAAAATACATATGTCAAGGCTGTTTAAAAAAAGGTTTTGTATAAGAACCCTGACAAATGTATTTTTCATATGTGTCTTCTTTTAAAGCAGCAATATAGTCAGCCTATGTAGAGGTCTCTTCTGTCACACACACAGCCACCTTCACAAATCCTTATATAGAGATATATATTATGTTGAATTGTTTTTATTGAAGTTTTACATATAACAAAACAAATAAAATCAAATAATATAGAATAAAATAAAATAAAATACATGTCTCAATCGTTTTTCTTTCAGTATCGTTAAGGGTTTCGGCTGCTGCACTTGCCATATTGTAATGATACTCTAATTTATTATAGATAAAGGTTACGTCAGGCGGAGTGCTTTTCCAGAATTGGGCTATGCTGATTTTAACTACAGTGCATACCATCATGACTAATTTAAGGTGGGTCTTTGGAATTCCTGGGATTGGGAAATGAAGCAGAGCTTGCTCTATCGTTAATGTTATTTGTTTTTGGAAGATTGCACTTAAAAGTTGTGAGGTGTAATCCCAGGTTTTCTTAATTTGCTCGCATTCCCACCACATGTGGATATATGTGCCTCTTTCCCCGCACCCTCTATAACAAAGCTGTGATAGTGAGAGAGATATATTATAAAGGTTCTCTCTGTCACACACACAAACCCCTCCCCAGAGCCTTATATACAGATATTATAGAGGTTTCCTCTGTCACAAACACAGACCCCTCCCCAGTTCCTTATATACAGATACATTAGTTAGTATGAGTCAGGTGAGGGCAGCATTTGTATTTGGTTGAAGATCAAATAGATTAGTCAGTGACACTCACTCCAACATGCAATTGAAATCTTAGTTGCCTCCAATAAGGATATTTAATGGAGAAACATGCAGAAACAAACTGTAGCTTGCATAGTTTATGAAACCAACAGCTTAATAAACATGTAATATAGGTTATAATAAATATGTTGCTGTACATAAATTAGCACTACATTTGTCTGTGCTAAAGCTCTACAGATTAAAATATCCCACAAGGCTAAGTTTATCCACTTAGATACCAGAGATGACTACAATGCACTGTATCACTGTGCCATCCAATAAGTGAAACCTGACTTGGGGCAATTTGAATACTGATAAAAGAAGAACAGTGATTCTCCATAACGTTTTTTTAATCCAGATGGGAATTTTTGCGAAAGCAGCTGGCTCCTTCACTTACCTCGTCGACGCTCGGCCCTTGCCTTACTCAACTCAGTCCTCCTCCTTCACATGGCCACACTGCCTGCTATGCTGCAGCTGCCGCCTCTAAATGTGCTGCGCAGTTTAAATTGTGTGCGCACAGCGTGTGGCGGTGGGTGGAGCTGAGCAGCCAGACAGAGAGAGCCAGATGAGGTGATCAATAATATGTGGACCGGATTCCAGATTTATACACACCCGGTCTACATATTGCAAGGCACTGAGGGCAGCCAGGCTTACTTACTACTTACCCGGCTCCTTCCTTCACACGCTGCTTCACGCACTAAGGGCCACTCACTCCAGCCCAGGACTTGGTTGTCACTTTACTTTACCTAACCTAGTAACCAGCGCCTGCTTCTTTCACACGCTGCTGCAGCTTAACAATCATCTCCGGAACCACTACTGCACATGTGAGGCCCCCCCACCGAAAAAAATGCAAAGCAAAAAAAAAAAAAAATCTTAATAATTTTTTTTTTAGATTAAAAAAATTAAACTGTAATTACTCTAAAACTGAAGCATTCACTTTAAATATCTCCAATTTAGATTCCCAGGCATTAAAGCGACAGTTCCCTTTTGTTTGGTCCTCTACACGGCTTAAACATTTGGGGGTCTATCTATCGCACAATATCTCTACTATTATATCATCTAACTTTCACCCCCTATTATGTAAGTTTAAAGAATACTTTGTAAAATGGGACTCACCTAATATTTCCTGGTGGGGCAGGATAGCTGCTATTAAAATGAACCTTTTGCCAAAGCTGACATATCTTTTCCGGTGCCTTCCTCTCCCTATTCCTAAGAGCATAATTTCACAGTTTCAGAGACTGTGCAACAATTTCATTTGGAAGAGGAAACGTCCTAGAGTCGCGATGAAAATTATGTCATTTCCCTAATATAGCAGTCTATCATGAGGCATCCAGGTTAGCCCATATCACAGCCTGGGGTTTAGAGCCCCCTGAAAGTAGGTGTGCGGAAATTTAGCAGGCGTCTCTACTAAAGGGACTCAGCCTGCGAGATCTAATCTGGATCCCAAGACACTCCAGGAAACCAGAGTTAAGCTTAAATTACATCATAGCTTCTAACCTAAAGTTTTGGGATAGAATTCATCATAGTAGTGGAATTTCTCCACACCCCTCTCCGGCCCACTCTATCACAGGCTTACTGGGTGCCTTAGCAGATCCACATCCTTTGGAGTGGAGGGCACTTGAGATTCAGTCTGTAAGAGATTTGTTCTCGGATGAGGGCTTGCTCTCAGTTACTCTCTTCCAAAATAAATTTTCCCCTTCGCCCCTGATGAGCTTTGAGTTCTTTCGATTGCAAAACTTCTTGCGTTCTTGGGGCTTTACTCCAGGAGCCCTAAGATCCTGTACTCTGTGGGAAAAGCTTTGGGATGCAAGATACCTTGCCCCAAGAGTGTTCTCTCTTGCTTACTCTGCTCTTATACAGGCACCTACATACAACAAGTCTTTTTATATCACACATTGGGAGGGTGCTCTGCATTTTAATGCCCCTGAAGAGGCATGGAGGTCTGCAGCCTTACTAACTAAGAGTACGGTTCACAGTACTACCTATTTTGAACTCTACTTTAAGATCTTGACACAATGGCATTATACCCCCCTACGCTTATATCAGATCTCCAAAACAAACTCCCCCATGTGTTGGAGGGGATGTGGCAGAGTGGGGTCCCCGGCCCATATGTGGTGGGAGTGTCCCAAGATTCAGAGAATCTGGACTAGGGCATTCTATTATTGCACCAAACTAGGCTTAGTGGATTCTAACCGGCCAGCAGCAGCGCTGTTCCATTTATTCACTGACAAGATGCCTCGACATTTAAAATTACTGTGTGCATATATTTTTATGTCTGTTAAATTAAATATCGCTAAGGCATGGCTCCAATCTAAGGGCCCAAGATGGAGTCAGATTAAGTCCACAATGGCACATATTGAAATCATGGAATGCGCGGTTTTTGCAGCTAATAACAAAATCACGATCCACTGTCTATGTTGGGAAGCCTGGCGACAATGCCTAGAAGGGGAGGTCATCACATGCTAGAAATGCCTTCTACTTCATATATTGAGATTATTAGTGATATCACTTATGAGGGGTGAGTGTCGATCGCCGGTGGGTTCTCCTGCAGAGACCTAGTATTATAGCATCTTTTGGAATTAGTAGTGGGAAGTCATTTCCCCTCCCCTTTCCCTTCCTTTCCCTTTTTTTTTTTTTTTTTTTTCTTTTCTCCCCTCCTCTTTCCTTTCCTCCCCCTCTTTCCTTTTCTTGTACTATATGCTATGCATTTGTTGAGTTGCTCTATTTCTCGCTTGATATTAATTAATAACTCGACAATCTATTTCTTTATTATATAATATTGTTTTTCTTTTTGACTGTTCATGGACCGTTGTGTTATAAAACAAAAAATATGTGAGGTTTGTTTAGCCTTGGTACCCTTCGTATGATGACATACTATTGTTGTTACTATTCACTTGATGTTAGTGGTCACTGATCAATATGCTATAATCATGCTTCTGTATGACACTACGTCTTGCTGTTATGTAGCAGTTTCATCTGCATATTTACATGTATGTCTTTTTTTTTTCTTGTAAACCTCAATAAAAATTATTTAAAAAAAAAAAAAAAAAATTAAACTGCTGCTTCAGTATGATGCATGCGGCTCCTTAAGAAGGCCGGGCCCCCTGGCAAGGGCCGATTTGCCCGACTTGTCAGTCCGCCCCTGGGTCACACAATGCTCCTTTAAAAGGTGTATGTTAGCTCATGCTTGTAAACCCACCACACTGAGCAGGCATTTAACCCCTTGGCTGCTAGTAACATACAAATAAATCATTTTAGCTCTGGCTCCGAGTAACACATGTAAACTGAAGTGATTTGACCCCCCTTCATTTCTTTCCGATCCCTATTTGAAGGGGGTTGATGCATAGGAGGCCTTATACATTTAGTTAACAGAGGGCTAGATTACAAGTAGAGAGCAAAATTATCGCGCTCCCACAAACGGTCAAATTTGCGGACGCGCAATAATTAACCAGTCATTACAAGTGGCTGGTTATTGCTATTGCGAGCTTGCAAAAGCAATTAGCGCTCTGAAAATTAAGAGATCAGATCTCTGGTTGATTTTCTAAAAGTGCCCCAAATGCACTCAAAATAGAGGGCAATATAGACAGTTTTAAGGCTTTAAAGTTGGCAGGAGTGGGGTGTTAGAAAAAAAAACGGTGCCTTTACATTGCAGTCTAAGGGAACTGTGTGTTCCTGGTAAATATTTACGTATATGCTTATATACATATATATATTTATGTGTTATTATGTGTATATATGCATATTAACACATAAATAACACATAAATATATATGTATACATTTATATATATTGAAAAATGCTGCCCATCGCTGCGTGCGGTTCTGATGTTGTCTGTGACAGCATCAGAACTATGCATTGAGATTTACTTGTAATACTAGTGCACATTATCGTGTGCTGGCATTACAACGTGGAGCGCTAATTTAGTAATTTAGCCCAGAGTCTTTTAAAAAAAAAAAATGGACATTTAAAGTGTCCAGTATTTTTGTGAAGATTATACTGGACATCCTCCTAAAATACTGGACTGTTCAGTTGAATACTGGACACCTGGAAACCCTAGTTGTAACCATTCTTGAAAAAATTATACTGGCTATGTTTATTAGCACCCATTTGCATAATAAATTGTACAGCATAAGCATAAATGATCATTTGTTTGTATAAAAAAATAGATTCCACCATAACAGGGCCTATATTTCCATGGTCATTATTTTACAGTTTTTATTATATTGTATGCATTTCTTATTATCTGCATTGACCTTAATCTTAAAAATATTGGCAATGCCCATAAAATACCAGGTGAGTGGCAACCTTACATCTTATACTTCTCTTACCATTTCCATTTACTTATCCAAATGGATAAAGTGGTTTTTTTTTTGTAGCGAGTCCTATTCTTTGTAAATGCATAACATTAAAGGACCAGTCAACACATTAGATTTGCATAATCAACAAATGCAAGATAACAAGACAATGCAATAGCACTTAGTTTGAACTTCAAATGAGTAGTAGATTTTTTTATAACAAATTTCAAAGTTATGTATATTTCCACTCCCCTTGTACCATGTGATAGCAATCAGCCAATCACAAATGCATATACGTATAGTCTGTGAATTCTTGCACATGCTCAGTAGGATCTGGTGACTCAAAAATTGTAAATATAAAAGTCTGTGCACATTTTTTTTAATGGAAGTAAACTGGAAAGTTGTTTAAAATTACATGCTGTATCTGAATCATGAAAATTTAATTTAACCTGAGTGTCCCTTTAATAGAAATCATGATAGTACTAAACTGAGCACACATACATGGGTTTCTAAAAGACCATACCAGTGTAATCTAATTAAACACTTATTTTTGTTGGAGTTAAAGGGACACTCAGGTCAAATTAAATTTTAATGATTCAGATAGAGCATGCAATTATAAACAACTTTCCAATTTACATCCATTAAAAAAATGTGCACAGTCTTTTTATATTTACAATTTTTGAGTCACCAACTCCTACTGAGCATGTGTAAGAATTCACAGACTATACGTATATGCATTTGTGATTGACTGATTGCTGTCACATGGTACAGGGGGAGTGGAAATATACATAACTTTAACATTTGTTAGAAAAAAATCTAATACTTATTTGAAGTTCAGAGTAAGTGCTATTGCATTGTCTTGTTATCTTGCATTTGTTGATTTAGCAAATCTGCTGTATTGACTGGTCCTTTAAGTGTAAACCATATTTACATATCTAGAAATTACTTGTTTTAATCTCATATATAAAAAAGCAAACATTAAAAGATGTGAAAGTCAACATTCTACTTTCGTGGTTCAGAGAAAACAAACAATTTTAGTTGTGCTTTCAATTTACTTTTATTTTCAATTTTACTTTGTTCTTTTGGTAAACTTTGTTTTAAAGTATACCTAGGTAGGCTCAGGAACAGAAATGCACTATTGGACGCTAGCTGGTGATTTTCTGACTACACACATATGCTTCTTGTCATTGCCTCACCAGATTTGTTAAGGTAGGTCCCAGCAGTGCATTGATGCTCTGGGGCCTATCTATCAAGCTCCGAAAGGAGCTTGACGGCCCGTGTTTCTGGCGAGTTTTCAGACTCGCCAGAAACAGCAGTTATGAAGAAGCGGTCACAAAGACTGCTGCTCCATAACCCTGTCCACCTGCTCTGAGCAGGCGATCAGACTTCGCCACAATTCAACCCGATCGAGTACGATCAGGTTCATTGACACCCCGCGAGTCTGCAGGGGGCGGCGTTGCACCAGCAGCTCTTGTGAGCTGCTGTTGCAATGTTAAATGCGGAGAGCGTATTGCTCTCCGCATTCAGCGAGGTCTGTCGGACCTTATCCGCACTGTCGGATCAGGTCCGACAGACTTTGTTAAATAGAGGCCTAAGTCTCTTTATGTCCAGGATGTTGTTAAAAACAAAAAAATAATAGAAATCACATTTATATAAAGGAAGAACAGAGATGACTTAATGATATCAGTACCTGGCATATGTACCATGCGACAATTACAGTTTTCCACCAGATAACGTGTTTCACAGTCGATTCTACACGCAGAAATGCTGTATGTATCAAAGAACTCAGAGTCCATAGATCCAGATTTACAATCACCCCAAGGAGGGGGCAGATACGTAAGCTGAGAAAAAAAGGCGATAATTAACCTTCAGCAGATCGCTTGTATCTTATGAACAAAGCAAAGCCCTAATTCTACGCATTCTCAGGAAAGCTTGAAAATGTGCGGTCCCTGTAAATTACCATGTGTACCAATTAAGAGAGAATGTTTATTTTTTTTTTTTTTTTTTCATTTAAATCTTAGTAATTATGTTGACTACATACATTTTTAATGCTGAGATAATTTATAATAATTAAATGAGATTAGATTCTGTTTCATATATATTACATTTTCAGAAATGATATTAATACACAGATCCACTTTGTATTTGATGGCTTGTATTTGTTAATAGTCTAGACTGAAAAACATCTTTATATTTTATGCAAGTTTATTTCATTAGCAATTTTGCCATTTTACTTTCTGGTGCTTTTATAATTTAGATCAGTTTTTCTGTAAATAACTAACTGGGGCTCCCATTCCTTACCCGTTGCTCCTGGCAGGATACAAATGTTTGAAATCCAGGGGCCACACCAAACCCTAACTGGTCAATGAAAGGAGGTTCATCTTGGCTGTGAATTTGTACCTTGATTCCGGCCTCAAAAGATGTCTCATCTGCAGCACAGAAAATGTATGGTTAATGCTAGAAAAAGAGGTTGCAATTAGTTTAATGGGATATGGAAGTATAGTATATAATAGTATATAGAGAATTAAGAAAAACAATTCCAATATATTTCTATCATCAAAAGCATCTCTCACTGTCTCTATCATTTGTTGAAATTTGCCCTTTTTCATGAGAGCATACTGAGATAGGTTTAGGATTGTGTGTCTTGGCAACTGTTTAAACCCTTAACGACCAACGAACCCTGTACGTCCACGGTCCTTAAGGGTTTTACGTGGCAAAGCTATGCTAGACCTACGTTATTTCCAGTGTGTGTAAGTGTGAATCTGAATGACCGCTGACGTACAGGGTACATCGGTGGTCGTTAAGGTGTTAATATTCTTACAAACAATGTTGTAAAAACAGCTGCCATATAGAGCTCAGGTCACATGCATGCTCCTGAGCCTAATCACATGGTCTGCATCTGTCTTTCTGAAGATTATAGGTAACTACAAAAACCTGCTTACCTGTTTCTCCCCAAACTGGCAGATACTCATCTTGTTGGATGTCCAACATTAGTTCTAGTCCATTTCCTGTGCCTCCCTTTGTTGTAACTAGTAGAGGGCGTCCATTTTGCCCAGAGTTAAATGTGTAGCACTTCCCATATCTGGTAAACACCTGTGAGAAGAAGAGAAAGTTGCTAATCAGTACAGATGATTTGATGAAAGTAGAGTCCTACATTATCTACGACAATGATTGCATGAAAGGGACAATGTACTCAGGCAGGCAGCTTATAACAGTTCATTGTAATCAAAATTGCAGCAGGATAACCCTTTTAAATTGGCTTGGCTCACATTATCCAACGGTTGGTTTCTGCAGCTACCTCTTGCTTACTTTTTATATAGCCAATACTGCAGTACAGGTGTCAGTTTCAATAGGCAAAAGCCGCTATTACAAATTATGAAATAAAACTAAAGAAGCTGTTTGTAGAAAATGTAATAAACTCCAACAGGTAAAACAATTGAGAATGCATTAAGGGCTAGATTACGAGTGGAGCGGTAGTTTGCACTCCCTCTCACATGTTAACCTGATTGACTTTGCCTTTTTGCATGCGTCGGTTTGCAAGCATATTACATGTTGACAGTAAAATGTTTTTGCTTGCACGCTAACCCAACACACACAAAAAGCTAAAATTCGAGTATAGCAACTGACAGTGTTAATGTATTCCCCCATACACTTCAATAGAGCTAGAAAAGGGGAAAACAAAACTAACACCCTTACTCACGTGCAAACCTGATTGCATTTCTCAAGTGCGCTAAGACAACATGAAAATATGAATATGTCACATGTTCTTCATATATCAGAATGTTCTATTTATTTATAAATACATAAACACACACACATATATATATATGATGTTTTTTTGTAACAAATATGTCTATACCTATGTAGATAGATGATTAAATATATAGGTATAGATATATACAGATATATATAGAAATATCTTTTTAAAAATACATATTCAGCTATGTGAAGAACATTGGAATGTGAAATATTTACAGTAAATACATAGTTAAACACTTATTAAATATGAATATTGTATAAATATGCTTTTACATGTTTTCATATACTTGACTGCAATGCACTTATATATATATATATATATATATATATATATATATATATATATATATATACATATATATATTTATATATATACATTTATATGCATGTGTTTATATGTGTATATATGTCTGTAAATACATATATACACTAATAAAAACATAAATACATATGTATACACATATCAATATATATAATATATATATATATACACACACACACATATTTAGACGTGAATGTATGTATCTCCATGTTAAAGCGCTTTGCTTGCCTTTTTTTGAGACCTTATATATGCATTTTTTTTTAATAATTCTTAATAGATAGTGTTATTATGACTGTAGCTGTACTTTCAATTTTGTGATGTGTTTTGTGAAACTTTATTGTCATGCGTAACAGTTAACCAGATCTCTGAGGTTGCGATATTCCTACGTGTTAAATTCAATTGCGCCCATTTAATTAAATTGCCCCTTTTCACTTGCGCGCAACAGTTAGCACGTCACACGTAATCTAGCCCTAAATGGTAGAAGACTTTAAGTACAATGTCCCTTTAAGTGGTTATATTAGGGAAAAGAGTCTCTAAACTCATACTTTCTCATACATATGAAAGGAAGGGAGGAAAAGGGCGACTCCTAGTGAAAATCAGTACGGTATTTCTGAAGCAATTCACTACCCCAGTAGTACGGGTACTCACGTTTTTCCAAAGCACCGAAATGGTGCAAATGACACCTACTGGACTATTATGGTGGCCCAGTGAACATAACCCTTGGCATCCCTGATATGTGTGTTCCAACTGAACACTGGTGTGCGGCAGCGGTTAGGTCAAGCAAGGAGACTCAAAATCTTGCTTAGTAATATAAGGTAAAAATTATGTTTAAAAGATACAAAAAATACAAAGTACAATCATATAAAAACAAATGTACTAATTTGTTTTTATATGATTGTACTTTGTACTAATTTGCTTTTAAATGATTGTACTTTGTATTTTTTAAACATACATTTTACCTTATATAACTAAGCAAGATTTTGAGTCTCCTTGCTTGACCTAACCGCTGCCGCACACCAGTGTTCAGTTGGAACACACATATCTGGGATGCCAAGGGCTATGTACACTGGGCCACCATAATAGTCCAGTAGGTGTCATTTGCACCATTTCGGTGCTTTGGAAAAACGTAAGTACCCGTATTACTGGGGTAGTGAATTGTTTCAGAAATACCGTACTGATTTGCACTAGGAGTCGCCCTTTTCCTCCCTTCCGCTCATAGATTTTGGAATCCACCTCTGATTTTAGAAGGAGCCGCCTGTTACAGTGCACAGTTTGCTGGGACACTGCAAGTTCCCAGACCGCTCTCTTAGGCATTACCTCTGCCTTCATATATTGTGAGTATATTCATCTACACATGTTTTTTATCCAATTACCATATTGGCTACACTAGGAGGCGCCCTTCTTTTTCCCTTCTATCTTTCTCATACATATAATGTACAGCACATACGTTTCATATTCAAGGATAGCAATATCTTACTTTGAGCATAAACATTCCTAATTAAAGTTAATTGTTACTCACAGTGTGAAATAATTCATTCCTTAGTTTAGTATATGTTAAACTTCCATTTTATTGTACTTATGTTATAGGGGTTAGTTAGTGTTCCCTCTATGGCCACATTTTGTAAGTGGACCAGCAGTGAAACAGTTAATTAAAGCACCACGTCCTGCATTTAGCAAACACTACACAATGCAGACTGCAAGGTATGGTTCCCTTATTAACTGTTTCACTGCTGGGTTGCTCATAAAATGTGGCAGTAGAGGGAGCACTGTATAACCTTAGTCCCTTCAATGGTGAACCATTTACACAAGGGAGTGCCAGGTATCGCTAATCACTGCGTGAGAAACCAATCCAACCTACAGAGTTCAAATCAGGTCATTTATTGTATCACGTTGTCTAGGTTGAGTAAATGACTATAATCGATGTAGCCTTTAATTGTATCTGACCCAGAAAATATCAAATGTCCACAGCAGGTTCTGTAGACATTTGATTTTTTCATTGTGATTTTGGAGACCTGGCAGAGTCCCTGTTTACATCGGCACTCTTCACTCTGTGGACTGCTGTTATTTTATTGTTGTTTGGACTGTATCTGACCAAGGGAATTGCTAAGATCTGTAGCTAGAGCCCAAGTGCAAATTCAGCCCTCCTTGGATTCTCACTTGGTTTTTCTCAGAAATACATTTATATATATATATTGTTTTTATATAAATGGATGTTCCTATGCTGAAAAAATCTCTGTGGCTATGTTACTTAGAGAGCCGTGGAAGTTGTCCTTATCAGCCAATGAACAATCTGTCCCTAGGGTTGAATTGTTTGTAAACATACTCTGTTTTAATATCTTTTCAGACAGATTCTACTTAACATTTTTCATATGCAAAAAAACGAGAAGTAAAGTAATTTTGTATATAAGCATATCAGAAATTAAACATTACGTGGCAAATGATCTGTATAAAAGAAAACTTTTAAATCAAGAACAGGTCAGGGACAGAATTCATATATATTTTTTTTTTTTGCTGTGGTTAAATAGGGGCAGTTGTGTAGAATAGTGCAGGGTTAAATATATTTCACCATAATAAAGTTTGCTGAAAGCACTACAGCCTCTTTGGAGGGAACAGAACAAGCAAAATTTTCAGATCTATTTCAGCAACCAGGACAAAATAAAAAATGAATATATTTTGCAATATTATTTTCCTTCCTTAATTGCACATTTTATGGGGACTTAATGTTTGAGCTGAATGTGTACTTAAGTATATTGTCTATAATTACACATAATAGGATATGTTTTATAGCATGCAATTCTGCCCATAGGTGTCAGGTGTATGGTGACAAATTCACAGAAATATCCTAAAGCATTCACACTCATATTAGCTTTATTTAAATTAGATCCTTAGAGCTATATGGAAAAACACTTGGTTGCAGAATCTTCCAACAATGCACCATTCTGTAAACAATTTACTATCTACTAAGAGTTAGAAAGTATGCCTAATAATAATAATAATTCATTATATTTGTACAAAAAATAATCATCATCATCATAATTAATTTCTACTAGCTGAACCATATCTATATTCCAAACCAAATAAATTTACATTTCATTTTTTGGTGCAATAGATATATGCACACAGGGCCACCGCTAGAAATTTTGGGGCCCCTTACTAAACCATGAACCCCCTCCCTTGACCTGTTTAATTTTTGGCCAAGTGACTAAAATGTGTTCTCTATTCTTGAGTGTAGACAATAGTAACACACATACGCAGAAACATACACACTCAAAACCACACAGACACTCATAGAAACACTCACAGACACCCTCAGAAACAAACAGACACACTCACAGAAACATTCGCACATACTCACACAGACACCCACAGAAGCACATCCTCACAGAAAAGCTCACATAAACAAAGACACCCACAAAAACACCTACACACACCACACTTCCACTGACACCCACATGCACACCTTAAACACACAGACACCCACAAAAAAACACTCACGGAAATACACACACAAGCACAGACACCCAAAGAAACACACACACAATCACAGAAACACGCAGACACCCACAGAACTATAAACACAGGTACTGTACAGCAGAAACACACACAGACAGCAACAGAAGAACTCACGGAAACACACAAGCATAGATACCCACAGAAACACACACACACTCACACAGACACCAACAGAAACACATACTTACAGAAATATTCACACAGACACAAACTCACACAGACACCCTCAGAAACACATACACACTAACACAGATGCTCACAAACTTACACAGACACCACAGAAACACACACACACTCACACACTCACAGATGCTCACAAACTCACACAGATACCCACAGAAACAATCACATACAAACACCAACATAAACATTTATACACACATACACTCACACATTCACAAAAACACTCATATATACAAACACACACTCACACAGACACCCACAAAAACATGCCTGAATTAATTGGCAAGGTTTTAGAAAATAAAGATGATTCAAATGTAACAGAGCAACACAATGATAGAGTCTATTACACGTGCATATTCTAAAAAAACATTTTTCAGACTCACATTTTTTTTGGGGGGGGGGGGGGGCGGGTTTAACAGTTATAAATGTTTCATTGGCAATTATAATTAGTCAGTAACATCTTATATCTTCCCCTCATGGCCACAACACACTGATAGGCAACATAATACTTTCTGGAAGCCAAAGGTTTAATAAACAGTGCACACTCAGCATCTGGAAAAATTGTAGAGCTACTCTAACCTGAGATTTTTTTAATATTAACTACGACATGCATAGTTGTCAACATCTTAAAATAATTTCCAGCATAAAATATTAAATACTGTTATTATACAATCTGAACTATAAACTGCGGGAAACTCACAGGGGCCAGTTTACCAAATTATTTTATTTACCCCTTAACAATGGCTGCCATATCCTGTATATTGGCCATCCATAGTAATTCCAGGGCTGTGGGAACATGGGTCTTGCCAACATCAGCGAGCCCACACTATTTTTGCTGGCCTCACTGCTAAAGCACCTGATGTACAGATTGAAATTTATCTAAATCTAATTTTGATTTACAAATTTCGTAATTCCATGTTTCTTTGAATGTAAATACAAATTCAGAATACATAAAAACATTTTGGGCCAGAAAAAGAGTTGAGCGCTAAATATTGCTTCCTCGAAAGCAATATTTGTGCTCAACTGAGTAATACCAGCGTGCGCAAATGTGTGCTTTTATTACGAGTGAGGTGCAATGCGAATGCGACCTCGCATTTGCATTGCACGGAAGCATTGTGCTCATGAGAGCGCCCTTCCATAGGCTGCAATGGGAGCCTCGTTCTCAAGCCATGAGACGCCGCATGAGAACTAGCACAGAGAAGGGGGTAAGTTGCGCAGTGATGGCAGCAAATTGTAAATATATATGTATATGAATATATACATAAATATTTACAGGGAACACACAATTCTCATAGACCACAATATAAAGGCACTTTTCAAAGCTGTTTTTTCTAATAACCCAAACCCACCAACTTTAAACCTTCATAACTGCTTTTTGCAGTTATTTTATTAAAAAATAAAGATGCCACTATCTTTATTTTTCATAAAGTATATTACACTTGATTGGGGGCATTTGGTGGACATTTAATAAATTTACCAGAGAGTGCTAATTGCTCGCAGTAGCTATAACCAGCCACTTTTAATGCCTTGTTATTAATTGTACTCCCGCAAACGGACTAATTAGCCTGTTTGCGGGTGCGCAATAAATTAGTGCTCCACTTGTAATCTAGCCTTTTCAAGGGTAAGTATCTCATATTGTGTATTTTGGTGTTTCCAAACGCAGTCTTCAGGACCCTTAATCAGCTTACCCATAAACTGGTTATTTCACCTGTGCTCAAGTTAAGATATAGGAGCCTATTTATCAAACTCCGTATGGAGCTTGATGCCCTGTGTTTCAGCCTTCAGGCTCACCAGAAACACAAGTTATGAAGCAGTGGTCTAAAGACCGCTGCTCCATAACCTGTCCGCCTGCTCTGAGGCGGCGGACAGACATCGCTGGAAATCAACCCGATCCAATACGATCGGGTTGATTGACACCCCCCTGCTAGCGGTCAATCTGCCTGGGGTAGTATTGCACCAGCAGTTCACAAGAACTGCTGGTGCAATGATAAATGCAGAGAGCGTATGCTGTCGGCATTTATCGATGTGCAGCGAACATGATCCGCAATATTGGATCATGTCTGCTCGCACGTTCTTAAATAGGCCCTATAATGGATATCTGGCCTGTTAAAGACTTTGAGATAGTAATATAAAATGATAAATCGTATATATAAAAAAACCTCTGCAATTTACTTTCATTATTTATTTTGTCCCCTTTTCCTATAATTCCATTTTGAAATGGTGAACTTTTCAGTTCCTGTTAGAAATAGAAGTGCAGAACACTGTTATACTTTACAAAGCCGTTGGCTACGCACTAGGGATGGGCGAATGTGTTTATATTCCAATTCGAATGTTAGAACAAATGTTATTGTAGAAATTCGATTTACATAAACTAATGTTGATAAGAATGAATATTCTTAAAAATTCTATAATCGAATGCTATTTACAGTTTTCAAATGTCACTTTTGATTTGGAATGTTCATAATTAGATCAAATGTCCACTTTTGAAATTTCGTATATAACATTTGATTTAACAAATACTATTCAGAAGTTCAATAGTTCATATCGTAGGGAATTTAGTAAATTGATACATTATAGATACAAATATATTAATTTGAATGTTTCTATTTCAGATATTGCATAATTCGAATATTACATTTAAAGAGAGCATTAGAAACACTATCGCCTAGATTTAGAGTTCTGCGTTAGCCGTCAAAACCAGCGTTAAGGGGTCATAACGCTGCTTTTTACCGCCCGCTGGTATTTAGAGTCAGTCAGGAAAGGGTATAACGCTCACTTTCCAGCCGCAACTTTTCCATACCGCAGATCCCCTTACGCCAATTGCGTATCCTATCTTTTCAATGGGATCTTCCTAACGCTGGTATTTAGAGTCTTGGCTGAAGTGATCAGCCAATCCGATTGAACTTGAATCTGATTGGCTGATTCAATCAGCCAATCAGATTTTTCCTACCTTAATTCTGATTGGCTGATAGAATCCTATCAGCCAATCGGAATTCGAGGGACGCCATCTTGGATGACGTCATTTAAAGGAACCTTCATTCGTCGTTAGTCCGTCGATGAGGAAGGATGTTCCGCGTCGGCTGCTTCAAGATGGACCCGCTCCGCTCCGGATGGAAGAAGATAGAAGATGCCGCCTGGATGAAGACTTCCGACCCTCTGGAGGACATCTTCTGGCCGGACAGAATGAAGACTTTGAACCCTCTTCTGGACGGATCGGTGATACCCGGCTGGGTGAATACAAGGTAGGGAGATCTTCAGGGGCTTAGTGTTAGGTTTTTTAAGGGGGGTTTGGGTGGGTTAGAGTAGGGGTATGTGGGTGGTGGGTTGTAATGTTGGGGGGGTATTTTATGTTTTTTTTACAGGCAAAAGAGCTGATTTCTTTGGGGCATGCCCCGCAAAAAGCCATTTTAAGGACTGGTAAGGTAATAGAGCTGTTAACTTTTTATTTTAGAATAGGGTAGGGCATTTTTTTTATTTTGGGGGGCTTTGTTATTTTTTTAGGGGGCTTAGAGTAGGTATAATTAGTTTAAAATTCTTGTAATCTTTTTTTTTGTAATTTAGTGTGTTTTTGTTTTTGTTTGTAATTTAGTTTAGTTGATTTAATTATAGGTAATTGTAGTTAATTTATTTAATTTATTTATTGATAGTGTAGTTAGGTTTAATTGTAACTTAGGTTAGGATTTATTTTACAGGTAATTTTGTAATTATTTTAACTAAGTAGCTATTAAATAGTAGATAACTATTTAATAGCTATTGTACCTAGTTAAAATAAATACAAAGTTGCCTGTAAAATAAATATAAATCCTAAAATAGCTACAATATAATTATTCGTTATATTGTAGCTATATTAGGGTTTATTTTACAAGTATTTAGCTTTAAATAGGATTCATTTATTTAATAAGAAATTATTTATTTCGTTAGATTAAAATTATATTTAATTTAGGGGGGTGTTAGGGTTAGGGTTAGACTTAGCTATAGGGGTTAATACATTTATTAGAGTAGCGGCGAGGTCCGGTCGGCAGATTAGGGGTTAATATTTGAAGTTAGGTGTCGGCGATGTTAGGTTGGGCAGATTAGGGGTTAATACTATTTATTATAGGGTTTTTGAGGCGGGAGTTAGGCGGTTTAGCGGTTAATAAATTTATTAGAGTAGTGGCGAGGTCCGGTCGGCAGATTAGGGGTTAATAAGTGTAGGTAGGTAGCGGCGATGTTGGGGGGGGCAGATTAGGGGTTAATAAATATAATATAGGGGTCAGCGGTGTTAGGGGCAGCAGATTAGGGGTACATAGGTATAATGTAGGTGGCGGTGGTGTACGGAGCAGCAGATTAGGGGTTAATAATAATATGCAGGGGTCAGCGATAGCGGGGGCGGCAGATTAGGGGTTAATAAGTATAAGTTTATGGGTGTTTAGACTCGGGGTACATGTTAGGGTGTTAGGTGCAGACTTAGGAAGTGTTTCCCCATAGGAAACAATGGGGCTGCGTTAGGAGCTTAACGCTGCTTTTTTGCAGGTGTTAGGTTTTTTGCAGCTCAAACTGCCCCGTTGTTTCCTATGGGGGAATCGTGCACGAGCACGTTTTTCAAGCTGGCCGCTACCGTAAGCAACGCTGGTATTGAGAGTTGAAGTGGCGGTAAATTATGCTCTACGCTCCCTTTTTGGAGCCTAACGCAGCCCTTCAGAGAACTCTAAATACCAGCGTTATTTAAAAGCTGCGGGGGAAAAAACATGCGTAGCTAATGCACCCCTTTGGCCGAAAAACTCTAAATCTAGCCGTATTACAAATATATAAATTTGAATTTTTCTAATTTGAATATTGCATAATTCAAATCGAATAATTAGAAAAATTTGAATTGAATATTACATTTAAAGAAAGCATTATAAATACTATTACATTAAACAAATGTTAGAATGTTGTACAAACATTCAAAATTCTAAACAAACGTGTTAAAATTTGTTTAGTGTTTCGAATGTTGCGAATCATTCACCTAATCCCTACTGCACACTCTAGTAAGTTAACCTATTTATAACTGTCCCTACTTGGCCACAGCAGAGACGGTAACCTTAGTTACAACATGGCAGCTTCCATTGTTTTATTTTGTTAATGTTTAAACAGCTAATGAAACTTTAAAAAATACATCTACGTTATTCTCAGTCCAATCTTTTATTTGAATGCATCATTCTAACTAGCACTTATTTAGTGTTTAATGTCCCATTAAGGGTCTTGAAGACTGGAGCTGGGAAACACTGGCATTATCCCATCATACACAACCATTTGGTGAGGCTAATAATGGAATTGTTCATCAAACCACCTAATTAAATCTTATTGGATCTTCTTAACAATGTTGCGTTAAAGACAGCTGTATACCTGTGGTGTGTATAGTAATATTACTGGTGTGTGTTTTACAGCAAGTTATATTAGCGTATCTGCACCTTTTTAGGTCAGATGAGCTTCTTTTTGTCAAAGTAGTTTGCTGACAATATTTCTCCAAACAAAGTAGGATGCAGACTATAATCACAAATACTATTACAATACCATATAAAAAAGAATATTATACGTATAACCCTAGCTGCTGTGGGAACCCCTTTCCTTGCTCTTACTTCCCATGTGTAGCTCCAGGCGGAGCTCTTCCCTCCCACTCTGGAGCTTGTAGTACCCCCAGATGTGCAGCCTAGAATGGGCCCAGCTGCAACGGACTACATTTCAATGCAGCTGGCTGTGGCGGTAAGTGGGTATATGTGGGGGTGGGGGGTGGGGCAAAATCAAGGTGCCATTGCTGATGGGCCCCTGACTGGCGTGCTCCCTTTCACCCCCTGATAGCGGCCCCCTATGTACATAAAGTATTTCTCCAATTTCACAAGGATATCTAGATTATAATGCGTTATCCAAAAATAATATTGTTTTTAATTTATAATGCGAGTTACCAGCGCTACAAAATGTAGATATATTGACAGAATTTATACTTATCTGTAAGAATGATGGAAACATTCAAACCAGCCAATCAGAATTCCCAAGTGAAATGTGTCATATGACTTTTCATGGGGATTCTCTTTGAAAACTCCACAATAACCCATTTTTTACAAGGTTTTCAAATGAATTTGTGTCATGATCATACCTCCTATACATACATACTTAAGCAAATGGGTATTCCATTTAATAAGAAATAACTATTTTTCTAGCAGCTTTCAAATGATTTTTGGACTTTTCACATTCTATACCTTGAACCTCTTGGAGACCCAATTTTGTGTTTTTTTTTAAAGTGCCACAAACATAGTACTATTGCTATGCAGTTAGTTATCTTATCATCTCTATGCATGCTATGATTAAGGCTACAACGCGTAAGCCGGTCTGTGCTGCGCTCCCCTTGTTTTATGCTGTGAACCGTTTATAATCACTAGATAATAAAGTATTGGACTTTTAACGTGCAAGACATCCTGCTTTCTTTGATCAAAGTTTTAGCTACACATAATTAAAAGGACAGTAAAGTCAAAATTAAACCACAATTAAGATATAACATGCAATTTTAACCCCTTAAGGACCAAGGTTTTCCCCCCAGTTTCTGTGCTTAAATGGAACAAGCAATCTTGCATTTTTTCTCACTTTTGGTTTCACCTTAATTGTCCGCTCTCCTGCTAAGTGCACCCATATATATTATTATACATATTATATATATTATAACAAACCTTTCTAGTGATAAAAAAGATGGAATTATTGGTTTAACGCTAAAATTGGCTGTTCTTGGTCTGTAAGCTAAATAGTGGTCACCATATATATATTTGGAATATTGTTACACAGATAAATTATGTAATGTATTCTTAAAGTGAGATACAAAGTGGAGATTGGATGATGTCTAACAATGATAAATCACTAGACCAATAATTTATTTCAATATTATTTAGATTGTTTGGACAAATAATAAGTCAATTTCAATAAATTACTTTTTCTGTTTGCAAAAAATTATTCTTTGAGTGAATCTGTGTAACCCTATTCCAAATATAGTCATATACTCAATACAATTAAGTATTCATTCTATATACTATAGACCATTGCCAATGCCAATATGCTGTACAAGTGGTGAATTGTACCAAGTACAGTAGTTCTAGCTCTTCAGGTCCCCCCTGAACAGTCAGATGCCTATGTTAATATTTGGATTCCATATTCTGAACGATACTCTGGTGACATCACGTTTGAAGGCGGAGCCAAGATACGTTTGTCAAAAATAGAAGCCAAAATTGCGGCACTCACGATACCATTTTAAAAAGCCATTGTAGACAGCCAATTGGAACAGCCAATAGGATGAGAGCTGCTCAAATCCTATTGGCTGAATGGAATAGCCAATAGGATTTTAGTGGCTCTAATCCTATTGGCTGATTGGAACCTTTCAGCCAATAGGAATGCAAGGGGCGCCATCTTGGATGACGTCACTTGCATTCAAGATCCAGTTTACAGCGGAGACCGTAGTGAAGAAGAGCTCCTCGTCAGAAGTCTTCAGGATGGACCCGCTCCGCGCCGGATGTCTTCAGTATGGACCCGCTCCTCGCCAGATGGATGAAGATAGAAGTGGCCGCATGGATGAAGACTTCGCTGGCTGGATGAAGATGGAAGAGGCCGTCCGGATGAGTAGTTCTTGCCAGCTGGATGGATCCTTCAAGCGGAACTTCAAGAACTGTAAGTGGATCATCGGGGGTTAGTGTTAGGTTTATTTAAGTTTTTTTTGGGTGGGTTTTATTTTTAGGTTAGGGTCTGGGTAGTAAAAGAGCTAAATGCCCTTTTAAGGGCAATGCCCATACAAATGCCCTTTTCAAGGCAATGGGGAGCTTAGGTTTTTTAGATAGGGTTTTTATTTTGGGGGGTTGGTTGTGTGGGTGGTGGGTTTTACTGTTGGGGGTGTTTGTATTTTTTTATTTACAGCTAAAAGAGCTGATTTCTTTGGGGCAATGCCCCGCAAAAGGCCCTTTTAAGGGCCATTGGTAGTTTATTGTAGGCTAGGGTTTTTTTATTTTGGGAGGCCTTTTTTAATTTGATAGGACTATTAAATTAGGTGTAATGCTTTTTTTATTTTTGATACTGTGGTTTTTTATTTTTTGCAACAGTGTTTTTTATTTTTTGTAACTAACGGCTAGATTTAGAGTTTTGTCGGTAACGACCCGAAACGCTAACGCTGGCTTTTTTCTGGCCGCACCATAAAAATAACTCTGGTATTGAGAGTCCACATAAAGGCTGCGTTAGGCTCCAAAAAAGGAGCGTAGAGCATATTTAACGCAACTTCAACTCTCGATACCAGAGTTGCTTACGCAAGCGGCCAGCCTCAAAAACGTGCTCGTGCACGATTCCCCCATAGGAAACAATGGGGCTGTTTGAGCTGAAAAAAAACCTAACACCTGCAAAAAAGCCGCGTTCAGCTCCTAACGCAGCCCCATTGTTTGCTATGCGGAAACACTTCCTACGTCTGCACCTAACACTCTAACATGTACCCCGAGTCTAAACACCCCTAACCTTACACTTATTAACCCCTAATCTGCCGCCCCCGCTATCGCTGACCCCTTCATATTATTATTAACCCCTAATCTGCCGCTCCGTAAACCGCCGCTACTTACATTATCCCTATGTACCCCTAATCTGCTGCCCTAACATCGCCGACCCCTATATTATATTTATTAACCCCTAATCTGCCCCCCACAGCGTCGCCTCCACCTGCCTACACTTATTAACCCCTAATCTGCCGAGCGGACCTGAGCGCTACTATAATAAAGTTATTAACCCCTAATCCGCCTCACTAACCCTATAATAAATAGTATTAACCCCTAATCTGCCCTCCCTAACATCGCCGACACCTAACTTCAATTATTAACCCCTAATCTGCCGACTGGAGCTCACCGCTATTCTAATAAATGTATTAACCCCTAAAGCTAAGTCTAACCCTAACACTAACACCCCCCTAAGTTAAATATAATTTACATCTAACGAAATTAATTATCTCTTATTAAATAAATTATTCCTATTTAAAGCTAAATACTTACCTGTAAAATAAATCCTAATATAGCTACAATATAAATTATAATTATATTATAGCTATTTTAGGATTAATATTTATTTTATAGGCAACTTTGTAATTATTATAACCAGGTACAATAGCTATTAAATAGTTAAGAACTATTTAATAGTTACCTAGTTAAAATAATAACAAAATTACCTGTAAAATAAATCCAAACCTAAGTTACAATTAAACCTAACACTACACTATCATTAAATTAATTAAATAAAATATCTACAATTACCTACAATTAAACCTAACACTACACTATCAATACATTAATTAAATACAATATCTACAAATAACTACAATGAAATAAACTAACTAAAGTACAAAAAATAAAAAAGAACTAAGTTACAAAAAATAAAAAAATATTTACAAACATAAGGAAAATCTTAAAACAATTTTAAACTAATTACACCGACTCTAAGCCCCCTAATAAAATAACAAAGCCCCCCAAAATAAAAAATTCCCTACCCTATTCTAAATTACTAAAGTTCAAAGCTCTTTTACCTTACCAGCCCTGAACAGGGCCCTTTGCGGGGCATGCCCCAAGAAGTTCAGCTCTTTTGCCTGTAAAAAAAAACATACAATACCCCCCCCAACATTACAACCCACCACCCACATACCCCTAATCTAACCCAAACCCCCCTTAAATAAACCTAACACTAAGCCCCTGAAGATCATCCTACCTTGTCTTCACCTCACCGGGTATCACACCAATCCGTCCTGGCTCCGATATCTTCATCCAACCCAAGCGGGGGCAAGACATCCACTGAAGAAGTCCAGAAGAGGGTCCAAAGTCTTCATCCTATCCGGGAAGAAGAGTAGATCCGGACCGGTAACCATCTTCTTCCAAGCGGCATCTTCTAACTTCATCCGATGAGGACCGGCTCCATCCTGAAGACCTCCACCGCGGACCCATCTTCATCCGGCGACGTCCAACTGAAGAATGACGGTTCCTTTAAGGGACGTCATCCAAGATGGCGTCCCTCGAATTCCGATTGGCTGATAGGATTCTATCAGCCAATCGGAATTAAGGTAGGAATATTCTGATTGGCTGATGGAATCAGCCAATCAGAATCAAGTTCAATCCGATTGGCTGATCCAATCAGCCAATCAGATTGAGCTCGCATTCTATTGGCTGTTCCGATCAGCCAATAGAATGCAAGCTCAATCTGATTGGCTGATTGGAGCCTCTTCTGGACCTCTTCAGCCGCTGGAAGATGGATCGCCAGCCCCCGCTTGGGTTGGATGAAGATTTTGGAGCCAGGACGGATCGGTGAACCTGGTATGGTGAAGACAAGGTAGGATGATCTTCAGGGGCTTAGTGTTAGGTTTATTTAAGGGGGGTTTGGGTTAGATTAGGGGTATGTGGGTGGTGGGTTGTAATGTTGGGGGGGGGGGTATTGTATGTTTTTTTTTACAGGCAAAAGAGCTGAGCTTCTTGGGGCATGCCCCGCAAAGGGCCCTGTTCAGGGCTGGTAAGGTAAAAGAGCTTTGAACTTTAGTAATTTAGAATAGGGTAGGGCATTTTTTTATTTTGGGGGGCTTTGTTATTTTATTAGGGGGCTTAGAGTAGGTGTAATTAGTTTAAAATTGTTGTAATATTTTTCTTATGTTTGTAAATATTTTTTTATTTTTTGTAACTTAGTTCTTTTTTATTTTTTGTACTTTAGTTAGTTTATTTCATTGTAGTTATTTGTAGGTATTGTATTTAATTTATTTATTGATAGTGCAGTGTTAGGTTTAATTGTAGGTAATTGTAGGTATTTTATTTAATTAATTTATTGATAGTGTAGTGTTAGGTTTAATTGTAACTTAGGTTAGGATTTATTTTACAGGTAAATTTGTAATTATTTTAACTATTTTAGCATTTAAATAGTTCTTAACTATTTAATAGCTATTGTACCTGGTTAAAATAAATACAAAGTTACCTGTAAAATAAATATTAATCCTAAAATAGCTATAATATAATTATAATTTATGTTGTAGCTATATTAGGATTTATTTTACAAGTAAGTATTTAGCTTTAAATAGGAATAATTTATTTAATAAGAGTTAATTAATTTTGTTAGATTAAAATTATATTTAACTTAGGGGGGTGTTAGGGTTAGACTTAGCTTTAGGGGTTAATACATTTATTAGAATAGCGGCGAGATTCGGTCGGCAGATTAGGGGTTAATAATTGAAGTTAGGTTCGGCGATGTTAGGGAGGGCAGGTTAGGGGTTAATAAATATAATATAGGGGTCGGCGGTGTTAGGGGCAGCAGATTAGGGGTACATAGCTATAATGTAGCTGGCGGCTCTTTGCGGTCGGCAGATTAGGGGTTAATTATTGTAGGTAGGTGGCGGCGACGTTGTGGGGGGGAGGTTAGGGGTTAATAAATATAATATAGGGGTCGGCGATGTTAGGGCAGCAGATTAGGGGTACATAGGGATAATGTAGCTGGCGGCGGCGTGCGGACGGCAGATTAGGGGTTAATAAGTGTAGGTAGCTGGCAGCGACGTTGTGGGGGGCAGATTAGGGGTTAATAAATATAATATAGGGGTCGGCAGTGTTAGGGGCAGCAGATTAGAGGTACATAAGGATAACGTAGGTGGCGGTCGGCAGATTAGGGGTTAAAAAAATTTAATCGAGTTGCGGCGATGTGGGGGGACCTCGGTTTAGGGGTACATAGGTAGTTTATGGGTGTTAGTGTACTTTAGAGTACAGTAGTTAAGAGCTTTATGAACCGGCGTTAGCCCAGAAAGCTCTTAACTACTGACTTTTTTCTGCGGCTGGAGTTTTGTCGTTAGAATTCTAACGCTCACTTCAGACACGACTCTAAATACCAGAGTAAGAAAAATCCCATTGAAAAGATAGGATACGCAATTTACGTAAGGGGATCTGCGGTATGGAAAAGTTGCGGCTGAAAAGTGAGCGTTAGACCCTATTTTGAGTGACTCCAAATACCGGAGGTAGCCTAAAACCAGCGTTAGGAGCCTCTAACGCTGGTTTTCACGGCTACCGCCAAACTCCAAATCTAGGCCTTAGTGTTTATTTTTTGGGGATTTAGTCATTTTTAATTGAAGATTTAAATAATTTGCATAAGATTAGGTTTTTAAATATGTTATATAGTTAATTTAATTGGTAGTTTAATGTAATTTTAGTATAATAGTTAGGGTAGGTTAATTAATAGTTTAATATAGTTTAATGTAATTGTAGTATAATAGTCAGGGTAGGTTAATTAATAGTTTAATATAGTTTAATTTAATTCTAAAGGCAAGTTTAAATTTATTATAAGATAGGGATGTTGTAATTTTAATGTAAAATAAGCAGGTTGCTAGGTTAAGGGGTTACTAGCTTAATTTAGTTTATGACGATGTGGGGGGCTGGCGGTTTAGGGGTTAATAGGTTTAGTAAGTAGTATTGATGCGGGAGGCCAGGGGTTAATACTTTTATTTAGTTGCGGTGGGGTCCGGGAGTGGTGGGATAGGGGTTAATAACATTATGTAGGTTGCGGCGATGTCAGGGTGGCAGATTAGGGGTGTTTAGACTCGGGGCTTATGTTAGGGTGTTAGGTGTAAACGTAACTGGATTTGTACCATAGAAATTAATGGGATATCTGGCAACATCGAACATAAGCTTTTGCTGCTTTCAGACTCCCATTGATTCCTATGGCATCTGCGGCCTCCAGGGTGGCGGATTGAAAACCAGGTACGCTGGGCTGTAATAGCCGCAAGCGTACCGGTTAACTATTTGATAACTTTTAAAAAGTGTCAAATAGTGCCGAATGTGTATTCGGAACATCTGTAATGACGTAAGCATCAATCTGTGTCGGATTGAGACTGGCGGATCGTATGTTACGTCACAGATTTCAACATTTGCCGGTCTGTAGGCTTTGATAACTAGGTCGGATCAAGCTTGCCACAATTATGCAGCGGAATTCCAGCGTATTTCAGGTTGACGGCTTGAAAAATATCCCCCTAAATCTTTAATCCACGGTGTTAGAATAAACATAGGCTCTTTAGTCACCACAAGCTAGTGACACTCCTTACTAAACCTATAATATAACGGTTTTATTAAAACCATATGGGCATACACCTGATCTAATTAAGTGTAGGGATTGTGTTTGCTGCTGGCAAACTAAATCGTGGTAACCCCTTATATACTGCATACCCTCAATCTTATTTCAGATAAGCAATCCAGTACAACATTCATTTGACACCTTTTCATTCTCTCCCCTAAAACCTGTGCATTAAATTGAAATCCTATTACAGTGAAGTCATTCATATGCAGGACTTATATAAATGTGTGTGGTTTTAATTTTTTAAACAAGAGCTTTAACCTCTCTTCCTCATCTGAGACTATCCCAGAATATTACCTATTCAGATTCACAGCACATCAAGATACACTCTGTCAGGTGACTCTAGAGTGCTATAAGTGTATTCTTAAGCAGGGGATTCTCTACCACCTGAATTTATCGAATATGTAGTAGCATGTATTTATGAATAAATAGAACATGTTCTTCTATGTGAAGAACATTGGAATTTGAAATAGTCCTATTTTCATGTCGGGTTAGCACACACTAGAATATGCAATCGGGTATGCGCATATGAGAACAAACGATCAGGATTTAACGCTAGTAGGATTTTTTCCCCACTTTTTTCTCTCCATTGACTTCTATGGAGAAGAGGTTATCATTTGCGCTAGAAGTAAGCTGTTTGCACTCATTGGGTTAGTGCGAGAGTGTAAACTTTTTACTTTCAACTCATAATACCAGCGCAACCCGACGAGCGAAAAAAGTTTATTGCTAGCGCAATTAGCGCTCTAGCGTTAATCGCTAAATAGCGTTCGACTTGTAATCTGGCACATTATGTTTAACTCTTTTATTGCCAAGGACGGAAAATAAAAGTTAGGAGCAAAAAATACAAACAACCCCTACTTTCTTAAAATAAATTATAAAAAAATAAACTATATTAAAATAAAATTTATTTTACACTTTTATCACTTTACGAGTTCACTGCGACAAGGGGAGGGGCCAAGACAAGCCATAGTTAACAAACTGTCACAGTGATCACATGACTATTTGCCACATTTATTTGTGCATCACTGGACTGTCTCACTCCTGAGGCATCCAGTGATTGGCCACTGAGCCTGATACCAGCATGCACTGGGACATGCTAACATCTAGGCTGCATTTTAAGTATACAATCACTGTAATTAGCTGTCACAGTGATTGTATAAACAATCACTGTTACTGTACTTCTACTGGCTAGCCTCACATGCAGGCTTTTAACAGCAGCATGAGAGACACACTGATCACAGAGTGTATCTCATGAATGGAGGCACCCCACTGACACCCTGTCCCTGCAATTCAAGTTCCCCCCTGCACACCCTGTAGCATGTGTAATTCATAATTGTACAAGAAAACATGGCCGAGGTGGCAACCCTACTCGTATAGTACATTAATCAAATAGATTTTCATAGAGTTTACACATTCAAAACATTATAAAACTATTTATTTTACACTTTTTAAAGACATCCAGTCCAAGAAAACACTATTATACCATACTACTCAAATCAGAAGCCACTTTTTTTAAAGTTTTCAAATTCTACACCTTGAACCAGTTGAAAAGTGTCTGTGATGCAAAATTTACCATTGCCTGTGTTCTCCATTAGTATTTGGATCATAGGCATGTGCACAGGGTGTGCCAGGTGTGCCCAGACACACCCTATTGCAGTTAACACTAGACTAAGCTAAATGACATTATTTTCCCAGTGCACCACCATCACCTTGGGCCAATTGGATCAATTAATACTTGCAAGCTTCTCTCCATTTTATCTCCCAGAAGCAACAGGGAGAGTTCAGATGGGGTCACTGGCATCAGGGCTCAGGCCACACCCACTTGCTAGAGTAGGGCTCAGTTAACTCACTGCCATTGCTGTAGCTGCCATTGTGCTTTCATTTGAGCACTATATTATGGTAGTCTTCATGTTGTGCACAATATTTAGCTTCAGCAGCACAAGGAGGCAATAGCTTGGATCCCCTGGCAGTTACTGTCTCTCTGCACTGCAGCAGATAGCCTGTTTGGGTGGGGCTGGGGGTAGGGTTGCCACCTCAGCCATGTTTTCCTGGACACTTATGAGTTACATAAGGGGCAAACCTCCTATTCCGTCTTAAATTAATCTAGCCTTACTCAAAATAAATACACAACACATATGTATGTGGGAAAAGACCGGTCACGGTCGCATTTATTAACCTAACCTTTATCACGGCTAAATGCCGCATCAGGCAACTTTCAATTTTATAACTTGTAACAAGTTCAGCAAAATTGGTGGCGGCATCTACTCCTTATCCTAACCCCTACTGACAGCCGGCCCGGACCCCCCAATCGGGGGACTGCAGCGCAGCACGGGTTGCTTGCGCCCAAAATGGCAGAGAGAGATAGTTGCAGAACTGTAGAGATCTTCAACCAAAGATTAGTAAGGGGGAGGACCCCCCAGGCCGGCACCCGGCAGGCGTCCCTCCCCCATCCAAGGGTGTCACTCAAATCTCTCTCTACCCGCTTCGGGGACCGAGCCGACCGCCAGCTAGGGCACACAATTCCAGCCCAAGAAGGCACCCACGCCTGGCGAGTCGTAAAAAAAAATTACAAGACTTGGACTTACCGGGCTGGCTCACATAAACCTACCCGGGCCGCGTCTGACTAAGCCCTAAATTACACTAATATGCCGCATCTCCTCTCTCCGGGCTGGGCGGGTGGGAAGTTCTTCTTGAAGTCTGTGCACTGGAACAAAGAGGCCGGATCTACTGCAACAAGAACCTTTAAAGGTGAGTAGAAACCCCCGCCCCCCTTCATTGCAACATTGTTTCACCCAGAACCATCCAGACTTCAAGTCCCTTGCCCCTTAATTTTGCTACAGGCCCACTAGAGGGCCCTCCACTTCCACATGCTGCAGGGTGTGCAGGGAGGAACATGTATTGTGTTTCTGAACAGCACTATTCATGTTCCTCCCTGCACACCCTGCAGCATGTGTAACTTATAAGTGTTCTGTATTTTAAGGGACAGGTGGCAACCCTATATACGAGTGATCTCACACTGGAATCCTTAGAATGTTAAACTGTATTGTATATATTTTATATAGCTTTCCAATTTATTTCAACTATCAAATTTGATTCATTCTCTTTATATTCTATGTTGAAGGAGCAGCAATGGATTACTGGGAGCTAGCTGAACACATCTGGTGAGCCAATGACTAGAGGCATATATCTGCAGCTACCAATCAGCAGCTCACACCCGGTAGTGCATTACTACTGCTGAGCCTACTTATGTATACTTTTCAACAAAGATACCAAGAGAATGGAGCAAATTAGTTAATAGAAAATGGAAAGATGTTTAATGTTCTGTCTCCATAATGAATTTACTTTCTCTTTATTGCAAGTAAGCTATTTGAAACAAACTGTAAACAAATGCTCATGTAATACACTGTGTAAAAATAGCTATTTATAAGCATCATGGGTTATTTTAAAAGTGGTTCAGTACTTAGTAATCACTTCATGATTCTCTGAGTTACCTAATAAAACCCATAACAAATCTGGTGAGGGGGCTAACACTGCAAATATAAAGAATCAATAAGCATTGCAAGATAGTGTACCTACCTGCTAACAAACTCTTTTTGTAAAAAAGTAAAATCAAATCAATCAATAAATCTTTTATCAGATCATGTAGGTATTTATAATATTGCATAGACAGATTTCACGCTAGGAAAAAGGGCTCTGTAAGAATACAATTAATGCAATTAAAGGGACAGTCTAGTCAATATTAATATTTCATTATTCAGATAGGGCATGAAATTTTAAACAACTTTCCAATTTACTTTTATCATCAAATTTGCTTTGTTCTCTTGGTATTATTTGTTGAAAGCTAAACCTAGCTAGGCTCATATACTAATTTCAATGCCCTTGAAGGCCACCTCTTATCTTGATACATTTTATTAGCTTTTCACAGCTAGACAGAGCTAATTCATGTGTGCCATAAAGAGAACATTGTGCTCACGCCTGTGGAGTTATTTATGAGTCAGCACATATTGGCAAAACTGTCAAAAGAACTGAAAGAAGGGGGCAGTCTACAGAGGCTTAGATACAAGGTAATCACAGAGGTAAAAAGTGTATTAATATAACTGTGTTGGTTATGCAAAACTGGGGAATGGGTAATAAAGGTATTATCTATCTTTTTAAACAATAAACATTTTCAAGTAGACTGTCTCTTTTAGTTAAAAAGTTGCTTTGAATTAATGTGAAATAAACATAACTATTTATAACACAATATCATTATTTTGTTTTTGACTCTACCAAAGCTTAATGATACTTATTTTATTTGTGAAGTCTCATATATATATATATATAAAAAAACAAAAAAACATAAATATACTAATTTCATAAATAAAAGTTTCACGCTAAGTACTTTCATCTTCCTATCTCTACCAACATCTCCTGGCACTGCAGTTTTGTAAAGTAGATACTTTTATTCCCTTGCAATATGATTAGCACAGTTTCATAGGAAACAAATACCATTCTAAATGAAATAAAATGGAAATAAGGTTAGGCTAGAGAAAGAAAATGCTGAGGATTAAAGTCACCATCACAAGACAATATCATTTATATTTAATCACAGACAGCAGAGCTTTGCTCCTCGTTATATTAACCACTCAGAAGAGAATTGTAAATATATTGTCTCACTTGATATTTTTTTTAGTGATTATGCTATTTTTTATTATTTGGAACTATGTTTCTCTTACCGTAATAAAGTCATCAATGTTACATTCTTTTCCTTGAAACCGACAGCCCATCATCATATCACTCAGCTGGTGAGAGGACCGATCTACTATGTCCATCAAGTTATAGGTACCAGACTTGGAGCCCAGAATTGGGTCTATGTTGAATTCTGGATCTCCATCTTCAGGAAAGCCAGTAAGAGGAGCCAGGAATACTAGCTCATCTGGGGAAAGCTGAGATAACCGAAACCGGTTACAGTTACAGAAAGTGATAGCTGGAAAGACCATACTGTTGACTAGCATTTCATCTATGCCAGTAAGATGCGGGTATCCATAATAATAAGAAACTCTGTCCCAAACTTGGAAAAGGAAGAGAAACAATGACAAAAGAACGGCTACTCCCCAAACAATGCGTCGTGGTCCCCATGGACCTTCAGTGACAATATGGCTGAGCCCATGAAGAGTGCAGCTGCTGGCAAAGGCAGCAGGGTCTATAGCAGCCTCACACTTCTCCACTTCCAAATCTATCTCATCAGGCTGGCTGCTGCTGTTACTTTTATCCTTTGGTTTTCTGTCTGTTGACACAGACAAGGTGCATAATATTTGTATTGGCATTTTGTATCTTCGTAAATATGGCTTTGTTCCTGGTGTCACTCAAGTTTACATTATGTTTAACAAAAAAAGAAAAAGGTTTTCTTCACTGGGGTTACTCCAAATAATAGATTTATTTTTATAACCCTTGCAGAGAAACAGTAGTGGTCATTGTCATTGTAAAATTACTATTTCAAACTACTTTCTCAAAATCATGCTCTCTCATTTTAGAGTTGGGTTTTCCACCAAGTGTTGCAAGTAAGATGAGAATAGAAAGGAACCTTGATCATTTCCTTGTCTTTCTGATAACATGGCTAGCATCTTCCTTACCCAACACAATTCCAGTGGAGCTCTGACATTCAGAGAAGTGTCAAAATGATCCAAGAAAAAAACCCTATAAATAATATATTAAGATCCAAGCAGTTAAGGAGTTGCAAAAGCAGCACTGAAAGCAACAATGGTGCGTGTGTATGGTTCAGGGGCCCAATCAAGGTATGTTGTTAAATTGTGTATCAAAATTATTGTTATTTATTGTCGTAGAGAGTCTAGCATTGTAATCCTTCGTGGCTTCGGGAATAGTAAAGCTTTACAACAATTTACCACAAGGATAAGTGATTTCCTCCCCCTCTTGCTTCAAATAGCAGCTCTTACTGCAAGTTTCAATAGTCCTGCGGGTCATCTTACATGGACCCAGGAGACTGATCAAATCTCAGCTCTACTGCTGCATTAGCTCTACTGGTGCATTTACTTTGATATCAGCATATAAAGTAGTGCAGGGTGTGAGCAAATATATGGATTGGGTCAATTTACAGACATTATTGCATATGAATAAAATGGAATAGATAAAAAAAAATGTATGCAATTTTGTATGGGTTGCATCTAAAATTGGGTATTTTAAAATGTGTTACAATGTTTTTAATTTTTTTTTGTTTTGTTCAACTGATTGTGTCTTACTGAGAAATAAAACACAACAAAAATCCACTAATAGACCTGTGGACATTTTTTTCTTTGTCAATAATACTGGCCAGTATAGTAGTTAAATAGCTTTAACTTCATCTTTATCCATCAAAAAAATACTAGAACATTTTAACATGATAAATATGCATGTATGATATATACAAGGCTTGAAAGTAAGTGGAAACCCCAACTAATTATAGAGTTTAGGTGTTTCACCACACCCATTATTAACAGGTGCATAAAATCCAGCACATAGCCATGAAATCTCTATAGACAAACATTGGAGGTAGACTAGGTAGTACTGTAGAGCACTGTGACTTTATATGTGGCACTGTCATAGGATGCCACCTTTTCCACAATTCACATTTGTAAAATTTCTGTACTAATAGATATGCCCCAGTCAACTGTAAGTACTCTTATTGTAAAGAGGAAGTTTCTATGAGCAGCAACAGCCCAGACATGAAGTGGTAAACCACACAAACTCACAGAGTGGAGCTGCCAAGTGCTGATGCATGTAGTGTATAAAGATTATTGCATCACTCACTACAGAGTTCCAAACTCGTCTACACAAGCTTCACATCAACATGCGCAATGGCAAACGTCGGACTCTGGAGAAGTGGAAATGTGTTCACTGGAGTGATGAATCACACTTCACTATCTGGCAGTCTGTAGGAAGAATCTTGGTGTGGCAGATGCCAGGAGAACCCTACCTACCGGAATTTATAGTGCCTAATGTACAGTCTGGTGGAGGAGGGAAAGTGGTCTGGTGTTGTTTAACTTAATATAAAATACAATTGCAACAGCCCCACTTTATTTACAGAGGACCAAAGGTTCTTTTATTGAGGCATTACACGCACATAGATAGCTTGTAACATCTCAATAATAGGACCTTTGGTCTATTTTAAACAAAGTGGTGCTGTTGCAGTTGTATTTTATACAGCGTTGGAGGGTTAGCAGAGACCTAGAATCAAAGTGCACACTACAGTTATAAGGACTAAAAGCTGAGTGCTGTGCCCACTATTGTGTGTCTTGGTTGTTTTCCTTAGTCCAATAAAGGGTCATCATGCTACAGGATACAAAGACATTGTAGACAATTAATGCTTCCAACTTTGTGGCAACAGTTTGGGGGAAGGCCCTTTCCTGTTCCAGCATTATTGTGCCCCTGTGCACAAAGTGAGGTCCATGAAGACATTGTTTGATGTGGAGGAACTCAGGTGGTTTTGAAATGGGATTCCAACAAGCTCATATAGGTGACATGGTCAGGTGTCCACATACTTTTGGCCATATAGTGTATATTATAGTTTAGTGTCCCTTTAATGTGTAAACAAAAAAAATGTATTACATGTTTAATAGATAAGAAGGAAGTAGCTTAATGCTGCAATGTAGACCTTTTTTAATGCAGAAGTACAAAAAGGTAAATTCATTTTAAGGCATAAGTGTCAAGACTTGGAGAAACATGTTTGCTGTAAGGCAAAGATAAGTAAAACAACATGCTTGCTGGTACAGCAAATATTACAAATGCTGGAGGCAAAAAAAGTATTTCTAAGGAAATTATTGTAATAAGCTGCAGACCAGCACAATAGAAGGGAAAGACAATAACATAGCTAACAATATTAGCATCATTTTAACAGCTGGTATAATTGGTCAGGAAGTCTCAAATACAATTTTATAATTTAATATCTGGAAATGGGATGGACACCTGAGGACCTGTGAGAAGAAAAGACTGATGTTCAGACACATCACACATTATATAAACTAATTCATGTGTGTAACTAATAGCCTAACTATTTTGGATATATTTGTTTTTTTATGTCTAATGACCTTGTCATATTCCCTGCACAGCACATAAATTATGAACACTCTGTATTCTAAAATCTCAAGATTCCATTATAAAAGTTTTAAGCATGATTACCTAGGGGAAGGACTCTAGTTCATCTCAGATCTCAAAACTTGCAAATAGAATTTCATTTAATATTAAGGGAACATCCAAGTACAAAATGGATTAAGTTGACCTATAAAGAAATCTTGCTGAGATGGGATGTATTGCATATAAAATAGAGTAAAAAGGGTCGTATCTCATATAAAAAGCTAAGCTTCAAGAAAAGAGGACAGTTAAACACTGAAAAATATTGGAATGCTTAGTTAGCGTCTCAAACAATAAAGATCAGAGACTCAAATACTGAAGTTTTCTCATTTGAACATTCTTAAAAATAAGGATTAAAGATTAAACAAACAAAATCCTTCTTGGAGAGGAAGGTTATGTCTTTTTAGAGCTTCAGAAATCTAATTGAAATCTAGCTTCCCACTAAGTTGTTCTACAACAACATCTGAAGAGCTTTGACAATCATCTAGAACTGCTAGACAGTACACTCCTGAGAGATGGGTGAATGTTTAGGCACATTTGTAAAATAAAAAAAAAAATTGATTAGATTTATTTATTGTGAATACATCCTAAATGTTTGACAAACATAAATAATTGTTCCCTTTATCAAATTGTATAATTAAATGTAACATTTTATAATTGAATTTAAAATGTAAATATCCTAATATCAGCATTCAAATGTTAATTTTTAAGTATATGTCTTGGGGAATCAGTATTAAAAATGCAAGATTCAAATGGCAACATTGAATATTTGGATGGTACAACCAATCTATAGATCTATTCACTAGCAGAATGAATGTAAAGAGGAACATACTTCAAATGTTAAAATTGCAACAATGGCCAGCCCATGTCTACCATTTGCATCATGATTTATATGCTCAATACATTAACCAACAAAGGGCTAGATTACATGTGGCGCGCTAACAGTTGCACAAGAGCGATAAGTGGTTTATAGGAAGTACTGTAATGCGCATATTACAAGTTGAAAGTAAACTTATTTGCTTTGTGCTCAATTGCATTTAATGAGTGTATCGCAATTTCAGAGCTCTGGTTAACTGTTACGCTCAACTTGCACAAAACATACCAAAATTTAAAAGTACAGTTACACTCATAATAAAATTATCTAATAAAAATAATTTTTAAAATATTACATAAAAAAGTTATGAGCTCAAAGTTGAGGTCTCAGGTCTTAAAAAAATGCATGCAAAGGGCTTTAACATAGACATTCATACATATAAATGTCTAAACATGTATGTATATATATATATATCTTTATATATGTCTACATATGTATTTATATAATTATATGTGTATTTATGTATTTATAGACATGTATAGAAGTGCATTGGAGCCCTTTGCAGTTAAGTAGCTGAAAACATGTAAAAGAATATTTAATGTAATATTCATATTTAATAAAGTTTTGAACTATGCATTTACTGTCAATATTTCACATTTCAATGTTCTTCATTTAGAGGAATATGTTCTACGCTATATTTGGACTTTGGCTTTTTGTGCACGTTTGGGTTAGCGCTCGTGTAAAAATTTTTTACTTCCAACTTGTATAAGCACACTACCAGATGCATGCAAAAAGTCTTCCTATAGCAGGGTTAACGTATAAGCGGGAATGCATACTACTACTCCACTAGTAATCTAGCCCAAAGTAGGAGGCTATGGGACAAACTCACATTGTGGCATTCTCCTGACTACATATCAAGAGGAAGAGAGAACTTTAACTTTGCAGTTATCACTCAAGATAATGTGAATATTGACATTACACTCATCCATTAGACAAGTAAGCCTGGAAGCCTGCTTCTTCGTGGTCAAAGTCCAAGTAATCCAAAAACTCCAAAAACACCACTAAATCAGCATGAAGTTGTGGCCCCCAAACCAGAATCTGTTATCAACGTGTCTACTTACCTGCCTTTGCCAGCCCAATACGCCCGTCTAAGCTTGCCTACCATCACCGCCACGGACCTGAATAATCTCGCCAAAGTTATCAATAAAGCTGTCAAAAAGCCGCGCACCAAGTACGGGGCGATGAGCAGCGGACTGTGATAGTTATCACTCATCCGATCTCGCTGCTCTTCGGCTTTTTCCCAGCTTTATTGCTAGCCTGTCACTAAGCACCCACACTAAACTACACTGTTCTACCCCCTATACTGGTGCCCCCGGAGCCCCCACAACTAAATAAAGTTATTAACCCCTAAACCGCTGCTCCTAGACCCCGCCGCAACTATAATAAATGTATTAACCCTAAACCACCGCTCCCGGAGCCCACCACCACCTACATTATACCTAGTAACCCCTATCCTGCCCCCCCTATACCTATAATAAATTTATTAACCCCTATCCTGCCGATCCCGGACCCCGCAGCAACTAAATAAATTGTTTAACCCCTAAACTGCCGCTCCCAGACCCCGCCGCCACCTATATTAAACTTATTAACCCCTAATCAGCCCCCCCTACACCTATAATACATTTATTAACCCCTATCCCGCCCCCCTACACCGCCGCCACTATAATAAAATTAACCCCTAAACCTAAGTCTAACCCTAACACCCCCCTAACTTAAATATTAATTAAATACATCTAAATATTATAACTCTTATTAACTAAATTAATCCTGTTTAAAACTAAATACTTACCTTTAAAATAAACCCTAATATAGCTACAATATAAATAATAATTATATTGTATCTATCCTAAGATTTATTTTTATTTTACAGGCAAATTTCTATTTATTTTAACTAGGTACAATAGCTATTAAATAGTTATTAACTATTTAATAGCTACCTAGTTAAAATAAAGACAAATTTACCTGTAAAATAAAAACTAACCTAAGTTACAATTACACCTAACACTACACTATCATTAACTAAATTATTCCTATTTAAAACTAAATACTTACCTGTAAAATAAACCCTAAGATAGCTACAATGTAATTAATAATTACATTGTAGCTATTTTAGGATTTATATTTATTTTACAGGTAACTTTGTATTTATTTTAGCTAGTTAAAATAGTTATTAAATAGTTATTAACTATTTAATAACTACCTAGCTAAAAGAAATACAAAATTACCTGTAAAATAAATCCTAACCTAAGTTTAAAATTAAATTAAACAACACTACACTATCATTAAATTAATTAAATAAATTAACTACAAATAACTACAATTAAATACAATTAAATAAACTAACTAAAGTTACAAAAAAAAAAATAAGTTACAAATATTTAAAAAATATTACAACAATTTTAAACTACTTACACCTAATCTAAGACCCCTAATAAAATAACAAAGCCCCCCAAATTAAAAAATGCCCTACCCTATTCTACATTAAAAAGTTAACAGCTCTATTACCTTACCAGCCCTTAAAAGGGCCTTTTGCGGGGCATACCCCAAAGAAATCAGCTCTTTTGCCTGTAAAAAAAAAATACCACCACCCACATACCCCTACTCTAACCCAAACCCCCTTAAATAAACCTAACACTACCCCCCTGAAGATCATCCTACCTTTAGCCGTCTTCAGCCAGCCGACCACCGATGGAACAGAAGAGGACATCCGCAGCGGTCGAAGTCATCATTCAAGGGGCACTGAAGAAGTCTTCCATTCGATTGAAGTCATCATTCAAGGGGCGCTGAAGAAGTCTTCCATCCGATTGAAGTCATTATCCAAGGGGCGATGAAGAAGTTTTCCATCCGATTGAAGTCATCATCCAGGCGGCGTCTTCAATCTTCATCCATCCGGAGCAGAGCGGAGCCATCTTCAGACGAGCCAACGCGGAGCCATCCTCTTCTACCGACGGACTAACGACTAATGATGGTTCCTTTAAGTGACGTCATCCAAGATGGCGTCCCTCGAATTCCGATTGGCTGATAGGATTCTATAGGCCAATCGGAATTAAGGTAGGAAAAATCTGATTGGCTGATTTAATCAGCCAATCAGATTGAGCTTGCATTCTATTGGCTGTTCCGATCAGCGTATTTTAGGTTGACGGCTTGATAACTAGGGGCCTGAGTCTCTTTAGGTTTGAAACATAATTTCTAAATGTTGTAACAGTAATTATTGATAGCTTACCAGAGGCTTCTTTTTTAATCTTGAAAATGATAGCGACCTACCTACCCTGCATTGAGCGGGACTTATTAACCCTAAAGATTTTTCTTTGGTTCATTTTAACCCCTGCATTGCCAGAATATCAATTTATTATAGGGAAAGATAAAAATAATACAACTCCCTCTATAGAAGGAGTTTAGCAGCTCAGGAAATAGATAGCTAAACCTTTAGCTAAGTGATTTTAACTTATTATGTATGTTGGTTTAATTGATCTAACTCTTATTAAAGATTAAATGAATGAAGTATGAATTAAATTCACACTAATATAATTAATTCAATTTGGGTTAAAGGCATTCTTTCGTTTTTGAGGTGCAACCTCTTTTTTGCAACTCATAAATTTATTGTGAATATTCTTCACTTATCTTTACCCACTTTGGGTTTTAGCATATGAATTACATTGATAAATACTTAAAAACCAGCACCACTAGTGATTTATATATTAGGGATATTCCCTTATTTTTCTCCACATTAAATTGGTCTAAGTATAAGGCCTGTTTGAAGAAAGAGATTCCATAAGAAGGACACTAATTTGCAGTCCATTGGGTCTTTAAACGAAGTGCTATCCTCTATAGGGATAGTCGTACGTTTGGCATTGAGAGTAGAAATAGCACCATCAACCTTAGGAATCGTTTCCCACACTTCCACATTCTGTACTAGAATGGGGTATATTTACCTAAATCTTGTGGAAGGGGCGAAAGATACGCCTGGCTTTTTCCATTCCTTAGCAATATAATCAGGGACCTGAAACACCTGTGGAGTTTTTGGTGGAGCTTTGAAAACAATATTTAACTGATTAATAGACTTGTTTTCATCGGGTTTTTCTAGCGTCTTTAATACCACCTGCAATAAATTGCAGATATTCTCCACCTTAAATCTAATGGTACTGTCATATTCAGGATCAGGCACAGCTCCTCTTCATCTGATGAGAAGTAGATATATTTCCATCCTCAGAGTCAGAGCTCTGTTAAAGAGCAGGAACTTGGGTTTGAGGGGAAGGATTTTGCACATTAACCTCATGAGACTGAGATAAATCTCCAGATGTACGCTTACTTGGTTTGGGAATTGCTGCCAAACAATCTATCACAATTTTATACATGCTGCTTTTAAATTCAGGAGTAAAATCAGTAGAGTCCCCCTGAGTGACAAGTATTGGGCAAACTTCCCTTTGAGAAGTAGAAGGTTGTGTTTGGTTTGCATGCAAAATGCGAGATACACAATTCTCACAGATTTGTTTGACCTGGCATACTGGAACAGATTGGCACAAAAAAAACAACAAATATATGTATCTAGAGGGATATAAAAAACTGACTCCTCTAAAGAAATATCAGTGGGGACAGAAACAGTTTGTTTCATATTTGTACTTTTATAACAGTATACAATGACACCTTATATAGGGCTAGATTACCAGTGGTTTGCTAAATATCACTTGCGTGCAAGAGATATGAGCGTTCCACTTTATAATAGTGTTTGCTAATACCAATGTGTGCTGGTATTAAACGTTAAGCGCAATGCGAACGCGACCTCCCGTATGCATTGCCAGGAAGCATTGTGTTCACGAGAGGCTCAGAGAACAGAACCTAAACGCAACGAAGGGGGTAAATCACTCAGTGATTGCACCATTTTTAAATTAAATATATATATATTAACACATAAATATATAAGCATATACATATATATTTTTTTGGAACATGCAGTTCCCATAGACCGCAATGTAAAGGCACTTTTCAGAGCTGTTTTTTTTCTAACACCCCACACCAGCCAACTTTAAAGTTCCAAAACTGCTTAGTGCAGTTGTTTTATATTTTTTTAATAAATCTACCCCAATGACTTGGCAATAATAATAAAAAAAAACTATTGGATGCTTAAAAGTAAAATAAAGTTTACCAAGCATAATAACCCTATATACCCTGATAAAATATGTTCCCCAGCCTAACCAGAGCCTGTACTATAGAACCGAATCATGCATGAAGCTATTGCCGGTTCCCTTAAAGGGCCATACACATCATTTTGTAAACTGCTCAAAAAATTATCCCAAAAGCTGCCAGAGGATTAAAAAGAGGCTTCCCCAATAGTGTTCCCAATTGTAGTAGATCTGTTAGGGACATGATATGGAGAAAAAATGGTGTCATGAGGGGCGCATGTTAAGCCCCTGGCTATGCTAAACCTGTTTCAGAGTACCTACAAATAGCCTGCCTCTGGGCTGTGTCTGTGTGTGTAAATGCATTTACCTTATGCAGCACCCCTCCACTGGCTTACCAGCCATGTCATCTATGTCAATGCAGTTGCAGCATTATCCAGTAGAGAGCCCATCCGGTGCAGGTATCCAGTACCGCAGAGGATTGCAGTAGGAAATACCCCGCAGGTTGAGGGTAGGGACAAGTCCCTGCAACGCCTGAGAGGAGTTATGGTTGAAGTCCCATTAGGGAATTGCTGTGCACATAACAGGGTATTCCTGTGTACCTGTATTATTCAGCTGCAGTGAAGAGTCTTTTCTGTCTTCTTTGTAAATGATACTCCCCAGGGACTCTGGGTCTCACATCTGAGCTTCAAATTTGTAATCCATAAGCAAGTAGCGGAAACAACCTCTATTCTCAACCATCTCCTATGAGGCAAAGAACAAAACTAGAGAGAGATGGGAGGTTGAAGGGTTTTAAAACTCTTGTATGTGTTCTTGACCTGCTCCTTGTGGCAGGAAATATATCACATACAGTTGCAAGAAAAAGTATGTGAACCCCTTGGAATGATATGGATTTCTGCACAAATTGGTCATAAAATCTGATCTGATCATCATCTAAGTCACAACAATAGACAATCACAGTCTACTTAAACTAATAACACACAAAGAATGAAATGTTGCCATGTTTTTATTGAACACACCATGTAAACATTCACAGGCGAAGTGGAAAAAGTATGTGAACCCTTGGATTTAATAACTGGTTGAACCTCCTTTGGCAGCAATAACTTCAACCAAACGGTTCCTGTAGTTGCAAATCAGACGTGCACAATGGTCAGGAGTAATGCTTGGCCATTCCTCTTTACAGAACTGTTTCAGTTCAGCAATATTCTTGGGATGTCTGGTGTGAATCGCTTTCTTGAGGTCATGCCACAGCATCTCAATCGGGGTGAGGTCAGGACTCTGACTGGGCCACTTCAGAAGGCGTATTTTCTTCTGTTTAAGCCATTCTGTTGTTGATTTACTTCTATGCTTTGGGTCATTGTCCTGTTGCAACAACCATCTTTTGTTGAGCTTCAGCTGGTAGACAGATGGCCTTAAGTTCTCCTGCAAAATGTCTTGATAAACTTGGGAATTCATTTTTCCTTCAATGATATCAATCCGTCCAGGCCCTGATGCAGCAAAGCAGCCCCAAACCATGATGCCCCCACCACCATACTTCACAGTTGGGATGAGGTTTTGATGTTGGTGTGCTGTGCCTCTTTTTCACCACACATAGTGTTGTGTGTTACTTCCAAACAACTCAACTTTGGTTTCATCTGTCCACAGAATATTTTGCCAGTACTGCTGTAGAACATCCAGGTGCTCTTGTGCAAACTGTAAACGTGCAGCAATGTTTTGTTTGGACAGCAGTAGCTTCCTCTGTGGTATCCTCCCATGAAATTCATTCTTGTTTAGTGTTTTACGTATTGTAGATTCGCTAACAGGGATGTTAGCATTTGCCAGTGACTTTTGTAAGTCTTTAGCTGACACTCTAGGATTCTTCTTCACCTTATTGAGCAGTCTGCGCTGTGCTTTTGCAGTCATCTTTACAGGACGGCCACTTCTAGGGAGAGTAGCAGCAGTGCTGAACTTTCTCCATTTATAGACAATTTGTCTTACCGTAGACTGATGAACAGCAAGGCTTTTGGAGATACTTTTATAACCCTTTCCAGCTTTATGCAAGTCAACAATTCTTAATCGTAGGTCTTCTGAGAGCTCTTTTGTGCGAGGCATCATTCACATCAGGCAATGCTTCTTGTGAAAAGCAAACCCAGAACTGGTTTGTGTTTTTTATAGGGCAGAGCAGCTGTAACCAACACCTCCAATCTCATCTCATTGATTGGACTCCAGTTGGCTGACATCTCACTCCAATTAGCTCTTGGAGATGTCATTAGTCTAGGGGTTCACATACTTTTCCACCTGCACTGTGAATGTTTACATGGTGTGTTCAATAAAAACATGGCAACATTTCATTCTTTGCGTGTTATTAGTTTAAGCAGACTGTGATTGTCTATTGTTGTGACTTAGATGATGATCAGATCACATTTTATGACCAATTTGTGCAGAAATCCATATAATTCCAAAGGGTTCACATACTTTTTCTTGCAACTGTATGTTATTGAGGACTGTGGACCATCATCATTCTACTAAATAAATTATATTTACATAACCAATAACAACTAACTGCTCTATCAACTGCAATGTTTCCTTTACATTACAGTTTCAGTATTAAAGTGAATGTAAACTTTGATGCTAAAGTGCCCGGTTTTTAAAAATTCAATTAAAAACAGGGGCACTTTAATTCATCAAAATTTACATTTCACTCCTGTTGTGAAAAAAACTTACCTTTTAATCTTGACAGCAGCTCCAGCTTCCTCCACCCGTTGCAAAGCCTCTTCCTGGGTCTAAAATGAGGAATCCGGCTTCCTCCAATCACAGCGTTGATTCAGACACTGATTCCCCCGGGGGAAGTCGTGATTGGAGGATGACCTATCCATATTCTGATATCAGAAATGGCTTGTGACGACCGGAGAAAGCTGGAGCTGCTGTCAAGTTTAAAAGGCAAGTTTTTTTCACAACAGGAGTGAAATGTAAATTTTGATGAATTAAAGTGCCCATGTTTTTAATCAAATTTTTAAAAACCGGGCACTTTAGCATAAAAATTTACATTCACTTTAAGACTGACCTGTTAACCCTACAAAATCTTGAACCGTTGTGAAATATATTAAGTCCATACGGGAGAGTAATACATTCAAATACAGCCAGTAAATGATATAAAATAATATCTAAAGTCAAAGATTCTATGAAAGGGTACAACATCAACATGGTATTTCTAACAATTTGTGAAATAAAATAAATATTTTACCCTAAAATCTAAAAAAATAATAAATAAATAATTGTGTCAAACATTGTGCCCTAATCCAGCTTCAAATAATAAATACTTTTTCTTGACTGTGTAAAGGTTAAATAGCAAAATACATACAAATTAAATAATGACCTTCAAGAGAGCTCAGTACAATACATAATGTATACTGTTAAACCAGCTTTATTATCACAAATACAAATGCACATACAAGAGGATAAACACAAGAAATACCTCTGGAAGCTATGCTTGTTCTACCCAGGGGACAGAAAATATTTTTTTCACAGCCTTCATATGCAGATGTTATTTGCCAAACATCAGATGCCTCCCCTTTTGGTGCATTAAACATCTTACACCCTGTTATATATATATATATATATCCTTTAAAAAATAGATAATAACTAGGTGTGACATTTAATTAAACATTAGGAAATGTTCTATCATTATAGATAAATCAATGAGCACAGTGACTTTGTTATTATGCTTGTTGTAGTATAAAATAGACCATACAAAGAGGGCAGTTAGGGGATTAAGACCATTGACACCTTCCAGTATAGGTCTGAGTGCCCTCATGGTTTTGCTACTACAGTATTAGGCCCCTATTTAAGAAAGGTCTTGCGGACCTGATCCGACACTGAGGATCAGGTCCGCAAGACCTCGCTGAATGCGGAGAGCAATACGCTCAGAGAGGGCTGCTGGTGCAACGCCGCCCCCTGCAGACTCGCGGACAATCGGCCGCCAGCAGGGGGTGTCAATCAACCCGATCGTACTCAATCAGGTTGATTTCTGGCGATTCCTGTCCGCCTGCTCTTTAGACCGCAGCTCCATAACTTGTGTTTCTGGCGAGTCTGAAGACTCGCCAGAAACACGGGCCCACAAGCTCCCTACGGAGCTTGTTAAATGGGCCCCTTAGTGTGAGTATGGATATGCCTGTGAATATGTGATAGGTGTCATTGCATGACCATGAAATATCTGATTCTCAGTGTAAGTACATCAATATATAACAAACAGCAATATATAATTTACCTTCTATATAGCAGATCCCAGTCACATCATTATAGGAAGCTGCTGGGGAATAAGCCAATCAGCAAGCAAAACTTTCTTATCTACATTGACCTGAATCCTAGAAAAATACTTTCCATACCGGAAAAATACTAATATATCTTGACATCAGTAAATTATACTTTCTATGAAACAAAACATTCTTGCCAGGTTTATGCAAGAATTTATACAGCAAAAATAAATAAATAATAATAATTAAAAAAAAGAAAGAAAACAACAGAAATGTTAATTAACGTTATTTCATTGTTCCTTCACATCATTTTTTACTAACCTACAAGTAAACAATAAAACACAATGCTCTTTCGTGGCAGCATATACTTTTCCCTTTCTATCCTCCTGGTAACAACACAGAGGTCTGGCTCAAGCCCGTTGTACTATTCTTTTTAGTTTTTCTTTTTCTCTAATATACAGGAATTCTGTTTACATAAAAAATAACATGTTATACATCTAAATGAAAAGACATTATTTAGTACATATATCAGCAATTATGTACTGTACACAGACATCCCAACCTGCAAAAACTCATTTCAGGGAGGTGGCTTCATCCGCTACTGCGCCGCCGCCCCCCCCCCATCCAGTTATATATTGGACACCTTGAAACCCTAAATAAGATAGAGACTTATCATTAAAGTAGCTTTCCACTAAAGTCACATTAAAAAAAAAAGTAGCTTTATTGCACAACCACATAAACAAACCTATTTTCCAGTGATCGTACACTTGTTGAATGCTTAAAGGGACACTCAATCAAAATTAAACTTTCATTATTCAGATGGAGAATGCCATTTTAAACAACTTTCCAATTTACTTCCATTAACTAAATGTTCACAGTCTTTTTATATTTAAACTTTTTGAGTCACCAGCTCCTACTGAGCATGTGCAAGAATAAGTGTGTATGCATTTGTGAATGGCTGATGGCTGTCACATGGTACGTGCATGCATTTGTGATTGGCTGATGGCTGTCACATGGTACAGGGGGAGTGGAAAAAGACATAACTTTTTAAATTGTCAGAAAAAAAACCTACTACTCATTTGAAGTTCAGACTAAGTGCAATTACATTGTCTTGTCATCTTGCATTTGTTGATTATGCAAATCTACTGTGTTGACTGGTCCTTTAAATATTTTAGAATACAAAATTTAATTATGTGCAGTAAATAAGGTAGTATTTGTGTTTTATTTTATTAGAATAAATGGGGGCTTTTTTGTTACTGATGCATGCTTTAAGGGTTCTATAATGTCCCAGCAACTAAAGGCATTCCTTAAAGTGAATGTCAACTTTCATGAATCAGTGCCCAGTTTTTAAAAAAAGTATTAAAGCAGGGACACTTTCATTTAAGAAAGTTTACATTGCACCGAATTTTACAAATACTTACCTTCTTCTCCTGAAACACTGGATCACTGATCGCCCCGCCTGCTTCTTCGTGCTGTACTAACACAGCAATGATGAAACCGGCTTCCTCCAATCACGGCGTGGCCTCACCAGATGAACGCTCCTGGGGGGAAGCCGTGATTGGAGAGAGACGGTTTCGTCATTGCTGACGAAGTACAGAGGAGCTGCAGGCATGGGATCGGCGATCCTGTGTTTCAGGACAAGAAGGTAAGTATCTGAAAAATCCGGTGCAATGTAAACTTTCATGAATGAAAGTGCCCCTGTTTTTAATAGTTTTTTAAAAACCGGGCACTGACAAACTTTTCCGGATTTGGGCCACATTGGATCATTATGCTTGAAATTTCAGGGAGATTGCAATCCATTTGCTGGCATCAGGGAGCCGCTATTACTATCAGGGAGACTCCCTGAACTTCAGGGAGAGTTAGGATGTCTGTGTACAGCTAAGTAGGGCCAGATTACAAGTGGTGCGCTATTAAGTGCTTTTATGAAACGCTAGGATTTACCAGTGGAACAAAAAAAAGGGGACTTTCAGTCATGAAGTATAAAATACTTCATGCTGAAAGTTCCTTTATTTATTTTAAGCATTCACTACACTGAGCTCCTCAAGCAGCCCACGGCAGAAAGATATTTTACTGATAGGTGACGTTTCCACCTCTTAGCCAATAGCCGTGCGGGCCAGCTGGCGCCAAGCCAGATAGCTAGCATGGCTATTGGCTAAAAGGTAGATACATCACCTCTCAGCAAAATAGCATTCTGCCGTGGGCTGCCTGAGGAGCTCAGTGCAGCGAACGCCCTACCCCTTATAAACATCTCCAAGGTTATTTAGGTGCAGGTCAGCATTTTATTCTAAACATGCAATAGAGGGAAGATGCTTCATATTGCTGGATATTATACATAGTAGGTCTCAGAGAATTTTCAGTTTGCCTTCCCCGTTTTCTTTTTGATATGCTCTGTTGTTGTACCTTTTACAGATTATGGGTCTTTGTTGTATTCCTCTTTGAAGTAGACTGAAATACTGTGTACCAAATTACCTGCCTTAAAGGGACATGAAACCCCAAATTTTTATTTCATGATTCTGAAAGAGCATGCACTTTCCAATTTACTTCTATTATTTAATTTGCTTCTTTCTCTTGTTATCCTTTGCTGAAAGGTTTATCTAGGTAAGCTCAGGAGAAGCAGAGCACCTAGGTTCTAGCTTCTGATTGGTGGCTGCATATTTATGCCTATTTTCATTGGCTCACCCATGTGTTCAGTCAGAAACCAGTAGTGCATTGCTGCTACTTCAACAAATTATAGTAAAATAATGAAGCCAATCTGATAATAGAAGTAAACTGGAAAGTTGTTTAAAATTGTATGTTTTACCTAAATCATGAAAGAATTTGTTTGGGTTTCATGTGTGTTTAATATTCTTGATGTGCCCTATTGGACTCATTTTCAAGAGTCTTTTTGCGGGCAATAAACTGCTTTCTAAAACCTCATTGTGTGTTGGCATGATGTGCAAACTTGGCACTATTGTTCTATTACTATATGGTCACTTTTGAACTCTGACAAGTATTGTTTTTTTATAATTTTTATTGTTGTTGTTTGCTAAAGGACCATTTCCCTTTTGGCGTCTTCTGAAAACAAGATGGCGACTAAGGGTTTCTATTACATGGACTTATAGGGGCCGATTTACCAATGTCTAGCTGAGATGATATCTGATGATGTCTAGCTGTAGGGTATCATGTCCGCAAGACATCTGGTGAACTGCTTGTGCAATGCCACCCCCTGTAGATTCGCGGCCAATCGGCTGCTAGCAGGGGGTGTCAATCAACCCGATCATATAGGATCGGGCAGATTGATGTCCACAGCCTCAGAGGCAGCGAATCAGTTAAGGAGCAGCGGTCTTAAGACCGCTGCTTCATAACTGCTGTTTCTGGCAAGCCTGAAGGCTCGCGCGGAAACAGGGGCCATCTTCTTATACTGTATTTTAACAAAACTGAAACTGCAAAGCATGAACTCTCTTCATTGCAGTATTGTATCTGCGTAGGAGATCTTCAAACGAGATTGCATCTTGGTGATCGGGTTTTATAGAGGGCTCATCTTCATGCATTCTAAGTCCAAACATGGTCATGAAAGTGCATTTCAAAGTGTTTGCACCTACATTATTGAACTCACAGCCAAGTTGGCGAGTTCCAGTTTGCAAGTTCAATAATGTATTACATGGAGTAATGTTTTCTATATTTATTACGAAGCTGGATGTTAGCTAAAATAGATGCAATAATTTAGAAACTAAAGTTGACATTTTTGTGATGATAATATTTTCAATATCAATTATACACAACTCAGTTGCATACTAATAAAAGAACAAATTAAGAAATGTAAACAGTCATTGACTGTTGGTCTAATATACATAGTAAAACTAATGAAAATAATTACTTTGTATGTTAAGGACCAGATTGACATTTAAAGTGATAGTAAATCCTAGCATTTTTGAACGCTAGGATTTACCAGTGCAGCAAATAAAGGGAACTTTCAGTCATGAAGTATAAAATACTTCATGCTGAAAGTTCCTTAATTTATCTGCAATGTTTACCATGCTGAGCGCCTCAGGCCACCCACGGCAGAACGCTATTTGATCTATTTGATCTTATCCATTAGCTTGCTAGCTATACGGCATAATGCCAGCTGGCCTGCACAGCTATTGGCCAAGAAATGGAAATGCCACCTAACTGAAAAATATCATTCTACTGCTGGTGGCCTGAAGTGCTCACTGTGGCAAACGCTTCAGATAAATAAAGGAACTTTCAGCATGAAGTATTTTATACTTCATGACAGAAAGTCCCCTTTATTTGTTCCAATGGTAAATCCTAGCATTTCACAAACGCTAGGATTTACCATCACTTTAAGAGAAAAACATTTTAAGTTCAAAAAGGCCTTATACACTTTGAATATCAACCCTAAAAACACTGAACACAACATCTTACATTAATGAAAGGGACATAAAACGCCACATTTTTATTCCGTGTTCGGAAAGAGCACACAAACAACTTTCCATTTTACTTATGTTAAATTTGCTTAATTTGCTTCTATGTTAAAGGAAGCAGCAATGCACTACTGGGAACTGCTTGTTTTTTGAACTCTCAAACAAATACAATTTTTTTGCTTTATCTAAATAAGATAACATTGATTTTTGCTTATGAATAAAACACACTGAAAACATAGTAGTTTCACTTTTTATAAATAATATTATAATGATTTTATAAGAGGAAGGTTAACATTTGAATAATTACATGGAAGATTTGAATATTTCAATGTGTTTAAAAACATTCAATACTTTTTAATAATGTGGCTTATACATAGTAGTTGCATAAGTTATTAAAGGTGTTTGAATTGTCTGGGATCATTCTTTAAAACATAAACAAATGCACACACTTGTAGCTATATACATTGAAATTACTGCCACATTCAATCCAAATTAGGGCCAGATTACGAGCGAGCAATATCGGGTTTATTGTGGCTGTTTGTGTGCGTCGGATGTAATGCTCGTATTAAAGGTTGAAAGTAAACGCAATCAATTGAGTGCAATTAAAGTTAATGCATGTCGAGATATCTTTTTCTCAGTGCTCTGGTTAACTATTTTGCAAAACAAAAAAGTCACAAAACACATCAAAAATACATTTAAAAGTACAATTACACTAATAATAACACTATGCGATAAAAACTATTTAAAAAAAATATAACGGCTCAAAGATATGAGGTCTCAGGTGTTAAGAAAAAAAAGGACTGCAAAAGGCTTTAACATAAAAAAAATATTTGTGTGGAGGGTTATAAGAGCATGGATAATAAAGAATATAGAGTTTTATTCTGTGTATGAAAGGTATGTGAATGTTTATTTACAAGGGCGGCAGACTTGAGGTCTTACAAATGGAAACACTGCCAAAAATGTGTTGTTGTTAGAATTTTGCTAGCATTATTGCTTAATTTAAATCTAACTCAATATATCTCATTTTGAAATGCATTTAAAGTCTCACTGTATTATTTTCTGCTTAGTATTTCGATGCATATGTGGTGGATTAACCTTTTCTATAACTTGTTATCTCAGCTTACATACATTGCGTTTGCATTCAGATTAATGTGTCCCCAGAGGTGTATTTAGCTTAATTGGATCATAGATTTTAATGACACAATTATCTTTATGTTAATTTAAATGTTTTTTTAATAGATTGTGTTCGGTCTGCCCTGTATACCACTTCCCACATGGACAGATTACTAAATAGTTCACATTATTAGAATTGCAATCGTAAAAATTCTTTAATCTGTTTTTTTTTTAAACCACAGAACACCTGTGTTCCTTCTCTCTGAACTCACTATTTCACATAAACACTGGATTTTTTTTTGTTCTGAATGTTACATAAGGCTTTAAAGTAAGAGGATTCCCCTTTTCAACAACATTTACCGCCCTTTTAATGATACTGCTTCGTCATCAATATTTTAGTACATCCGCCATATCATGGTGGTTGTGAAGTAGAATACTTCACGTTTCATCCTGACGCTCAATCCTGCAGGCAATATTCAGTCCCTCATCATTTTAATAATGTTCCATGGAGTAGTTCATATTCACATTTTCCAATTATGGCAAGGCTGTCAGTACCATACAAAACTGCTTCCCATAGTCTTCAGTGATGGTCATCTTATCATTAAGGTATTCGAAAATTAAACCATGCAGGAAGTCCTTTAGAACATCATTACAAAATGACAATATTGCCCATAGCAGGGCCACTTATCATCTGGCCTAAATTGTACCCAGTTGTAATAAGTTCTTAAATTGAGTTTCATGAAAACCTTAACTGATCATTATCATCCTAAAACTCTGAAATTAGTTCAAAGGGTATCAGTTTTAACTTTAGTTTTATTAAACTCCTTGTAGTCAACACAAGTAAGTAGCCCTTGATAGGGAAGTATTTTGTTTAAAAACATTGCTGCATTGACTATATATTTATTGCTTACAGTGGTTCTAAAACCATTTTATAAATGTATTTTGTCACCCCATCGAGTTGTCCATATCACCAGCCCCCAGCTAGCCTTTGTTGTACTTTTGAATGAATGGGTAGTACAGCCAATCAGATATTGTACTGCAAAGCAGAGCATTTAGTTACTGCATAGAACAATACAGATATTGTACTGCAAAGCAGAGCATTTAGTCACTGCATAGAACAATACATTGTTAAATATTTATAGGCTGTAAACACAACGGTGCATTTAAAAAAAAATCCAGGTACTGTATCTTTATAGGCTGTAAACACAACGGGTGCATTTAAAAAAAATCCAGGTACTGTATTTTTATAGACTGTAAACACAACAACAGGTGCATTTAAAGGTCCTTAGAAACCACTTCTGGTCTTTCTATAATAGAAGTATTGGAACTTGGACATTTCAGCAGACAATGCTCAGACGTATAATATAGTTTTCTATTTGGATCAAGTCATCGATTGACTGTATGGCAAGACATGGAATTCCCAAAATAATTATTAAACTGTTGATTTAATTAGCAGGAAAAAGATTTCATGATTACTTGAATTAATGACCAATTATAAAAAAACATTCTGTAATAATTTCTGTTTAATATTATCATGCACATACAGTAGATTAATCATTTCAATAAAGTATCATCTAGACTCACAGATGAATAATATACTGTTTATATCAGTACAGAAGAGGACCTTATTCTCTTTATTCAGCTTGGTTTTCTTTTTTTAAATTTGCTCAACATCATAAAGGTAAATAAATGAGGCTGCCAGGTTTAGCGCAGCAGTTGTTAGCTGTAGCTTTGTCATACAAGAAGCATAGCTGAAGAAGCCACAAGGCTGGAAAAGGCAAAGAGGTCAAGAAATAAGTAACTAGGAGTATAGTAGAGAGCTGAATTTGAGAACCACAATAATCTGAAACTGAAGTGAAGTGAATGCCTGTTTTATCTAAAGGCTGAATTAGAATACAAGACAAGGTCAGGTGAGAATGATTTCAGATAATTAGGAAGTGAATTTATTTATTCTGTGGTGGCATAAAGGCAAGGCACAGGATTGAGAACTAATGCATCTTTATCACAACTCCTCTCTAAAATGACCCCCTGCTCCACTCCATATTTTATTTCAGCTCTCCTCAGTTGTCTCCTCATCTTTCTAGATTCTATGTTTAGCACCCCATTCCTCCAATTTTAACCTTCTAACCTCCTCGCTTATTCCCACTTTCCGTCTCTTGCCTTTTGCATTTCCCTCCTTGTCTGTTAGCTATTTTTAGCTAGTTCACGCCTTGTTCTTTTGTTCTCCCTCTTCTATTCCTCCTCTTTATTCTAAAACATAAATATAGCAATATCCTTAAAGGGACATAAAACCCAAAAAATGTATTTCATGATTCAGATAGAGAATACAATTTTCAACAACTTTCCAATTTACTTCTATTATTTAATTTGCTTTCTTCTCTTGTTATCCTTTGCTGAAAGGTTTATCTAGGCAAACTGAAGAGCAGCAGAGAACCTAGGTTCTAGCTGTTGATTGGAGGCTGCATATATATATCGATTGTGATTGGCTCACCCATGTGTTCAGTTATAAACCATTAGTGCATTGCTGTTCCTTCAAGAAATGATAACACGAGAATGAAACAAATTAGATAATAGAAGTAAATTAGAAAGTTGTTTAAAATTCTATGTTCATGAAAGAAAATTGTTGGGTTTCATGTCCCTTTAAAGAAACATTGTGCTCTAAAGTGTTCTCTTTATTGCACCCCCAATTATTAATTTTACCTACTAGAGTCTATAAAATTCTTTACAAATATTTTTTATGTTGTCATTTATAATTTGTCATTTAAAAAAATCTGTTTTTGACTGTTGGAGCAGTTACCTATACTGAAAATTGTAATACTGCAGTATTGGCTAAAAGTTATAAAATCAATGAGCAGCAGTATAAATCAACCTCCCAGTGCTGGTGTGATATAGAATGAAAAAGTGATACAGCCCAGTCAATTTGAAAATGTTTTCTTAAACCAACTTTGAATACAATAATCACTTATCAGCTGCTTGTCTGAGTACATTGTCCCTTTAATTCTGCCACTTTCATAACATTTGTATCAAAGTAATGTTGTCTCCTTACTTTTTCTTCAACACTAACAAGTCAGCTAATAATTACATAGGAAATGTACACAAATATTCATTTTCCGTGTGAATATACATTATAATGACAGATAAGAAGCCATAAACATACCAATTTTGATTATGGTCCAATCTTTTAGAAATAAATAAATAAGAGACATTTCATTCTCAGATTAGTTTTATGACTCACTCTGGCATTATTGGGTTAATTTACAATCACCTAAATTACAAGTTTTGCACTAATCCTGGTGCGTAAATAACGCTAAAAATTTAGCAGTATCACTGTCACACTTGCGATAAGCTCCATACTGCACAGCTTAGGATGAGAGCTGCTTAAATCCTATTGGCTGTTCAAACCAGCCAATATGATTTAAGCAGCTCTCATTCTATTGGCTGATTTGAAAATTTCAGACAATTGGAATGCAAGGTACCCCAATATAAAAGGGGTACCTTGAATTCAATCTTCAGTGTGCGGTGGAGATTGCATGAAGAGGAGGCTCCACACTGGATTTTGCCGCTGTTGCCGTTCCTTCTCCACTCTGCGCCACCACAACTCTGTGCCACCGGGATGAAGACAGAAGATGTCCCTGCCTGGATGAAGACTTTACTCCGCCTTGAAGAAGATGGATGACCGGACTTTAGGAATAGTGAGTACATTTTTTGAGGTTAGTGTTAGTTTTTTTAGTTGTTTTTTTTTTATTAGTGCTTTTTTTTTTAGTTTTTTAATGCCCATACAAATGCCCCTTTAGGGGCAATGGGTAGTTTAGGTTTTTTTAGAGCTAGTTTTTTTTAGAGCTAGTTTTTTTTATTTTGGGAGGTTGGGTGGGTGGGTTGGTTTTACTGTTAGGGGGTACTTTGTAATTTTTTTTATGAAAAAGAGCTGATTGCTTCAGGGCAATATCCTACAAAAGGCCCTTTTGAGGGCTATTGGTAGTTTATTGTTATATCAGGGGGTGTTTTTATTTATGGGTGGCTTTTTTGTTTTTATAGAGGTATTAAATTTGGTTTAATTTTTATTATTTTGGATAATTTTATTTTTTTGTTGTAATTTTAGATTTTTTTTATTTTTCGTAAAAATTTAGACTTTTTTGTATGTTTAGTTTTTCGTTATTTTTTTGTATTGTTAGGATTTTTTCATTTTATAATTTAGTTTTTTTTTAGTTTTAATTTATTTTAGTTTTAAAAATAATAATGTTAGGTTTATTTATAGTTTAAGCTTAGTTTTTTTTATATTTCACAGGTAAGTTTTTATTTATTTTAAGGTAGTTATATTATAACTTTAATTTAAAGTTAGGGGGTGTTAGGTTTAGGGGTTAATAGTTTAATTTAGTGTGTTGCGATGTGGGGGGCTGGCGGTTTAGGAGTTAATAGGTTTATTTTAGTATTAGCGATGTGGGGGGGATCAGTGGATTAGGGGTTAATATGTATATTATAGTATTTTCAATGAGCGGGAGTGGCAGTTTAGGGGTTAATATGTAGTTTATGGGTGCTTGTGTACTTTGTAAAAATTTTGTTGAGTTTTGTGAAACATTTATGTTTCACAAAATTCACAACTACTGGTCTTTTTAGGGGATGGTATAGTGGCAGTATAAGCTATAACACTAGCGTAATAGCCGGACCACACAACTTGTAATACGGGTGACCTGAAAACTCCACACTCAAAAGCCATTTTTTGAGTGCGGAATGGAGAGTTGCGGTATAGGCTAAAACGCTAGTGGTATAGCCGTACTGCTGCAACTTGAAGTGAATATTCCGCTCGCAAAGGCCAATTTTTCAGCGGTATAGCTGTACCGCAAAACTTGTAATTTAGGTGTATATCTCCCTAGAAATTCTGCTAAAAGGGTATTACATAGTTCCTATACAACCAGGCACTATGCTTTCGTCTGACACTGCTTTGCGCATTCCATGACTACAATTAAAAATAATCTGAAGTAATAACTCCCAGAGTTCCTCTTCTCTGCTGTTGTTGTCAGGAAATTAGATAATCTTCTTAAAGGTATGTGAGTTATAAATGTATAGGCTTGTACTCAGATCCCACATGTTTCTGTTTTGCAGATTTGCAATAATTTGATATATCAATTAATATAAAGTTAAAAGGACACTGTTATTTAGCATTAAAGGGACAGTCTACACCAGAATTTTTATTATTTAAAAAAATAGATAATCCCTTTATTACCCATTCCCCAGTTTTGCATAACCAACATGGTTATATTAATATACTTCTTACCTCTGTGATTACCTTGTGTCTAAGCCTCTGCAGACTGCCCCCTTATTTCAGTTCTTTTCACAGACTTGCATTTTAGCTTATCACTGCTGACTCCAAGGTAACTCCACTGGCGTGAGCACAATGTTATCTATATGGCACACATGAACTAATGCCCTCTAGTTGTGAAAAATGTCAAAACACATTCAGATAAAAGTCTGCCTTCAAGGGCTAAGAAATTAGCATTTTAACCTACCTAGGTAAGCAAAATTGATGATAGAAGTAAATTGGAAAGTTGTTTAAAATTGCATGCCCTATCTGTAACATGAAAGTTTATTTTTGACTAGACTGTCCCTTTAATTATGTATATAAGAGAGCAACATTTAAACATTTTGAAAATATTTTTTGCCTGGAAAATGTCAAAATTTAACTTTCATGGTTCAGAGCATGCACATTTGAGCATTTTCAACTTCTACCATTTTTACATTTACTTTATTATCTTGGTACCCATTGTTAAAAACAATATCTACATGGGGTCAGGAGTATCAATGCACTGCTGGGAGCTAGCTGGTGACTAGTGGCTACACACATATGCCTCTTGTCATTGGTTCACCCAAGACCCAGTAGTAAACTGCTACTCTGCAGCTGACTTTAACCATGTGTTTAATATATTTGCTAAACATATAGCCCTAGATTTCAAGTGGAGCCCAAAACTATTAGTGCTATTGTGGGTTACGATGATCTTGCACAATCATAGCGCCTTTATTTATGTGCTCGTATTAACCCCTTAGTGACCAGACCATTTTTCAATTTTCTTACCGTTAAGAACTATTTTTACATTTCTGCTGTTTTGTGTTTAGCTATGATTTTCCTCATACTCATTTACTGTACTCACACATATTATATACTGTTTTTTTCTTGCCCTTAAATGGACTTTCTAAAGATACCATTATTTTTATCATATCATATAAGTTACTATAAAAAATTATAAAATATGATGAAAAAATTAAAAAAAACACACTTTTTCTAACTTTGACCCCCAAAATCTGTTACACATCTACATCCACCAAAAAAACACCCATGCTAAATAGTTTCTAAATGTTGTCCTGAGTTTAGAAATACCCAATGTTTACATGTTCTTTACTTTTTTGCAAGTTATTGGGAAATAAGTAAAAGTAGCACTTTGTTATTTCCAAATTACTATTACAGTTACTATTAAGTTAATATCTGTCAGTAATTCCTGAATAACCCTTCACATGTATATATATTTTTTTAGTAGTTAAGTATTGATCTAAACCCATTTTTTGATCTAGACCCATTTTGGTATATTTCATGCCACCATTTCATTGCCAAATGCGATCAAATAAAAAAAGAAAATTGTTCACTTTTTCACTAACTTTAGGTTTCTCACTGAAATTATTTACAAACAGCTTGTGCAATTATGGCACAAATGATTGTAAATGCTTCTCTAGGATCCCCTTTGTTCAGAAATAGCAGACATATATGGCTTTGCTTTTTGGTAATTAGAAGGCCGCTAAATGCCGCTGCGCACCCCACTTGTATTATGACCAGCAGTAAAGGGGTTAATTAAGTAGCTTGTAGGGATAATTTTAGCTTTAGTGTAGAGATCAGCCTCCCACCTGACACATCCCATCCCCTGATCCCTCCCTCACCCCCCCCAAATGCTCTCTAATCCTCCCCCCTCTCCATATTTGCTGCCATCTTGGGTACTGGCAGCTGTGTGCCAGTACTCAGTTTACAAAAAAAATTGCCTTTTTAATAAAAAAATAAATAAACCCCCCATTTTTCTGTAGTGTATCTGCCCCCCCTCAATACCCTCCCCCTCCCAGATCACTTTTCCAATACTTATACCCCCCTTTCCCTACAGCTGTTCCATAGTGTAGCGGTCCCTCCTGCCCCCTTGTGTGCGCGACCCATCATTCTAACAGGAAGGAAGTCTACCCCCGTGCTCCCACCTCCCTGCTATCCCTCCCATGTCACCAACGATCGGCACCATTGCTGGCCAATGCAGAGGGCCACAGAGTGTCTCTCTCTGCATCGGTTTCTTAAAAAAGGGTATCGCAGGATTCCTCAATATCGAGGCATCACTGCAATACCCTGAAAGCGGCTGGAAGTGATCACAATCACTTCCAGTGCTTGAAACCCATAAGGACGTGGTCACTAACAACTGTTTTTTGTAGGACGTGCCTGGCATGTCCTTGGTCGTTAAGAGGTTAAATTTCATAGATGTTTTGTTTGTTCAAGCAATGGTCTAGGGCACACTCATATCTGCATGTCGAACATCGTGGGTGCACAAAATACCTCACATAATAGAATTAATAGAGGATATGGCTCAATCACAGAGCCGAGAGTGTGCTTAGTCAATAGTGCGCAACTAGTTAAAGGGACACTGGACCCAACATTTTTTTCTTTCGTGATTCAGATAGAGCATTCAATTTTAAGCATCTTTCTAATTGACTCCTATTATCAAGTTTTCTTCATTTTTTTTGGTATCTTTATTTGAAAAAGCAAGAATGTAAGTTTAGTTGCCGGCCCATTTTTGGTAAAGAACCCGGGTTTTTCTTGCTGATTGGTGGGTAAATTCACCCACCAATAAACAAGTACTGTCCAGGGTCTGAACCAAAAATTGGCTGGCTCCTTAGCTTAGGTGCCTTCTTTTTCAAATAAAGATGATAAAGCAAGAGAACGAAGAAAAATTGATAATAGGAGTAAATTAGAAAGTTGCTTAAAATTGCCCGCTCTATCTGAATCACGAAAGAAAAAATGTCTGTGCTGTGCATTTAATAATAGTGGTTTACTTCAGGTTTTAAAAAGCATTACATTGTACTGTGGTATTTTAAATTGTGCTCAAGCGCAAGTATAGGACAAGCTAAAAAAGTTTCAGTAATGTTAAGATGCTTTGATTAAAATATTTAACCATCCATGTGTTATATTCATTGCAAGATAACACACCCTGCTCTATCGACTGCACTCCAGTTGTAATAAAACACATTGGAGCATTTTCTTTATGCACTTTTATGTCCCTTTAAAGGGACATAAAACCAAAAAGTTTTCTTTCAAGATTCAGACAGAATATCCCATTTTAAACAACTTTCTAATTTACTTCTATTATAATTTTTTCTTTGTTTGCATGTTATCCTTTGTTTAAAAGCAGGAAGGAGCGTGCATGTGTCTGCAGCACTATATGGCAGCAGTTTTTCAACAATGATATACATAAACAAGAGATGGCAGCACTATTTCCTGTCATGCAGTGCTCCAGACAGTGCGCACAACCTACCTAAATATCTCTTCAACAAAGAATAACAAAAGAACAAAGCAAATATAATAATCGAAGTAAATTGGAAACTTTTTTAAAATTGTATTCTCTATCTGAATCAAAAATGTTTGGATTGCATGTCCCTTTAAGTAACAGCTGTTTAAATTAAGTTGTGCACTTCCTAATGCCAAATGCCCACTGGCTGATGAGGATAACGCCCACAGATCTCACAACTTATGCTTCTGCAAACCTGACAAGAAAACTACTCAGGACAGGAACATGATTCAAAACAAATTGTTACATTTTAAAATATCTTTTCATATAATAAAAAAAAACTAACTATGATGTGCCTTATAATCCAGTTATTTAAAACTTGATTTCTTTTTTTTATTAAATGATTCCTTTGATATCCATTAGTAAAGCAAGTGATGAGTATTTAATTGGTTACTGTTCTGATGTCTGAGGTGCTCCACTGGTAACCTTATGCGTCACTGAATGTATTCCACTTATTCTTAGGCCAAAACCTTCATGACCTCAATCTCCTTATGGTGGAGCTCTGACATTCTCCTGACCTCATGCTGTAAATTGTCAAGTTTTATATCCTTGCAGACTCCTGCTGTAAAATTGCTGTAAATATAAAATGGTTGTCATTGGGAATGTCGCCTGACAGCATTATTGCCATAGTAACCAGTGTCACCTTGGATGCAATGTTACCATGGACACAATGTGGCCGCAGAAATGTTGCCTGTGCAGCAATGTCTCAGGTGATATTGCTACTGTGGGAACTAATTATCTGTGCAACATAGTGCAAAGCAAATGTGCTGTGTACCTATCTGACATCAAACGTGTTAACCATTTTTCTAACATTAGTAGTGCAGATCTCACCTTGCAGAATTAGATAACCCTAGTATAAGTAAGCATTTGGATCGGGATGTACTGTGCATGTACCCTAATGCTTGTGCAATGCCGCCCCCTGCACTTACGCGGCCAATCGGCTGCTAGAAGGGGGTGTCAATCAACCCGACCATATATGATCGGGCTGATTGCTGTCCGCCGCCTCAGAGATGGCGGACGAGTTAAGGAGCAGCGGTCTGAAGCAGAGTGGGTCGGAAGAAGCATCCACTGCTTCATAAATCGACCCCTTAAGCTCAAGGGAGTGTGACTTTTTTGCCTGAAGGTCACACTGGGTTTTTGGTAGAATGGGAAGCAGATTATCAAATTGTTATTATCTTTATTTAATGCACAAACCTATTCTGCAGCACTATACACAGGTAGAAAAATCTAGGCGGAAGGCAAGACAGAAGTATGTCATGGGTTAAGAAATCTGGCTCACTTCCAGCTACATCTTCTCAGACAGAGCAACTGTTCTACACATGACACGCCACAGCCACGCATATGACAAGACATGGCCCCGCCCATGACCATTTGTGACTTAAAATGCCAGTGGGCCTGCACCCACAAGTTCCCTAACTTCATCATACTTAAAAGCATCAGGGAAATGCTGGGAGTTGATTTCACAATATCAGAGGTGTTTTTTTCACTTACATACAACAAATAACAAAGGTACCTTCTAAATGATTTGAAAATTAATCTGTATCATGGTATAGACAAACACAGTCATGCTTACAATAGCTCTACCAATTTAATGTCTCTTTTGCTCATTTCTCTTCTTGAGATAACACGTCCCTTTTACCAGTAGTCATACTGCTGTGAATCACAGCTTGTTATGATTCATCATTTAATATGGAGAAATAAATTTATAGACAAGTGTTTGGGTTGCACTGTAGCCACAGAGGGTCTTTAGAAACTTCTTTAGTTAAAGATGAACATGTGACTTATGCAAGCCTATCTAATTTTATGGGTGAAGAACATAAGCAGAAGAATAAGATATATATATATATATATATATATATATATATATATATATATGGTTAAAGGGAAATGGAAGGGTAAAATTACAATTTCATGATTCAGATACAGCATACACATTTACTTCTCAATTTATTTATATTTTAAAATTTACTTAAAGGTACATGAAACCCAAATATTGAAACACATGAAAGTGATGCAGCATTGCTGTAAAAAAAGTTGACTAGAAAATATCACCTGAACATCTCTATGTAAAAAAGGAAGATATTTTACATCCAATTTCACCCCACTGTAAAGTCCCAATACTTTCTAGGGAGTGTGCATCTGTCATGTGCAGACACAGTCATGTTATTTTTCTATTTAGTTTAAAGTGATGGTAAACTCACTTAAGTTAATTTATATACAGTAGTATGAAAACACTTATGCATATTGATGCTAGTATTTCTGTTACACACACACTATATCTATTGTTATACCCATTTTTATGCGGCTCTGTACCCGGCTTCTATGCTGCCTCCGTATTTGAAATTCTTATGCTTCCGTTTGACAGGCAGCAGTTGCATCCAATAGGAGCTACACCATACACCCTATGTTACCTACTGCCAGTATGCTCCTGTGCTGGTAACTTGAAGCCGCATCTGGTTGACGTAGAACTGCGCAAGTGCAGTTTGCTACGCTGCTTAAACGGTGAATCTGCTTCACCGTAGAGATTCACTGTTTGCTGCAGGGACAACATTGGCACACGTATATTTTTTTTCAGCGAGTAAACAGCGCAAAGAGTGCAGCGAACTGCACTTGCGCAGTTCCACTTCAAGCAGATGCGGCTTCAAGTTACCAGCACAGGAGCGTGCTGGCAGTAGGTAACATAGGGTGTATGGTGCAGCTCCTATTGGATGCAACAGCTGCCTGTCAAACTGAAGCATAAGAATTTCAGATACGGAAGCAGCATAGAAGCAGGGAACAGAGCCGCATAAAAATGGGTATAACAATAGATATTGTGTGTGTGTAACAGAAATACTAGCATCAATATGCAAAAGTGTTTTCATACTATCACCTAGATTACAAGTCGTGCGTTCGAGTTTTAATGCTAAATAAAATGGCAATTTCAGCATTAAAACAGCACCGCAGCCATTACAAGTCTTGTCGGTATAGCTGTACCACAAGCCTTTTAGCCTGTCCCGCAATATCAGTCCTGCACACGTAAAAATTAAATTTTTTCATGGGACTTCCATAGCGCTGCCATTACGAGTTTTGCGGTGAGGCTAAAAAAACCTGCGTTGCAGCCTATACCTTCAAGATCCGTTCCGCAATCTAAAAGCAGTAGTTATGAGTTTTACGCTTCAAAACTGTAACATAAAACTCATAACTAAACTGCTACAAAGTACACTAAACACCCATAAACTACCTATTACCCCCTAAACCGAGGCCCTCCGCATCGCAATTACTATATTAAATGTATTAATCCCTAATCTGCTGCTCCCGACATCGCCACCACTAAAAATAATTATTAACCACTCTTCCGTTGCTCCCCGACATCGTCACCACTATAATAAAGTTATTAACCCCAAACTGCTGCCCTCCAGCATCGCAAACACTATTTAAATATTATTAACCCCTAACCTGCCGTCCGCCCACATCGCCCCCACTGTACTAAAGTTATTAAGCCCTACACCGCCATCACTATAATAAACCTATTAAGCCCTAAACCACAAGCCTCCTACAATGAAATATACTAAAGTAAACTATTAACCCCTAAACCGAAAGCCCCCCACATTGCAATAAACAAAATCAAACTAGTAACCCCTAAACCTAATGGCCCCCTCACTTTATATTAAAATGACAATTTCCTAATCTTAAATTAAATTAAAACTTACCTGTCAAATTAAAAGAACTAAGTTTAAACTAACTATTAAACTAATATAATGATTAAACTAAAATTAAACTAACTACCAATTAAATACAACTAAACTACACATTAAAAAATCTTAACACTACTCTAAAAATTACAAAGTATCTAATTACAAAAATAAAAAAGACTAAATTACAAAAAATAACAAACCAAACAAAATTATCCAAAATAAAAAAGAATTACACCTAATCTAATAGCTCTATAAAAATAAAAAAGCCCATCCAAAATAAAAAAAAAACCCTAGCCTACAATAAACTACCAATATCCCTTCAAGGGGCCTTTTGTAAGGCATTTCCCTGAGTTAAACAGCTCTTTTACCTGTAAAAAAAAATACAAAGACCCCCTCAACAGTAAAACCCACCACCCAACCAACCCCCCAAAATAAAAAACCTAACTCTAACAAAAACCTAAGCTACCCATTGCCCTGAAAAGGGTATTTGTATGGGCATTGCCCTTAAAAGGGCATTTAGCTTGTTTAGGAATAACCCAAACCCTAATCTAAAAAAAAACACACCCAAAAAACACTTAAAAAAACCTAACACTAACCCCTGACAATCCACTTACAGTTTTTGAAGTCCCGCTTGAACGATCTTCATCCAGGCGGCGAGAAGTCTTCATCCAGACGGCCTCTTCTATCTTCATCAAGGCAGCAAAGTCCTCATCCAGGCGTCGAGAAGTCTTCATCCAGACGGAGAGAAGTCTTCATCCAGACAGCCTCCTTTATCTTCATACAGGCGGCATCTTCTATCTTGATCCCGGCGGAGCGGGTCCATCCTGAAGACATCCGGCGCGGAGCATCCTCTTCATATGGTCGCAGCCGTACACTGAATCTTCAATGCAAGGGAGCCGTTTCAAAATGGCGTCCCTTGCATTCCTATTGACTGAAAAATTTGAATCAGCCAATTGGAATTAGAGCTGCTAAAATCCTATTGGGTGTTCAAATCAGCCAATAGGATTTGAGCAGCTCTCATTCTATTGGCTGATTCGAATCCATTTTTACATAGAGATGCTCAGGTGATATTTTCTTGTCAGCTTTTTACAGTTATGCCGCATCACTTTCAAGTAATTAAGCATATGAGTATTATGTCCATTTAATTTTCCCATGTATGCTTTGTGCCTTGAAAAGCATACCAAAGTATGCTCTGGACCAGCAATACACTACTTGGAGCTAGCAGGCAACTGGTGGCTACACACATATGCTTCTCATTGGCTCACCAGATGTGTTTAGGTATTTCCCAGTAGTGCAATGCTGCTCTGTAGTGGTTAAACACATAGTTACAGTATATGTAAGCAGTAGTATTTTATTTTTTGCACTTTTACATGTTTTTAAAACTTCTGCTGTATCTAAGTTAGAATTAGTTATTGAAGGCAGTACAATATCAAAGTTTGCAGAGAGATGTACCTGGTAATAAGTTTTGACTGTTTATGCTTTGCTAGATATTTGAGTTTTAGAGAATTGTGGTAGTATATTGGAGGAAAATATTAAATATAAAACATTAAAAAATATTATTAATAATTATTCATCATTATTATAGTTGTACTAAAAAAATTATAAATAAACCCCCCAAAATAATATATATATAAAATTACAGTATCTATAATGATTATTAACATTAAATATTTCCATAACTCTCCTTAAGATAATTCTTCATGTGCGCTAACCCGACATTGTGTTAGACCTAAAGCACGAAACCCGAAGAGTGTTACGCATATTTTACATTCCAATGTTCTTTACATAGAATTGTTTTTTTTTTAAATTTTTATTATTAATTAAATATTTATATTTATATATATATATATATATATAAATATATATATATATATATATATATATACAGGGAGTGAAGAATTATTAGGCAAGTTGTATTTTTGAGGATTAATTTTGTTATTGAACAACAACCATGTTCTCAATGAACCCAAAAAACTCATTAATATCAAAGCTGAATAGTTTTGGAAGAAGTTTTTAGTTTGTTTTTAGTTATAGCTATTTTAGGGGGATATCTGTGTGTGCAGGTGACTATTACTGTGCATAATTATTAGGCAACTTAACAAAAAACAAATATATACCCATTTCAATTATTTATTTTTACCAGTGAAACCAATATAACATCTCAACATTCACAAATATACATTTCTGACATTGAAAAACAAAACAAAAACAAATCAGTGACCAATATAGCCACCTTTCTTTGCAAGGACACTCAAAAGCCTGCCATCCATGGATTCTGTCAGTGTTTTGATCTGTTCACCATCAACATTGCGTGCAGCAGCAACCACAGCCTCCCAGACACTGTTCAGAGAGGTGTACTGTTTTCCCTCCTTGTAAATCTCACATTTGATGATGGACCACAGGTTCTCAATGGGGTTACCTTAGAAAAATCAGTCTTGAGATATTTCTTGGCCCAGTCTTGACGTTTCAGCTTGTGTGTCTTGTTCAGTGGTGGTCGTCTTTCAGCCTTTCTTACCTTGGCCATGTCTCTGAGTATTGCACACCTTGTGCTTTTGGGCACTCCAGTGATGTTGCAGCTCTGAAATATGGCCAAACTGGTGGCAAGTGGCATCTTGGCAGCTGCATGCTTGACTTTTCTCAGTTCATGGGCAGTTATTTTGCGCCTTGGTTTTTCCACACGCTTCTTGCGACCCTGTTGACTATTTTGAATGAAACGCTTGATTGTTCGATGATCGCTTCAGAAGCTTTGCAATTTTAAGAGTGCTGCATCCCTCTGCAAGATATCTCACTATTTTTGACTTTTCTGAGCCTGTCAAGTCCTTCTTTTGACCCATTTTGCCAAAGGAAAGGAAGTTGCCTAATAATTATGCACACCTGATATAGGGTGTTGATGTCATTAGACCACACCCCTTCTCATTACAGAGATGCACATCACCTAATATGCTTAATTGGTAGTAGGCTTTCGAGCCTATACAGCTTGGAGTAAGACAACATGCATAAAGAGGATGATGTGGTCAAAATACTCATTTGCCTAATAATTCTGCACTCCCTGTATATACCGGTATCTGATAATGTTAATCTGAAATATAAATCTATACCTATATATCTATAGGAATAGATATATAGGTGTAGGTAAATATATATATACAGTATATTTAAAATAAAATGAAATTTTCCTGTTTGTGAAGAGCATTGAAATGTGAAATATGTACAAATGCTGTTAAAAAATGATTAAACATACTATATATTTTACAGTATGTAATAATTTTTAATATTTTTTATATGTACTTTTTCAATAAAAAAGTATTATGAGATGAAAGTAAACTGTTTTGCTCACGTGCTAACCCAACAGAAGTAAAAACCAAACTTAGAATATCTTGCGTGCGACTACCTATTCCCCCATAAAAGTCAATGGAGCAAAAAAGTGGAAAAAACACCCTACTTGCACACAAACCCAATCAAATATGCTCAAGGGCGCAAAAATGACATCAAAATATGAATATTTCACATTCCAATGTTCTTCACATAGCAGAATATGTTTAATTTATTCATAAATACATATTTCTTTATATGTTTCTTTTTGGTACAATATACTGTATATCTATACCTATATATATATAGATGATTATATAGGGGTATAGATATATACAAATATATACAGAAATTGAAATTGTTATTATATTTAGAAATACTTCTGCTATGTGCAGAACATTGGAATGTGAAATATTTACAGTAAATACACAGTATAACACATATATACATATACCTCTTTAGACATGTATATGTATGTATCTCTATGTTAAAAGCCTTTAACTGCCTTTTTTTTCTAACACCTGATACCTCATATCTTGTGCCTTTATAACTGTTATGTACAATATTTTTTTAAATCATTTTTATTAGATGGTGTTATTATGAGTGTAACTGTACTTTGAAATGTATTTTTGATGCGTTTTGTGACACTTTTTGTTTTGTTAAACAGTTAACCAGAGCTCTGAGGAAGCAGTAATCATTCTAGCGTAAATCACGATTGCACTCAATTGATCACGTTTACTTTCAAGTTGTAATATGAGTGGAAAACCAGGCACGCTCAAACACCCGCGATAAACCCCTTATCGCTCGCGTGTAACTGTTAGAGCTCCACTCGTTATCTGGCCCAATGTACTTTTTATTATTATATATATATATATATATATATATATATATATATATATATATTTGTATATGTAAAATAGATAGCTATACCTATATATATGTAGGAATAGATATACAGGTGTAAATATATATATATATATATATATATATATACACACAGTATATATATATATATATATATGTGTATTTACAATAAAAATTACATTATCCGTGAAGTGAAGAACTTTGGATTGTGAAATATGTACAGTAAATATACAGTAAAACACATAAATACATCTGTACACCCATACATACATACATACTGTGTGTATATATATATATATATATATAGCAAAAGGAAGAATTTTTGCAGACAACGGTCAATATAGATAAAACTTCATCTTTATTGTAGAAAATATTAAAACACTCCAGGGGTCATCATTTTGCTGAGCACTTTACTGGGCTGCAGCAACGGTCTAAGGACTCTAAGCTCCAAAGTTCACGGAGGTCTTTTTTCAAGTAATACAGTTTTCTTCTCCAATTGGTTTACGGAAACCACATGATGTCAGAGGATCGGAACACACCCCCTCCCGCATAGTGGGACGCTCTGCCGAAGACGCCACAGCTGTTTGGATAAAGTCAGCTCTAGAGTTTTGATGCCTAAGGGACGCTGAATATACACACCAGACAAGAGGTCAATCGGTGCACCTGTGGGGTGGTGAGTCGAGGCGGTAGTGCCTCCTGGGAACACGGTTTTCCCCCTGATTGTTTACCTTATACCTGTGTGTAGTATAAATATACATAAACCCGCTATGCTCTAGAGCTGTGAAACACTGCGTTACTGGGCTGTTACCTGCTGTCTTCTATTAAATGCACAGGGCGTGTGTAGGGGGAACCTCTATTGGATCAGTACTTTTGTCACATATTGGTTAATGAATACTGTACCCTTCGGATCAGAACTTTGTTTCAATATTTAAAGGCTTAAATAATTTACTTTGAAACATTTTGGATGTTGCAGTTATTTCTACTTTACTGTTTCTATATATATATATATATATATAAAATTAGAAAAAGGCAGGCACTATCACGTTCCAGTCAGCAACCAGGGTGTCCAGCTTAATTGTAATACATCCAAAAAAATCTCACAGTAGTTGTAACTGGGAAGCGGCACTCACAGGATTTTGAAGCAAAGCAAACAACTTTTATTTACAGAACACTACTGTGACGTTTTGCGGTCGTAAGCCCCTTCCTCAGACAGTGCAAAGTGAATCAAACACATGCTCTAAGTACCATGTACAAACAAATATGCAAATAATAATCAAATAACAAACAAATAATGATTGAACATACCCCTCTGAACGTTAGTGAACCATAGCGATTTGAAACCCAAACTCTTCTGGTTTCCTCTCCCATGTGATCTTACCCTAACATCACCATGGTGATGTAAATACATAGAATTACAAGATCGTGCACAAAATATGTAAAAAGACTTAAAACGTGTTGACAATATTGATGTCAATATCTAAGGTGTTACTGTGGTATAACAATGTTGATCTACAACAAGGATAACTTAAAAATAGCAAAAAACACCATGTTATGAAGGTTAAATAACACTAGTCATAGCGGATAAGTCTACAGAGAATTCAGGTAGCAGGCTATACAGTCTGTTGAGAAACAGAATTATATCATAGGGACTCTTCCCTTTGCAAACAAAGCCTTGTTATCTTAGAATTTCTAGGATATGTATAGTGTATAAATAGATCCGTACAAAAATCATATGTTAACAGTATTAGTTGGGAGAAACTATAAATTAAAATGAAATCCCGAAACTTATAAGTAGTGAACCGGGACAGTGGCATTAAACACATACAGCAAAAGAAAGGCAGCACACACGATATCCAAAAAAAACGGAAATTTATTTGAGCGTTCACAAAAAATACACAAACACACGTACATGAGGAAAAAAGGGGCGTGTCCTTACGCGTTTCGTGCCTTGCGGCACTTAATCATAAGATAACAGGTAAGTATAGGCATAACACTTATATACCCTATCACCTCCAATCACAACGCGATAGTCATTCATGGGAGTGACAAGGGAATACATCAACAAATGTGCATTAAAAACAAAAAGGAGAAAGGATTATCAAAAGAGCTTTAACAAATAGAGAAAAGAACAAGAGAAGCATCACTAAACAATGTATTACTGAGAACGGCACCACGTAATACACTGTAACCCTTGTAAGCACATATATTATTTGGAAACAAAGTACCAACTCTAGAGCGCTTTACAATACAATGTTGAGATGCACGCCAGGCAAAGGCTGGAAAAGTGTATGCTGATAAAAAAACGCCATGGCTTGGTAAAAATGTATGTAGATCATACCTGAAAAAGTTACGTAACATCCACCAAGGCAGCCTGTCACAAAAAAGCGTGCATCAAATCACCGATTTTTTGAGAATGATAATAGCGATGTTAATAAAAGGGCAAACATTAGATGAAATGCATATAATTAAATACACTAATATAAAAATGTATTAGTCATCCATCTATGTGGTTTATGCTTTATCTGTCAAATGATTACATACATACATTCACTGCATTGTTCACATATGCTTATTATTTGGTGCACTGTTAGTTTTGATACATGAAACACATAACTACATATGAATATGTAAATTATAAAATAAAATGAAAAAGTGTATACTATGTTATGTTGATGTTATATTTGTATATTTAGTACTTTGAAGGGTTTATCAAAATTCCCAATACCAATTACTGTATTAATAACATGGGTTTTATTGTTATAATATCATCTACAATTGATTTCTTCCTTTAATGATGTTTTTCATACATCTTATTTATATTCAATGTACCTATGCATCTACTATTTTGAAATTGTATATATATATGTAGTTAATACTGGAGTAAGTGATTATAGGGTTAAAGTGTTTAGAAATAGTTTTTAACCAATTAACATGGATTGTTTGGCATAAAGGGGAGCACCCCCTAACTGGTGTTTTTCTATGATTACGGTCAATATGACCGAAACCAGTCAGAGTTTATTTGCATGAACCCACCCCATGTAGCTGTATGTTCCATGCATACTTCTTTTAAGGAATAAATTAATTATTTTTTATTATCCTTGCTTCGTTTTTGGAATATTTTTCTCTAATATAAAACTTGTTACCCCCAAAATATAAAGTCATTACACAGATCATTCTCAGATACCTACAATGAGATATAATTTTACTACTCAGAGAATGGAATAATTGAATCCCTTACTAACAGGACCATAAGGATAAAGGAGTGACAGATATTCACATATAAGACAAAAAATGTATTCATATGCAATTTCATTAAATCTACCTAAAATATTCCTTATACATCACAGACATAAGAAGCCACAATATTACTTTGAAAGTACCAAGAGTGATATAACATAATAATAAACAATAGTACTACAAAGAATACCATATAATGTGTGATCACAAATTAATCAAAAATATATATTGATTTTCTCCTTCTACAGAATATGATTCATCGGAATCTTGAATTTATTGCCACCTCTCGGTAGCAATTTGGCAATGCCAATCACCTTGACATTGAAGTTTGGAACATGTGAGAAGTGTATCCCATTAAAATGACTTACTATACTAGAGTCTTTTACATAATTCTTAACATCTCTTTTATGTTCCCCTATCCTGGACCTGAGACAACGTGAGGTCTGACCAACATACTGAGCCTCACACAAGTTAGACTCCAAAAGATAAACCACAAAGTGGAGGCACAATTGGCGTAATGATCTATTTAATAATTCAAACCTGTGGATGAGCTTTTAAATGAATCACCTCTTGATATGGTCTCACAAGTACCACAATTATGTGTCAAACATTGAAATGTGCCTTCCTATTAAGCCAAGTCGATTTCATACGATTCTAATTACTAACCACTAAACTGGGAGCAAGTTTGTTTCCCAACGTGGGTGCTTTTCTTCATACAAATTTGATTTCATCTATGCAAGTGGAAAGTATCTCATCTCCCTTCAGAAAGGTCAAGGTACGTCTAATAATTTCACAAATCTCCGTATACTGAGAGGAGAATGCCGTAGAAAAAACAATGGACTTACTGGAGAAATTGTGATTTCCTCATGTACGTGTGTTTGTGTATTTTTTGTGAATGCTGGAATAAATTTCAGTTTTTTTGGATATTGTGTGTGCTGCCTTTCTTTTGCTGCATAGTTTTGGGACACACTCAGTCCTTTTTCTTGGCCTGCACCTCTTCACTTGTGGAGCTCTTGGAGTTGCTTTAATATGTCGTTTATAACCGAAAGCATACTTTGATCTACGGTGGTTCTCCTGGAGCCGCGCCACCCCCTCACTTGCATTAAACACATAGTTAGTGCAGATTATACGGATTAGAAAAATGTCCCAACAACATTGTGCCTGTAGCTATGTATTAGTGTGACTTGTACAAATTGATCGATATTAAATGTCACAGTCAAGTGCATATTATGCAGTGATATTTTCATGCTCAATAGTTATATGGATAATAGACTAGTAGTCATCATCCCACTAATCAAAATTTGATCATAGATGAATACAATGGTCAGTAAAAGGGAACAAAGAAAAGGAACAAAAAATTAAAGGAACAATTATTTCCAAAATACAAACATATAGGAGCCCAATGGATTTGACAAAACACGTATTTCCCAAAATGGAAACATAAAATGATAGATAGCCTAACTAAGGAGGCTACAAAGACAAATCCCTGAGAGAGATCAGAGATAATGGCCTTGGGGCAGGTCGATAAAAGTGATAGAGGGAACCCTGATCTAGGGTGCCATTCAAGCATCACGTTTAGTCCCTTGGGGCTTAGAGTGTCCAGTTTGTAAATCCATCTGGATTCTACTCAAACTAGTTTTTTGTCCCTGTTTCCACCTTGTTTTAAGGGCGGTACATGATCGATTATCATAGTTCTTAATTGTGATACAGAATGTCCCATTTCAGCGAAATGCCTTGCGACAGGTTGGTCAGAAGTACCCTTGTCCAGTGCAGCCCTTATGGCAGAGCGGTGGTTAGCCATCCTTATCCTCATAGTGTCACTCGTTTTACTCACATAATAAAGTCCACATGCACAAATAATAATGTAGATTACATGTGTAGTGGTGCAGGTAACATAATGTTTAATCACAAATTCTTTGTTCATATGTGGGTGGTGGAATGTTTTTCCAGGCATTAAACTGTTGCAGGTGGTACAGCTCACACATCGATTACAGCCTGGTTCTCTTGAAGGTAACCATGTTCTCTGCATTCCCCTGTCATCCATATCAGGTCTCATCAGCTAGTCCTTCAGGTTAATACCTCTGCGAAAACCCACTAGTGGTGGATCGTAGTCCCGAAATGGTAGATTTGGATCTGATTTAATAATGTCCCAATGTTTACGTAGGATCGAATTGATCAGTTTCTTGTCTGGATAGTATGTAGTAGTGAAAGTAAGACACCTGTTCTATTTTGACCGATTTCAGTTCAGCATCTAGTGCTTTCTTTTTAGCACTAGATTAGAACTCTTGCACCATAAATCTATGTTCCATTTCATTGATTTATATTTGTTTATATTGTCCTCCAAGGTGTTGTTTCTTATCACTCTGCCAAATTGTGCTTTCGGAATTGCACGTATATATACATACATACACATATTTAGACATGTGTATGTATGTATCTCTATGTTAAATGGCCAGTCTAGTCAAAATTAAACTTTATGATTCAGAGGGCATGCAATTTTAAACAACTTTCCAATTGACTTTAATCTTTAAATGCTTTGTTCTCTTGGTGTTCTTTGCTGAAATCTAAACCTAGGTAGGTTTATATGCTATTTTCTAAGCCCTTGAAGACCGCCTATTATCTCAGTGCATTTTGACAGTATTTCACATCTAGAGACAGTGATAGTTCATGTGCCATATAGATAACATTGTGCTCACTCAAGTGGAGTTAATTATGAGTCAGCATTGATTGGCTAAAATGCAAGTCTGTCAAAACAACTGAAATAAGGGGGCACTCTGCAGAGGATTATATACAAGGTAATCATAGAGGTAAAAAGTATATTAATATAAATGTGTTGTTTATGCAACACTGGGAAATGGGTAATAAAGGGATTATCTATCTTTTTAAACAATAAACAGTTTCATGTAGACCTCATATCTTTGAGCACTTATAACTTTTGAATTCAATTTTTAATACTTTTTTTTATCAGGCAGTGTTATTAAGAGTGTAATTATACTTTTAAAAACATTTTTTTTATTTTTTTTGTGCAACTTTATAGTCTCACGTAACAGTTAACCAGAGCTCTGAAGTCATGCTAACCTGATGTATGTTAAATTTCATTGCTCTCAAGCGTATGCGTTTACTTTTAACGCCTACTTCTGTCGCATGCAAAGAATTGCAATATACCCCTTATCCCTTGCACACCACAGTAATTGTTCCACTCGTAATCTAGCCCATAGTGCTGTAAACTGCTTGCAGTTGTAAAATTTTACTCCTCCTGTCTGACTGAAGCTTCAAGATCTAATATTATAGCAGGATTACATTTTAGAGATCCTTTTCTACCTTTGGAATCTATATTGTTGTGGTGGGACAAGTTTTTTTTCTTCCAAGCAGGCAAGCACTAGTAATGGATGCCATCTCTAGACGGGAGATTGAGGTGACCCGAATCCTCCATAGTCACTTTTGCAAGTTGGAGAGGCTGCTGGATACATCTCTAGTGTTATTGTCTCAGTCAGTTGTAACTGAAGTAGAAGCTGTATCAGTTAGCTCTGACACCCAGGATCGAGCCACCAAAGCATATAGTAATGACATATCTGACTTACCTGCCAGCCAACTCCCTTCTACTCCCCAACATTTGCAGTCAGTTCTATATAAATATAGAAGTTGGGGCAATACTGGGTTTCAATTGCTGTTTGAACAATCCTCCAGAAGATTTTCAACCATAGAAGACAGATTTGTTTAAGCTGCAGATGTGGAATGGAGAGGGTCCACTGCGACAGATCCATGATGTTTGATTCCTGAACTTGGCCCTACTCTTCATTGTGGGATCAATTGGCAGAGACTGATATTTGTCTACTATATAATACTTGTGGGTTTGCAACAGTTATTTAATTCTGGTGTTAAATATAGACCAATTCCTGTTTTTATTAACCATTATTATTAACCATTATTTCAGTACCTAAGATGAGAGGTACCTATATATGGTGAACGATGTTTACTGCTGATAGCTATCTGTGTGTTAAATTTGTGTCATCTTCTTACACCTCAATAAAAACAAAAAAAGACAACTAGTGGCCCCTCCACAAAGCTCTACCTTAGGTGCATAAGCAGTGCTGCGTTTTAATGGCTCCACATTATGGGCTAGATTACAAGTGGCACTCTATTTAGCTCAAGTGTAAACTTTGCAGGAAGTAATGTTTTTGCATATGCGGGTTAGCAACGCGTTTCTCAGTTATACAAGCTGTTTCATAATGAAACGGCTTGTATAGCTGAGAAACGTGTTGCTTTATTTTACCATTATTTTAATAAATGTAAGTTTTATCTTACCACTTGCTGTATATACTTTGTACTATTTGCTAAATCCTCCCCCTTCTTGGAGAGAATCCACCTGAAGACGCCTCTTGCCTTTGCTGGCTGATTGTGGGAGTTTGGTCTTCTGGATGACTGTGAGAATCCAATCTGCTCATTTGCAACTATATCCTGCGGTGCAACATAACATGTGAGTGCACACATTGATATTATTACTTTTTATATTGTCTGGCGATATTAGGCCATGCGCCCCTGTTTTCGTTTTCTATCTACGAGTTCAAAAGTAGAGTTCTCACTGTTTTTTCTTGCCAGTTAAAAGGCGTTAAGTTTTCACCAAAACAATCAAAACACTAATTCATCTGAAAGCAAACCCTATGCATACAAAATTTACAACAAATGAAAGGTACAGTGCATTGAAAACAGTGCAATTTCATTTGTATTAAGCTCAATATTCAAGTTTTAAAAAACGTCAGTTTCCCCCTCTATAATTAACCATTTATTGAAAACTTTTACCTAGCAGAGAGCGCTCATGATTTATATGGGAGACATCTTGCTACTCGCCTGGACAGCCCTTTTTTTTTTTTTTACAGAATTCCATGAGGGCTGCCCCTGCGAGTGTTGGTACAGAAAACCACATCTAGACCTGCAAATTTTATAGAATCACAGCCCCGCTGTTCCTTCTCTTAGCCCCATAATGAAGTACGGTAGTGCAGATTCTTTTATTTCAAATGCTTCAACTGAGTTTCTGTAAGCAACATTAAATACGTATTTCTTTACAGAAGTGACCTGAAATTCCTTTGTATAAAATAACAAATTATAGATTTTTTAAGGAATCATACATTAAACTAGCTGCGTTTCTGGGAAAGCATTAACATGAGTGCAACTTAAAATGACTTTGAAGTAATCATTTTGCATGTTCAAATGACGCTCATGCCTTCCATGTACTTGATTAGCTCTTAATTAGCTCATCAATGTTAAATAGCCTTTAATGCTCTGCTTTCTATAGCAGCAGAACACAAGCTGTAGCTCTGCAGGGAAGGGGTTAATGGACTGAAGCCCAAGGCTGAGACTGCAGAGCCAAATTAAATGTACCTGCCCCCTCCCTTCCCTCCCTGAAACATGCGTTAAAACTGCCTTAGTCAGCACCAGAAAAATGAGAAGAGCCTCTTGCACACACAAACAGCATTTCCCCAAGGAGCCCGTCTGCTTCAATATACTGAGATATCAATATCCAAGCAGCCTAATCAGTGAAATTTAGGGGTTTCTAGCCAAAAATGGAATTTAACAAGATAGCACTTCCTGCCCTTAGGGAGACCCACATGACAGCTGTGAGACTGTTGTCAGTCATTTCTGGTGTTTTGTCAGAGCAAACTAAAAAAAAAACTTGCAGAAAACCTAACAACTGACTGGTGTTAATGTACATTTCACTCTTGCACAGTGAAATGTAAGAGAAGAGATGAAATGTGATGAAATGTGACTGTAAATGACTTGAAAAGAACATGACAGTTTTTATGGAAAGTCTGACAACAATGCCCCCTATTGGCCATTTGGTGTCAGTCTGCCCATGTATCTAACTATAATGCAATTCTAAAAATACACAGACAGTATATACTAACAAGTAAGCACTGCATATACAAATAATATAAATAATATTTACAAGCATTTAAAACTGTAACTTTCAAAATTTGCCTACTTTTGCAGTCCGGATACGTAATTCATGCCAAGTGTGGATTATCTTATATTAGTTTCCTGTGGGCAGATATTAAGGTGCCATTGAAATGATCAAGCAAGCGCTGAGTAGAATGTTGCAGGATTGGAGATCTAAATCCTGCAGGATCCAAAAACACAAATTTCCTAGGTATATTGCAGGAAAATTGGGGAAAATACATAATGAAAGAATATGTTTCAAGTAAACACTTTTAATTCTGCTTCTCCTTTCATTGCCCTGTATTTTCTCTTCTTCGTGCTATATGCCCTTACCCTGCAGCACATAAAGCGCTGAACTATAGTTAAATCAGGGCAAGAAGATTAAAAATAAATATTACGAACATGTCACAAATTCAATTTGCCCAATGTCAAGCAAATACTAGCTGACCTGTTTACAGCTCTGTACAGTATGAGGTAGCATATCTGACAAAAGTGGAAGATGCTTTCAATGAAAACGCTGAAGCTTAAAGGGAAACTGAACCCAATTTTTTCTTTTGTGATTCAGATAGAGCATGCAATTTTAAGCAACTTTCTAATTTACTCTTATTAGCAAATGTTCTTCATTCTCTTGGTATCTTTATTTGAAAAGCAAGAATGTAAATTTAAATGCTGGCCCATTTTGGTGAACAACCTGGGTTGTTCTTGCTGATTGGTGGATAAATTCATCCACGAATGAACAAGTGCTGTCCAAGGTTCTGGACTTTCTATTTTAAATAAAGATAGCAAGAGAACGAAGAAAAAATTATAATAGGAGTAAATTAGAAAGTTGCTTAAAATTGCATTCTCTATCTGAATCACAAAAGAAAACATTTGGGTTCAGTGTCCCTTTAAAAATAGATTCAATGAAATATAAAAATTATATCACAAAAAAAAAAAATCCTCACCGTTAGCTGGAATTTTTTTCTTAAAATCTGAGATATTTATCTTCTGCAATTCATTCTAACCATTGCTTTTTTAATATGTTACATTTGGATTTAGTATTCAAAAGTTTCATTTGCTTGTATACAATTAGTTACTAAATTGAGATACTGAATATATAGGGGCCCATTTATCAAGCTTGAAGGGCCGTGTTTCTGGCGTGCCTTCCGGCGGACAGAGATCGTGTGATAAGGCAGACAGAGATTGTGTGAAATCAACCCTATCAAATACTATCGGGTTGATTGACACTCCCTGCTAGCGGCCGATTGGCCGTGAATCTGCAGGGGGCGGTGTTGCACCAGCAGCTCACAAGAACTGATGGTGCAATGCTGAATGCAGAGCGTATTGCTCTCCGCATTCAGCGATGTCTGTCGGACATGATCCGCTGATCGGATCATGTCGGACAGACATTTCATAAATATGCCCCATAGAGTAAGCACTGTGAGAGTTATTTGACCTTGGTAGGTGCCCAAATACCAATAAGATCCTATTTATAATTTTACTGTTGTTCTCATTTATGTGCCTCTGCACAAATTTCATTCAGTTACTGTGAACTGGCTAGATTGCTTTGTAAAAATAGGATTAAAAAAAGCCGTACAATGACACAGTGATCATATTAGAGTGATCAGATGTCTCCAGGTGAAATGTGCCACTGAAAAAATGTCCCCTGCATCCATGTTTTACAAATAACTGCCCTGTATTAGTCAGTTAGAAATTACTAAGGACCCAAAACAGAACTGATAGACCTAACGGTCCAGTGTATTTGTTGACTCTATTTTGACCTAGCTTTATCACCATGACTGTCTCTTCTAATTCTCAATTTCCTCCCAAATCGTGTCTATCATTTCTCGTTTACTTTCTATTTTTCCAATACTTTTATTTTTTCTCTCAATCACAGTGAGTTTCACCATAATGTACTGCTGAGAGTGGCTTAAAAAATTAATTCTGTTTATATTATATATCTAATTCCTTACCTCAGGAAATTTACCGTAGATTGAGGCATATAAATCAGTGGTGATATATATTGCTCAATGATAATGCAAATAAAATATATGCTCTCTGGGTGTATGTGGCATATCTAAATATGATTTGTGCACAGTAAAATAGCTATAACTTTTACTTACATGTGTATCTAATGCTTCTAATCAAACTAAAATGCGTTCATGTGTGTTTGAAATCTCATTTTTTTTGTCCTTTAATTTAAAATGAATGGCTATACTTCAATGATAAATAATGCCAAACATAACCTTCCCTCCAGTTATGTTTTCCATTGTTCATAAGAAGAGATAAAGCTGTAGTACATTCATGGATTGACAATTTGTAGAATAGCCAACCTAGTGGATTACACAAAGAAAGGGGATTGTTGGTTTGGAACATGTTTGGATCCCATTTAAAAGATAGAGTTAAGAACCATCTATAAATAAAGAAACGATGCACTCTAGAAATGTAATGAACCAGCTCAGTTACTCTCTTACGCAACAGGTATTATTTTGTTAAGTTGTTTAAATTCTGAGAAACTTATGAATGAAATGTGAATGCTATAGAAAATAGTAAGACAAAGCATAAAATCGTTAAACCCCAAGTACAGAGCTACTATAGGTTTTGTTCCTAAATGAGGAAACGCTTCTTGTAGGAATAACTGCAAGCTAAGTTCCTAAATCTAGACACACGTTATTTAGGATTAGACATGTGCGTTTCGTTTCGGCCGAATGTCGTTTTCGGAAGAATTTTGACTGAATCAGAGATTCAAATGCACCCGAATTTCCGAATCGGAAAATCCCTGTTTTTTCGGATCCTTTCGTTTTTTTCGGATCCATTCTTTATTCATATGCATTATTCTATTCTAAACGTCAGAATAGAATAATGTATATAAAGAAATAAATAAAGACTGGATCCGAAAAAACGATTAACTTAACAAAACTAATTTGCCGAAACAAAATGATTTATTTAACTAATGAAAACGAAATGAAACACATTTTTTAGCGGCGCACATGTCTATTTAGGATCTTACTCTCATAGACACTATTACTGTAGTGTCATGAAGCATGTTTCCAGTATGATCCGGAACTGCAGTAGTAAGTATTTATTTTTTTTAGTGCATATTTGATCATATAACAGCTGAAGTGACTAATACAATGTATCGGATGCATCGGCTGACCCCAACTCGAGAATCGAGAGTAGATTTGGATTGGAGCCAAGCTGCCAGATGATTTCACAGGCCGTGTGTTTAAGATCAATACACTGAAGGAGTTACAGAGCAAGCAGCTGGGAAAGGCTCAGGAGAATGGCTCACACTGGTGACGTCACCCGGGGTCCGTGGCCGTTGTATAGATAAAGTCAGTAATAGGCTTGCTCAGAGCAGTTAGAAACAATGGCTGACAGGAGAATCCTCCGGCAAGTATATAGATAATACGGCTTGAGGTAGAGAATCTATCTTTGCAAGATTAAAGGTATGAATCTGAAGTAGAAGTCACTACTTCAATCCCAAGCAAGGAAATGTCCGAAAAACCTGCCTTTTATGAGAGTGAGGTAGATGAAAGGTAAACTCCCCTTAAAGGCATATTAGTATAGGCTGGCTAGTAGGTAACTGACAATGAAATAAGCCATTTAAGGATAGGATTAGGTTGAAGAAGAATAAATGGATGGTTGACCAGAAAAGACCATTCACAAAGGTGGTAATATATATTTACTCGACTGCTTCATGAGTTGTGCGGTTTTCAATGGAAACAGACTGTGTAGAAACTGTTGTAGAATCTTAAAAAAAAAATATGGTTTCAAATGCAATGGATGGGGGAGAAAATGATTTGTGTGGGAGCAGCAGTGACATAGAGGAGGGTGACTGTAAAAATACTAAAGGCCCCGTATTTAGATAACTCACCACCTGGGTCTAGTAGTGTTTCAATCACTGAGGTAAATTTTTTGTGTTTCTGTTAATTTATTTTCTTTTTCACTTTTGTTACTATTTACCTGGGTCTAGTAGTGTTTCAATCACTGAGGTAAATTTTTTGTGTTTCTGTTAATTTATTTTCTTTTTCACTTTTGTTACTATTTACCTGGGTCTAGTAGTGTTTCAATCACTGAGGTAAATTTTTTGTGTTTCTGTTAATTTATTTTCTTTTTCACTTTTGTTACTATTTACCTGGGTCTAGTAGTGTTTCAATCACTGAGGTAAATTTTTTGTGTTTCTGTTAATTTATTTTCTTTTTCACTTTTGTTACTATTTACCTGGGTCTAGTAGTGTTTCAATCACTGAGGTAATTTTTTTGTGTTTCTGTTAATTTATTTTCTTTTTCACTTTTCTTAGTATTTACCTTAATATTAAATAAATTATCTGTGATAAAGGTTCATCATTTTCAATTCACTAGTTTTAGAGAGATTATTTCAGACTTAAAATCTTGCTTTATATGTGAAAAATGACAGTATGCCTTCCTCAGGGGCTTAGTCTGCTCAGAGCAAAGATGGTTAGATGTTTTTATTAGGTCACATTATAATGTTCTAAAACATTCTGTAATTGACTTTTTTAGTGCAGAAGTTTCAAAAATTTGTAGCAAAGGTTGTATCCTATGGCGGTGCTATCATTATAGTCTCTGAACTCTTCAGTAGTAAATGCTTGTCTATGGAGATTTCATGGCTATATGTTAGATTTTAAGCACCTATTAGTAATGGGTGTGGATGAAACACCTGAACTTAATAATTAGTATGGGTGACCACTTACTTTTAGCCATATAGGGCTCCATTACATATGCGGCATTGCGACACCGATTTTTACGTGGTTTTGGTATCCAATATACAGTGCGGTATATAAATGCAGCACGTATATTTCACCCGTCGCCCGCAATTTTTACTCCCATTAGCTAACATTGGACCGTGTCGTAAATCGGTATCCAATATTCAGCGCAAGGATGTGGCGAAAATAGAGAAATATTTCTCCATTTTCACCTCGCCACACAAAGGCAGCTGCAGCAAGCCTTGCGCTGAGTATGAGAGCACCGTAACTCCTGAAACTGCCTGCAAAAATAAACTAACACCTAATGCATGCGCAATATCTATCTACCTGTCAACCACAATCCCCCACCGCAATAACTAATAAAGTGTATTAACCCCTATATCCGCCATCAAACTGACACCGCAACTAAAATTAAAGTATTAACCTCTAAATCCACCAACCCCAAAATCGCAAACTACCTAATAAAACTATTAACCCAATAATCTGCCATTAACCCACAACACAATAAACCTATTACATCTATTAACCCCTAAACCGCCAAAGCCCACAACGCAAACTATTAAAACTATTAACCCCTAAACCGCAATCTCACACAACGCAAATAAATAATTAAATTAATAAGCCCCCTAACCTAACACCCTATAAATGAACCCAAATTATCTAAACTACAAAATACTAAAGTTACTAACTATTAAAATAAAAAACACTAACATTACTTTAAAGAAAAAAAAACTAAGTATAAATTAAAGGGACAGTCCAGTCAAAATTAAAATTTAGCTGTAGACTGTCCCTTTGAGCTACAATTACAGAAAATAAAAAATCTAATATTACAGAAAATAAAAACCAAAATGATCAAATTTTAAAAAATTGTACCTAATCCCAATGAAAATAAAAAAGCCCCCCCCAAATAAAAACAACCCCTAATCTGATGCTAAACTACCAGTAGCCCTTAAAAGGGCTTTTTGACCTAAGTTAAACAGCTCTTTTACATTCAAAGTACACAAAGTCCCTCCTAACAGTAAAACCCCCCCAACCACCAAACCCCCCAAATAAAAAACCTAACACTTAAAAGCCTAAACTACCCATTGCCCTGAAAAGGGAATTTGTTTGGGCATTGCTCTGAAAAGGGCATTTAGCTCTTTTACGAATTGCCCACCCTAATCTAAATTATTATTTTTTTTTTTAAAAAACCCTAAGTCTAACCCCCAAGTTGGTACTCTCGGTTCCTGAAGTCCGGCGGAGAAGGTCCTGTCCCATGCATTGAAGTCTTCTTCCAAGCGGCGACCTCTTCTTTCTTCCAGGAACAATCCTGGTGACCCTGGAACTGAAGACCGGCGACCCTGGAACTGAAGACCGGCAATCCCAAAGCTATGGAGCATGGAGGATCCTCTTCGTACGATCGCCGCCGTACACTGAATAGTGAATTCAAGGTATGCTATTAAAATGTTCAAATACCAAATCGCTGAGTGCGCATAAAGAGCTCTACCTAATAACTACAAAGAATGAAATAAAATTGTAAATAATTTATTTATAGAATTTGCACAAACACACATAAAATTTTATATATACTAAATTCCTAAGGTGCACCTTAATAGATTTAAAATAATATATAAAAATTCATAACATCCAATATATACACATATTTCAATTTAAATTCAATATGTGCTCTATTTAAAATCAAATATATCCCAAAGTCTTTAAAGAAAGCTAAAAAAGCTAATTGTCGATCTTCTTTTGTGTATAAAGATATTCTGTGTCCAGTAATGTAACTTTGTTAGTTAGTGCCTTTTTGAATCCGTTGGTTAACTGAAACAATGTCTTTTAGATTCTTTTACAATAATACTGTATCAATGTATCTCAGGTATAAATATCTTTAGGTAGATTTCCAAAATATGACCTTTAGACCCCTTAGTTACCCTTTATTTGATTTCACCAGAATACGAAAGTTTTTATCCTCTTTCCCCGACCGTGCCCTTTGCCTTTTCAGACAGTTATCCGGCGTCTCTGCTATCAGCCGTAATTCTAGGTCTTAGCGTGTGTTCATACACGTGTCCGGTACCGTAAACAATTGGCTCGGTCGGGTTGCCGGTGTTATCTATCCAACTGTGGTTTACCTTGGGTGTCCGTTCAGAGGGGATCTTTATGTCTTCAAATTCAGCTCCTCATTGAAGCTTCAGTAGCGTAACAGTCTCCCTGTTGTTCCTCTAGCCGAAAAAGACGGCTGATGCGTGATAGTTTGCAGTGTCCAATCAAGTTATTTCAGCTGGCCAGCCTAATAAGTTAGTTAATCTACGCGTTTCAGCTTGTAAGCTTACGAGCCAATTGTTTACGGTACCGGACACATGTATTAACACACGCTAAGACCTGGACTTACGGCTGATAGCAGAGACGCCGGATAACTGTCTGTAAAGGTAAATGGCATGGTCGGGGACAGAGGATAAAAACTTTTGTATTCTAGTGAAATCAAATAAAGGGTTACTAAGGGGTCTAAAGCTCATATTTTGGAAATCTCCCTAAAGATATTTATACCTGAGAGACATTGATAAAGTATTATTGTAAAAGAATCTAAAAGACATTGTTTCAGTTAACCAATGGATTCATAAAGGCATTAACTAACAAAGTTACATTACTGGACACAGAATATCTTTATACAGTACACAAAAGAAGATCAACAATTAGCTTTTTTAGCTTTCTTTAAAGACTTTGGAATATATTTGATTTTAAATAGAGCACATATTGAATTTAAATTGAAATATGTGTATATATTGGATGTTATGAATTTCTATATATTATTTTAAATCTATTAAGGTGCACCTTAGGAATTTAGTATATATAAAATTTTATGTGTGTTTGTGCAAATTCTATAAATAAATTATTTACAATTTTATTTCATTCTTAGTAGTTATTAGGTAGAGCTCTTTATGCGCACTCAGAGATTTGTTATTTTAATATTTTTAAGTGTGATTATTGGGAAAATCACACATTGTGAGTTGCTAAAACTAACATTTTAGGGTACATTATCTTGTTATATGCTAAAAAAATGGCGTCCCTTGAATTCCTATTGGCCGATTTGATTCTTCAAATCAGCCAATAGGATGAAAGCTATTGAAATTAAATTGGCTATTCAAATCAGCCAATAGAATTTCAGTAGCTCTCATCCTATTAGCTGATTGCAACCTTTCAGCCAATAGGAATGCAAGAGACGCCATCTTGGATGACGTCACTTGTATTCAAGTTCCAGTTTATGGCGGCAACCGTATTGAAGAGGAGCTCTGCACTGGATGTCTTCAGGATGGACCCGCTCTGTGCCGGGCGGATGAATATAGAAGAGGCCGCCCGGATGAAGACTTCTTGCCGCCCGGATGAAGACTTCTTGCTGGCTGGATGGATCCTTCAAGCGGAACTTCAAAAACTGTAAGTGGATCATCGGGGGTTAGTGTTAGGTTTATTTAAGATTTTTTTGGGTGGGTTTTATTTTTAGAGTAGGGTCTGGGCAGGTAAAAGAGCTAAATGCCCTTTTAAGGGCAATGCCCTTACAAATGCCCTTTTCAGGGCAATGGTGAGCTTAGGTTTATTTAGATAGGCTTTTTATTTGGGGGGGTTAGTTGGTGGGGTGGTGGGTTTAACTGTTGGGGGTGTTTGTATTTTTTTTTACAGGTAAAAGAGCTCATTTCTTTGGGGCAATACCCCGTAAAAGGCCCTTTTAAGGGCCATTGGTAGTTTATTGTAGGGTAGGTTTTTTTTATTTTGGGGGGCTTTTTTATTTTGATAGGGCTATTAGATTAGGTGTAATTCGTTTATTATTTTTGATACTGTGGTTTGTTTTTGTAACTTAGTGTTTGTTTGTTTTTGTAACTCAGTGTTCGTTTTTGTAACTTAGTAATTTTTTTTTTTCTATAAATATTTTTTTATTGAGGTTTTGTGCAATAAACATGAAACATAAAACATGAATTACCTTTTGATAACATAAAAGAGTATAAAAACAATTGAACAGCATATTTCAATATTTATAGTATTCAACATAGATAGGCAAATAGAACCTCGATTTATAATATAGTAGCATAAGTGACTGACCTATTAAATACTAATTTTTGGGCCAAATGGCCTATTGATATATCCAATAACTGGTGGTCAGATGGATAGCTCTTCAAGAGCTGCAAAAAGAAGAAGATTGAGTATGCATTATGTGGGGTGGGGGAATTTCAGCGGATAAGCACCGCTCTTAGTAAGAGGGGGGGGGTTGGAGGGGTGGAGCTATATGTGTAAACAACTTTATATATCTTTCTATGCTGACGTCTTAAATGGATATAGTAGGGCCTCAAAGAGTGTTTTAACAAAGTCAGTGAGGACCATATGCCAGTTGCCAACTTGAGAAGTCTAGCGAACTATAATACAGTATGTTAACAGGGGTTGGGTTAGTGACAGATAGGAAAGTATATTAAAGACTTAAAGGAAGTTCAAACCAGATGGGTTCACTAATCTTAACAATATTGTACCTCAGGGGCTTTTGGGGGTAATCAGTACTTTGTAGCATTATGCTAGGACCAATGTTTAGACTCAAACAAAAATTATAAGCTACCACAGAATACTACTAATATATAATCGCCCTTATATCTTGCAAACATATAGAATTAAACTAGTTAAGGTTATATAGTCATACCTGAGGTTCATTTACAAGGTAAACTAGGCAGGATATCTAGCTCAAGTTTATAAAGTTAGTGACACTATTCAACCTAGGAACTAGGAAGCACTTATGAAGATACAAAGGGCTTCAAACACGCCAATATGTTCTGGCTCTATATAGTAAACCCCTGGTGTGTCTAATACTGGCTATTGTGGTGGGGTGAAAAATTGCTCATGCATCTAGGATAATGTCAGCGCCTATTCGGGAGTCACACATGCTTAGTATATAAATATAGCATTACAATATGTAAACTTTTTAGAACATATAAGGGAGAATAGTACCATCACATCTCAGCATGGCAGCCCAGGGAGTGAGTGAGTAATAGGTTATGAATTCCTCTTATATTTACAGTTATCACAGTCTACTTAATCCTAGAAAAGTAAGTTATACCACAGCCAGATGTAAACATATTACCCTATAACCCTTTTAGCTCCTATTTGTTAACCAACGTGTAGCACTAAGATAGTATATGCAGCGTGTGACATGTGGCTTCTAGGAATATAAGGGCGCATAAGAAAACAACACACTACTAAGGCGAAGACCAATAGCCAATTTCATCACACAGATAAGCCAGTAATATTATTTAGCTAGTAACCGTAATCTAAATGGGTCTGATATCACCAGCATAAACCTAGGCAGTTTTGACCAATGTATGCAACTTAACAACAATAATACAACTACAGTTGAATTTATATAGAGTGCATCAACTTGCTAGCATTTAGTAAAATTAAAGGAGCATGGGATATTCACCAAATATGTTCGTCTTACTATGATTCTGTTACTCGACTTTTCCTATAACCCCAAGAGACAGTGTTATGTGTATATAGGGGGGGGGGGGAATAAGAGTTAGCGTAGTACATTACAACAAAATCTTCTAATCACATGTTCTGGATAAAACATAGGACAACTTGTTAATAAATTGACTGTACTCCCTGTAGGACCATATACAGAGCACAATAAAAACATGCACCCCATATTAATGAAAAATAGAGCTCTAAACTATGGCAGTCGTGGGTGAAATATATCCACTAGGCATTGTCCCTATTTAGGTACAGAAAGTAGTAGTATCCTGCATGAGCATTAGTGTATTAAGTGAAAAAGCATAGGTTAGCATTAAACAGTTAATGCAGTATCACAGTTTACATTGCAGACAGCTTCAGACACGTTAGTACTAGTGCTAGTGAAGAGAGAAAATGTAAAAATTAAGTAACGTCATATCAGTGATCGGCATAACTAATAAAAAACATAGCTGTTGTGTGCTAGAAAAACAGCAACAAGAGACTCGATCCTACCAAGACATACCTCACTCATATAATAACTAATATTGTAGGGAACTATATGGATTAGTAGCTGCAAACATGTACAAACACAGAATAACATAGGCAGTAACTAGGGTTATTTATAACTCAGCCCTATTAACGAGCTGTGAACTATCTCAAGTATTTGAGCGAAGTCTGAGGACAAATATGTTTATTCTACTCCAGAAGCTACAAGTTGAGTCCGATGGTGTAGATATGGACACAAGTATAGAGTTTGGCTTGATCGCTGGTTGAACCATCGTCTGGCACAGCTTCCTTGTAAAAGATCCAGCTCCCCTAAAGTATTTTGTCCTTTAGCCCACTGTGACTCAAGGTAAATAGAGCCTTGCCGGGAACTCCGTTGTCCGTGCGTTGCTAATAGCTGACTGTTCATCTTCCTTATGTTAGTGCGAATAGCGCTCTGTATAAGACATTTGATCGAACCATCCAGAATTTCAGTAGGGGCTAGGGCAATGCGAGGGCAGCGCCATTGTATTGGAGTGTCATCGCTAGCCGCATTAGAAAGAATACTCAGTTCCCTCCTAGACAATGGAGCTTTAAGATCAGCCTCAAGTATTCTGGGCTGAATCGGGCAGCGCTCAGGCTTAGTAACTGTGTGACTGTTAATGAGCATGGAGCTCGGGACATGTAGTCATGGAGAATTGTTGCTCTTCTTGTAGTCGCCATTTTCCAGCGTTCCGGACATGGTCTGTGTCTCCGACGTAGTAATGGGATCCTCCTCATGTATACCCCTTAGCATGTCTATAAGATTTTTTAATCCCTCTGACATTTTTAAGTCCAGGTCCAGCAGTAAACTGTAGAGAGTCATGTTTTCGGCTTCCATGTTCTCAGAAATATGTGGAGTAGTATTACAAAGGCTAGATGTTGATTAATGTTTTTAGAACATCGGCAGATCTGGTTATCGTAAAGATGTTCTCCCTGGTGTTGTGACTGCTTCACCTGCCAAGAATAGTCGCCAAATATTAATTAAATATAATTTTTAATGCTGAAATGGCAGGAGCTCTCCCTTCAAACGTCTGCTCTTGTTGGCGGTTAGCTCCGCCCCCCGTAACAGTAATTTTTAATAGTATATTTAAATAATTTGAGTAGGGTTAGGGTTTTTTAAATATGTAATATAGTTAATTTAATTGCTAGTTTAATGTAATTGTAGTATAATAGTTAGGGTAGGTTAATTAATCGTTTAATATAATTTATTTTAATTATAAAGTTAAGTTTTAATTTATTATAAGATAGGGATGTTGTAATTTTAATGTAAAGTTAGCGGGTTGTTAGGTTTAGGGGTTAATAGCTTAATTTAGTTTATGGCGATGTGGGGCCGGCGGTTTAGGGGTTAATAGATTTAGTTAATGGTAGTGATGTGGGAGGCGAGAGGTTTAGGGGTTAATACGTTTATTTAGGTGGCAGCGGGGTCCGGGAGCGGTGGAATAGGGGTTAATAACTTTATTAAAGTTGCGGTGGGGTCTGGGAGCGTCGGGATAGGGGTTAATAACTTTATTAAACTTGTGGCAGGGTCCGGGAGCGGCGGGATAGGGCTTAAACATCTTAGTATAGTGGCGGCGTTTAGTGACAGGATATAAATAAACTTGGGAAAAAGCCAAATAAAAACGAGATTGATGACTGTTAGTTAACAACAGTCCGATGCTCAGCGCCCCGTACTTGGTGTGCAGCTTTTTGATGGCTTTTTTTATATATATGGAGAGCGTATTCAGGTCAGCGACCGCGATGTTAGGCGAGCCTATTGGTGCCGGCGAATGCAGCATAGTTGAGGCTTTAATAAATATCCCCCAATATATTTATATAATTTTTACCTCTGTGATTATCTTGTATCTAAGTCTCTGCAGACTGACCCCTTATCTCTGTTCTTTTGACAGACTTGCATTTTAGCCAATCAGTGCAGACTCATAATTCATTCCAATGTTATTTATATGACACACATGAACTAGTATTGTCTAACTGAGAAAAACTGTCAAAATTCACTGTGATAAGAGGCGGCCTTCAACGGTTTAGGAATCAGTTTATGATCCTACCTACATTTAGCTTTCAAAAAAGAATACCAAGTGAATAAAGCAAATTTGATGCTAATTAGAAAATTTTTAAAATTGCATGCCCTATCCGAATCATGAAAGTTTCTTTTTGACTTTACTGTTCCTTTAAATGCCCCTTACAATGTTACAACTGCTGATATATTTATACATCCACTCCTTTAAATTAAAATCCTGGAAATCATAAAAAATCTGTTTCAGCTTAATTTATAATTGTAAACATTCTAACATATATTCTTACATCCTTGTCAGGTCAGCTCCCACTAATTGAACATTTACATTTTAATATGCTGACAGCTAGAGCGGATGGCTCCTGAATTCCTCTATTGCAGGTAAGGGGTTTACTCCCGTCACTAATAAGAATGCAACCCAACATTTTCCAATATTCTAGAAATCTTGAGGGCTTCTGGGAGAAAAAGATTTTCCATTCATGGGTGTTATGTGATTCGTTCTTGTTCCTAAATGGCTTAAACCTAATTTGGGACCTAAGTTACTATGTTACTGGGCAGAATCTAGAACACTCTTTGATACAATTAACTCTTTGGTTCCACAGCTTGAAACTCATTTAATCACCATTTTACTAGGGAATCTTATTTTAGGTCAACTTTTATTCCACTTCACCAAGAATACAATCTAGAGACTGAACTTTCTTACAAGGGTATTTAATGTAAATGTAAATTTTCATGAAAAAGTGCCCATTTTTAAAAAAATACTATTAAAAACAGGGGCACTTTCATTCATGAAACTTTACATTGTAGCGGTTTTGTTAAAATACTTACCTTTTTCGTCTTCCAAGCCGGACCAGCGATTCCCCAACCTGCAGCTCCTCTGTACTTACGTCAGCAATAACAAATCCGGCTTCCTCTAATCATGTCTTCCCCTCCAGAACAAAGAGTTCCTGAGGCCACATCATGATTGGAGGAAGCCGGTTTTGTCATTGTTGTGCTAAGAACAGCATGAGAAGTGTGTGTGTGTGTGTGTGTGTGGGGGGGGGGGGGATAGCTGGTCCGGCTTGGAAGAAGAGAAAGGTAAGTATTTTAACAAATCTGTTGCAATGTAAACTTTCATGAATGAAAGTGCCCCTGTTTGCAATAGTATATTTAAAAACCGGGCACTCATTCATAAATTGTTTTATTCACTTTAACCAAAATGTCTGGTCACTTAGATTATGGAATCAAATCTGGAGAGTTGTTGAATTCGGTTGAATCTGAAAAAACTTTAATCTAGGAGCTACAGAGAGGAGTGTAAAGGGATCTCTCTTTCCCTGTGGCAATTAGTGGTAGCAATAGTGTCAGGGGGCAATATATTGCCACAAGTTGTGGTCTGTGAAGGAACTACAGGTGCATACACAATGGCACACATGATGCTTTCTTGCTTAGCTGTCTAATTGGGATCACTTAAGTGGAGCATAAACTAGATGCTTATAACTTTAGAAACTGTTGGTATCATCTTCTGCATGTTAACTTCCTTTAATATTATGCATACATCCCTACATTGTAGATGTGCTAAAAATGTGAAAATGAAAAAACTCACATTGTTTTTTGTACTTTCATGTACATAGTTAAAAAACTGTTCTCCTCTTTGCAAAGCCTATTTGTTTAGGAAATCTCCTCTTGTCATTTTGAGATCACAGCACATTTACCAGATGCAAAGTTTTGCTGGCAGAAGCTGCTTCCTATAGAAACATCACAGTCATTCACCACATTGTTTTTCTTTGTTTACATTTAATATCTATGAATAAAAAAATCAAGAATACTATGAAATCATTGCATTTAACAACAAATCAGCTGTTTTAATTAGAATCGATAGTTCAATTAGTATAGATATTGTCCAATCTATATTAATATTATTGGTGTACCTGGCTAGATAATTAAATTATTTTATTAATCTTAATTCTAATGAAAAATATTAATGCATTGTCTACTTAGCCTGATTGTCAGCTAGTTCTATGATTTGCTCTTTGCCTTCTGATTGCCTGACTTTAAATTGTGCCACCTGCCCTGACCTATACTTTAATTCTGCCATTGAACCACAGCAATAATTAAAGGGAAATAAAGTGAAAATTTAACTTACTATTATTTGAATATAAATTTAGTTTCTCCAACATTGGTGTATCCGGTCCACGGCGTCATCCATTACTTGTGGGAAATGTTCTCCCCCACAGGGAAGGCAAGGAGAGCACACAGCAAGAGCTGTCCATATAGCTCCCCCTCTGGCTCCGCCCCCCAGTCATTCTCCTTGCCGCTCTGAACAAGTAGCATCTACCACGGGGATGGCGAGGAGTTTGTGGTGTTAGTTGTAGTTTTTTTATTCTTCTATCAAGAGTTTGTTATTTTAAAATAGTGCTGGCTTGTACTATTTACTCTATAACAGAAAAGTGATGAAGATTTCTGTTTAAGAGGGCTATGATTTTAGCACAAGTAACTAAAATCCATTACTGTTACCACGCAGGACTGTTGAAACAAGAGAACTTCAGTTGGGGTTAACAGTTTGCAGACTAATCTGCTTCAGGTATGACTAGTCTCCTTCTAACAACACAGGCTAATGCTAGATGACAGTCATTTTTCCCCTCAGGGGAAACGGTAAGCCATTTTTCTTTCACCTCAGCAAAAAAGATAACAGGCTTCCCCTTTTTGTTTTTTATGCTGGTAGACACTGTTAGGGGCTAAATCGATTGGTTTTTATTACAATATTATACCATTTGAAATATTTTATAAGCTCACATACACTTGGGAACGTTTTTTATTGATCTGGCTTGTTTTAGACACCTAAATCTAGTCAGGAAGGCATACCAATTATCCAGAAGAATTCATTATCTTCATTGAGGAACTCACTAGATTCCTCCTAACACACAACTACTTTGTCTTCGAGGGCCATTACTACCTCCAGAAATGTGGCACCGCCATGGGGGCCAAGTTTGCCCCCTCATATGCAAACTTGTATATGGGGTATTTCGAACATCTCCACCTATTTGGGGGTGGGCTGGCCCTCGAGGACAAAGTAGTAGTATACGGCAGATTTATTGATGATCTGATCATGATCTACAAGAAAAACACAGAACTTACCATTCAGGAGATCATTGATCACTTCAACAATAACACACTGAACCTGACTTTTACGCACCAGCATAATGACCACATTATTAACTTTTTAGACCTCACATTAGAAAACAACAATGAAGGAGAAATAACAACCAGTACCTTTAGGAAACCATTGTCGAGAAATACGAGCAGATTCCTGCCATGCCCCACACACACAAAGGGGTATCCCTAAGGGCCAATATCTTAGACTGCGGAGAAACTGCAGCACCCTCAAGCTATACACCAAACAAGCAGATGAACTCACTGACAGACTAATAGCTAGAGGATACAAAAAAAGCTTCCTTCTCAAAGTTAAGTCCCAAGTAATGAGAATTGACAGGTCATCATTATTAAACAATAAAGTAGCCCACAACACACTGAACAGTCACAATAATAACACCATTACATCTACACCTAAAGAAGACATATGCTTTGTCACCAGCTATAGCAACCAATTTTACACTATCACCAGAATCATCAAGAAATATTTACCAGTTCTCAATGGCGACATTATCTTAAGAAATAAACTGCAGGGACACATTAGATTTGTAGCGAAAAAAGCGCCAACAATACGAGACAAGATTACACAAAAGTTCCACCATAAAATCTTACCAACCACCACCTGGCTTACTCCAACAAAAGGCAACTACAGATGTGGCCATGTGCCTTGCAAAAGCTGTAAATACACAGACAAAAGTCTCACTTTTACTTCCTCACAGACACACAAATCATATCCAATAACCACCAGAATGGACTGCACATCAACATACATCGTTTATCTGATTACATGCTCATTCTGTCAACAACAATATGTAGGAATTACGACACGTACCCTAAAAGACCGCATAAGAGAACATCTTCTCTCAATAGAAGAAGAACTCCCCAGAACACCGGTGGCGAAACATTTCCATACACACGCACAAAAGCTAACTCATTTTACATTTAAAGCAATAGAACACATAATTAGTAACCCATTAGGGGGAGACAGAAATAAAACACTCTCCAAAAGAGAAGTATATTGGATTTTCACGTTACAAACTAGGGTACCCCAGGGCATGAACAAAAGATATGATGTAAACCTATATATAGAATAAATAGGTCTCACTCCACCCTGATTTTTGATAAAAACACATGATAATAATACATGATAAAAATACATGATAAAAATATATGACAAAAATACATGATAAAAATACTTTATAATCCTTTAGAGTTTTCTGACCCTATACATAAACAGTAATATTTTCTCTATTCTTTCAGTGTTCCTTTCCACACTTTAGAATCCTCAAACATATGAAAACACAAGAGATAAGAAAGACAAAGAGTCCAACCAACATCTATAATACACCCACCATTGAATATAATTAATCTAATGCTATCCCAACCAAGTTAGACTAGTCCCTCCTAGAACATACATGAAAAAAGCAAGGCTGGCCCCAAGCTTTATACACTTATGATCTTATTATGCCAATCCATTAGTCATTAACCCCCCCCCCTCTCTCTAGAGTGCCATCTTAGAGCTGGCTAGGTATATAACATATTCCAGCTCCCCATAAGATCTACAATCATTTGAGCCACCCTCTCCCTTTATTGTATACACAAGTATCTTGGAGAGGACTAGAACATTAAGGTTCATATACACATTTACTAAACAGAACTAAGTCTATTTAACAGCCAAATGTTTCTTAAAGGACACCAACACAGAGAGGTATACACATTCCCTGCCCCTTATAGATTTGAAACGTAGTATTCTTACACTAGAATATACATAGGGTTTATAGAATGTTATTAAGGTTTTAACTAATTGATGCTTTATACATATTTAGAGGACCCTTGGAGGCCTACATTATGTCGTGTTTAGTGCAGTATTGACATAGCTTTATTTCAGATTAAGGGGCCCCACTCAATCTAAAAATTTGCTAAATAAAATTTTTTCGCATCATTATAGCATAAGTTGTCATTGACATCGAAAGTGGAATCACAACCAATGCTTAAGATTTATTTAGCACACTCTATATGATTTTCCTATAGAGACCCCTGTCAAGATTGTTTCTATTTAAATGCTAATATTTTTGTGTCTGAAATATAGAACATAAGCAAGTACTATACACATTGACAATTGTTTATATATAATCTGTTCTGTCTGTCTCATGCCGACCAGGATCTATGTGATCACATTGAAGGTGCTTTTCCATCACTTCTGTAACACACCTGTTTCTTAATGGCCAATTATCAGAACCAAACTGATTGGGCCTCTACACCTTCATATGGATCCTGGCCGGCAGAGACTGACATCTCTGATGAAGCGCATGTGCCCATGCGCGAAACGCGTAAGATAGGAGCTTACCTTACATGTTGAAGCCTGCTCCACAATAAACTCTTACTAATTTGACTCCAGGACTCAGCTTCCTTTTTCCTCATCTTCTAACAACACAGGCTAATGCTAGATGACAGTCATTTTTCCCCTCAGGGGAAACGGTAAGCCATTTTTCTTTCACCTCAGCAAAAAAGATAACAGGCTTCCCCTTTTTGTTTTTTATGCTGGTAGACACTGTTAGGGGCTAAATCGATTGGTTTTTATTACAATATTATACCATTTGAAATATTTTATAAGCTCACATACACTTGGGAACGTTTTTTATTGATCTGGCTTGTTTTAGACACCTAAATCTAGTCAGGAAGGCCCCTTCACTCTAGTGTGCTGAGGGAGGAAGCCTCATTTTGGCACTTCAGCTGTGCAGTTGAATTTCAAGGCAGTGCATGCAGATTCATGTGAGAGGGTCCTGTGATTCAGAAAGTGACTCCAAAAGGCTTTTTTCTGTTAATGGTGACCCCTAAGGAAGGTAAAAAGCTGCAGCAAGGCTGTAGCTGGGATTGTGGTGTGTAAAAACGGTTAAATCCAACAATTTGCTTGTTTTAAGAGCTAGAGTCTCCATATTTGCTGTGCAATACTTTCTAAGCATTAAGACACTGGGGTCCAAATCTCAGAAAAATTGGATATTGCCTTCATAGTTTTTTGAACATTCAGAAATAAATGTGTCATTTTATTATTTAAAGAGACAGTAACGTTTTTGTTTAAAATCGTTTTTATTGCATTGTTTGCCTGCCTAAATCTGTTTAACATGTCTGTTCCATCAGATAACCTATGTTCTGTGTGTATAGAGACAAATGTGGTTCCCCCTTCGAGTGTTTGTGATAATTGCGCCATAGCGTCCAAACAAAATCAGGACAGCTCTGTTATTTTTCATAATGTTGCCCAAGATGATTTATCTAATGAAGGTAGTGGGGATAACTCTACATCCTCTCCTTCTGTGTCTACACCAGCTTTGCCCGGGCAGGCGACACCTAGCGCGCCAATGCTTATTTCTATGTAACAATTATCAGCAGTAGTGGATAATTCTATAGCAAATCTTTTATCCAAACTGCCAGTTTTTCAGAGAAAGCGTGATTGTTCAGTTTTAAATACAGATAAAAAGGATGAACAATCAGACGCTGACGATGCCTTATCTATTTTACCCTCACATCAATCGGAATTGGCTGTGAGGGAAGGGCTGTCTGAGGGTGAAATTTCGGACTCAGGAAAAATTTCTCAACAGGCAGAACCTGATCTAGTGGCATTTAAGTTTAAGCTAGAACATCTCCGCGCTTTGCTTAAGGAGGTATTAGCTACTCTGGATGACTGTGATTCCATGGTAGTACCAGAGAAGTTGTGCAAATTGGACAAATTTTTAGAGGTCCCAGTGCACGACGACGCTTTTCCAATACCTAAGAGGGTAGCGAACATAATGGAAAAGGAGTGGGAGAAGCCAGGTGTACCCTTTGCCCCTCCTCCTATATTTAAGAAAATGTTTCCCATAGTAGACCCTAGAAGGGACGCATGGCAAACGGTCCCGAAGGTTGAGGGAGCTGTTTCAACACTAGCGAAGCGCACAACTATTCCTATAGAGGACAGCTGCGCTTTCAAAGATCCTATGGATAAAAAATTGGAAGGATTGCTTAAAAAGATTTTTGTTCAGCAAGGGTTCATCCTTCAACCAGCTACGTGTGTTATTACTGTCACTTCAGCGGCGTCCTTTTGGTTCGAAGAACTAGAAAGGTCGCTCCAGAAAGAGACTTCGTATGAAGAAGTCATGGACAGAATTCACGCATAAAAGTTAGCTAATTCCTTTATATTGGATGCCGCCTTTCAAATAACGAAATTGGCGGCGAAAAACTCAGGTTTTGCTATAGTAGCGCGGAGGGCGCTTTGGCTAAAATCCTGGTCGGCAGACGTGTCATCCAAGACTAAGTTACTGAATATTCCTTTCAAGGGTAAGACCCTTTTTGGGCCGGAATTGAAGGAAATTATTTCAGACATCACTGGGGGTAAGGGCCATGCCCTCCCACAGGATAGGCCTTTTAAGGCTAAGAACAAGTCTAATTTTCATTCCTTTTGCAATTTCAGGAACGGACCGGCTAATAACTCCACTGCCGCTAGACAAGAAGGTAACGCGGCCCAGCCCAAACCCGCTTGGAAGCCCATGCAAGGCTGGAACAAGGGTAAACAAACCAAGAAACCTGCTGCTGCTACCAAGACAGCATGAAGGGGTAGCCCCCGATCCGGGACTGGATCTGGTAGGGGGCAGACTATCTCTCTTCGCTCAGGCTTGGGCAAGAGATGTTCTGGATCCCTGGGCACTAGAGATAGTTTCCTAGGGATACCTGTTAGAATTCAAGGGACTTCCTCCAAAGGGAAGGTTCCACCTGTCTCGCTTATCTTCAGACCAGATAAAGAAACAGGCATTCTTACATTGTGTAAGAGACCTATCAAAGATGGGAGTGATAAACCCAGTCCCCTCCGGGCAACAAGGTCTAGGGTTTTACTCAAACCTGTTTGTGGTTCCCAAAAAAGAGGGAACTTTCAGGCCAATTCTGGATTTAAAGATATTAAACAAGTTCCTCAGAGTTCCATCCTTCAAGATGGAAACCATTCGGACAATTTTAACAACAATCCAGCAGGGTCAATTTTTGACTACCGTGGATCTGAAGGATGCGTATCTGCATATCCCAATCCACAAATCTCATCATCAGTTCCTGAGGTTCGCCTTTCTGGACAAATCCATTCGGTTTAGCCACCGCTCCCAGAATTTTCAAAAAGGTGCTAGGGTCCCTTCTAGCGGTCCTAAGACCGAGGGGCATCGCTGTAGCACCTTATCTAGACGACATCCTAATCCAAGCGTCGTCTCTTTCCAAAGCGAGGGCTCATACAGACATTGTGTTGGCTTTTCTCAGATCTCACGGGTGGAAAGTGAACATAGAAAAAAGTTCACTGTCACCGTCCACAAGGGTTCCTTTTCTGGGAACAATAATAGATTCTGTGGAAATGAAGATCTTTCTCACAGACGTCAGAAAGACAAAGCTTCTAAAAGCTTGTCGAGTTCTTCACTCTATTCCTCAACCCTCCATAGCTCAATGCATGGAAGTAATAGGACTAATGGTCGCAGCAATGGATGTGGTTCCTTTTGCTCGAATTCATCTAAGACCATTACAGCTGTGCATGCTCAATCAGTGGAATGGGGAATATACAGACTTGTCTCCCCAAATTCAAGTAGACCAGGTAACCAGGGACTCACTTCTCTGGTGGTTGACCCAGGATCACCTGTCTCAGGGAATGAGTTTCCGCAGACCGGAGTGGGTCATCGTCACGACTGACGCCAGCCTCTTGGGGTGGGGCGCGGTCTGGGACTCTCTGAAAGCTCAGGGCCTATGGTCGCGGGAAGAGTCGCTTCTCCCGATAAACATTTTGGAACTAAGAGCTATATTCAATGCACTCCTGGCTTGGCCTCAGCTAGCGGAAGCCAGGTTCATAAGATTTCAGTTGGACAACATAACGACTGTTGCGAACATCAATCATCAGGGGGGAACAAAGAGTTCCCTAGCGATGAAGGAAGTAACCAAGATAATCCAATGGGCAGAGAATCACTCCTGCCATCTATCTGCTATTCACATCCCAGGAGTAGACAACTGGGAGGCGGACTATTTGAGTCGTCAGACTTTCCATCCGGGGGAGTGGGAACTCCATCCGGAGGTCTTTGCTCTGTTAACCCAATTATGGTGCATTCCAGACATGGATCTAATGGAGTCCCGTCAGAACTTTAAGATTCCTTGCTATGGGTCCAGATCCAGGGATCCCAAGGCGACTCTAGTGGATGCATTAGTGGCGCCTTGGTCGTTCAACCTAGCATATGTGTTTCCACCGTTTCCTCTCCTCCCCAGGCTCATAGCCAGGATCAAACAGGAGAAGGCCTCGGTGATTCTGATAGCTCCTGCGTGGCCACGCAGGACTTGGTATACAGACCTGGTGAATATGTCATCGGCTCCACCATGGATGTCCATTCGAACATCCCAATCTAGTTTCTCTGCAGCTGACTGCTTGGAAATTGAACGTTTGATTTTATCCAAGCGTGGGTTCTCAAATTCTGTGATTGATACTCTGGTCCAAGCCAGAAAACCTGTGACTAGAAGGATTTACCATAAAATATGGAAAAAATATATCTGTTGGTGTGAATCCAAAGGATTCTCCTGGAGTAAGATTAAAATTCCAAAGATTCTCTCCTTTCTCCAAGAAGGTTTGGATAAAGGATTGTCAGCTAGTTCTATAAAAGGACAGATTTCTGCATTATTCGTCTTGTTGCACAAATGACTGGCAGCTTTGCCAGATGTACAAGTTTTGTTCAGGCTTTGGTTAGAATCAAGCCTGTTTACAGACCCATGACTCCTCCTTGGAGTCTAAATTTAGTTCTTTCAGTTCTTCAAGGGGTTCCGTTTGAACCTTTACATTCCATAGATATTAAGTTACCATCTTGGAAAGTTCTGTTTTTGGTTGCTATTTCTTCTGCTAGAAGAGTTTCTGAATTATCTGCTTTGCAGTGTGATCCACCCTATCTGGTGTTCCATTCAGATAAGGTTGTTTTGCGTACTAAGCCTGGTTTTCTTCCAAAAGTTGTTTCCAACGAGAACATCAACCAGGAAATAGTTGTTCCTTCTTTGTGTCCGAATCCAGTTTCAAAGAAGGAATGTTTATTACACAATTTAGATGTTGTTCGTGCTTTAAAGTTCTATTTAGAAGCAACAAAAGATTTTAGACAAACCTCATCCTTGTTTGTCGTTTACTCTGGTAAGAGGAGAGGTCAAAAAGCTACTGCTACCTCTCTCTCTTTCTGGCTGAAAAGCATTATCCGCTTGGCTTATAAGACTGCCGGACGGCAGCCTCCTGACCGTATCACAGCTCACTCTACTAGGGCTGTGGCTTCCACATGGGCCTATAAGAACGAGGCTTCTGTTGACCAGATATGTAAGGCAGCGACTTGGTCTTCTCTGCACACTTTTGCCAAATTCTACAAATTTGATATCTTTGCTTCTTCGGAGGCTGTTTTTGGGAGAAAGGTTTTGCAAGCCGTGGTGCCTTCTGTTTAGGTAACCTGATTTGCTCCCTCCCTTCATCCGTGTCCTAAAGCTTTGGTATTGGTTCCCACAAGTAATGGATGACGCCGTGGACCGGACACACCAATGTTGGAGAAAACAGAATTTATGCTTACCTGATAAATTACTTTCTCCAACGGTGTGTCCGGTCCATGGCCCGCCCTGGTTTTTTTAATCAGGTTGAAAAATTTTTTCTTTATACACTACAGTCACCACGGCACCCTATAGTTTCTCCTTTTTCTCCTAACCATCGGTCGAATGACTGGGGGGCGGAGCCAGAGGGGGAGCTATATGGACAGCTCTTGCTGTGTGCTTTCCTTGCCTTTCCCTGTGGGGGAGAACATTTCCCACAAGTAATGGATGACGCCGTGGACCGGACACACCGTTGGAGAAAGTAATTTCTCAGGTAAGCATAAATTCTGTTTTTAATCAACTTTACAATGTACTATTTTCAAATTAGCTTTGTTTACTTGGTATCCTTTGTTTATAATACCTACTACTGGGAGCTAGCTGCTGATTAGTGACTGCACATATATGACTTTTGCCATTGGCCAACTAGATGTGTTCAGCTAGCTCCCAGTTGTGCATTGCTGCTCCTTTCAACAAAGGATACCAAGAGGACAAAACAAATTTTATAATAAAAGTAAATGGAAAGTTGGGTAAAACTGCATGGTCTTTCTGAATCATGGATGTTTAATTTTTACTGTCCCCTTAGCATGTGAGAAAATAAAATACTAGCTGTTCCTTATACTAAGAGTACAACTAGGGTTGCCAACTTATTTTGAAGAAAATATGGGATAAGGAATCAATGTAGGAAATAAACAAATTATACAGTAACTGCTGGGAAAAAAACACTTTATTTTACAATTTGATACAGTTTGGTACAACTCTTCATACAAATCATCTTCATTCACACAGTCTAGCTCGACAAACTTTATGCAAATCTGTGAATTCTGTTTCTCATTTAAAGCACAGTGGGAGTTAAAATGGGTCAATGGGATGTGTTTCCCTTTTAGGCATAATGGCAATACTAAGGAAAACAAGTGTATTATACAGGAACAAGACGTGGAATCTGTGGTGCTGGACACAGGACTTGGATGCTGTGGAGCTGGAGACAGGACTTGAGAATTGCCTGCACTAGGGCCAAGGACAGGAGGAATACCAGCACTGGGGCTTTGGACAGGAGGAATGCTCGCACTGGGGCCTTGATTAATCCATCTCAAGTGGTCCAAAATAGGTTGCTTAACCATTTTTAAAAAACATTTTTTGAATGATTACCTCTATATGTTGGTGTTGAAAAACCATGGCGGACATCTTTGTGTCATGGTGCACAACAGATTTTGGTTATATAGATGTTTACGGAAACCTCAACATCTAAGATCAGGATGGTTCTAGCTCTTTGGAACAAAAACTGATCTATAGTTCCCATTACAAGGTATATTGTACATATATAAACATTTTGCACATTCTTGATCCTTAGACTTAGCGCTTACTTCTTAATGTAATGATGAAAATATCTGAAAACTCCACTTTTAGGGTCAATTTATAATGGGAAGGGCTTGAGTCTCAGTCCTAAATTTTTTTAGGGGGTAACTCGGTAAGAATATTGTGCATGCAGAACATTTTAGGTTTGAGGCTTCTCTTATGTTTCTTTTTCTGGGGGCAAGAATGTGTATTTGTTTAACATTTGCCCTCACTTTTTTAGGTTGATTATTCCTGGTGGGGGCCAGATAGGAACCTGAAATTTTAACAGAGCTAGGGCTAGTAGAAACCTGGAGAAAAGCCTACTTTATTCATGGATTTTGAGAAATTACAAGTGATTAACATAGAAAGGCTTAGGCTTGTCAAATAGCTCCAAAATGTTTCTATATTTGATATTGACAACAGTAAAGCATAATCTATCATGTTGGTACATTACTGCAGACTTGTCTCTGCATGCATGGGCATGCTCAAACCTGCAAGTGTATGGACACAGCTTATCAGTGTGTTGGCTGTATTCTTGTGAGTTAGATGCTAGGAGCTGAAGTTTGTTAGTTTAAAGTAATGCATGAATAGACTGTATCCAAATTAGGAAATACAGTGTTTACTTTAGTGTTTTACAAATGAACAGTGTCATAAACAGAGCTATGGTGTTGTTTCTCCATCAATAAAAGCAGTAAGTGACTATAGCTCAGAAGAAAAGGAATTACTGTGTTGAAGGGTAGGATATGACATTAAATCTGTTTGTAAATGCAATGAAAACAAAATTTCAATTGAAATATCATCACCGATTTGGTAACAGTTATTGTAATCCCTTGGAACATCACGACAAACCTATTACAAAAGGACTATGAGAAATTTGATTAGAGCATATATCAAAGGCAAAGAACTATCCTCTAAAACTTGTCCCTGGTAGGTCACTGTGACCCACCCGCTAGAAAAAAAAAATGTGGTTGAAAAAGAAAAATGTATGGAGCAGAGAGAGAACTGTGTATTACCTGAAGATTCATTTCAGAAGGTTGACTCAGCTTGTGCTGATTTGGAGTATCCTCTGCATCCAAGATTAGGACGATAAGGGCAGATAAAGGACAAAGTATGTTGAGAGCTAAAGTAGGAAAGATTTCTAAAACTTTGAAAACAAATCTATAAGAATTGTTTAATGAGATGATTTCAGCAGAGTTTAACAATGCCAAAACTCTGTCAACAGAAGAATATGACAGATTAATTGACGCTCTTAAAGAAAAGTGTGCAAACAAAGAAGGAGTTAAAATTCTCAGTTTAGTACCAAGCTCATGGTCCCAGAACAAAATAAGCAAAAAATTTGATGTCTCAGAATGATTGGTGAAACTAAGCAGAACACTAAATGAGGTACAGGGGATCCTTTCCGAGACTGGAAAGATTATCTATTTTTATGATGGATCTCCAAGCCAATATAAAAACCAAGAATAATTTTACCAATCTGTTTAACCATGAGAAAGACTTTGGTATAAAAGCCAAATGGAAGGTCGAGAAAATTTCAGGCACAAACAAGTCACAGTTTTGAGGAAGCATCAGAGAATACTATGCGATACTTCTTTAGATCTGCATTGCAAAATTTTGAAGAACATAGTACAGTGATGAAATTTGTTGCTTGTCGCTATGATGACCATTGGTGGTTAGGCTTGACTACAGCAGTGCAACTCTCGGCAGGGCCTCTACCCATTTGATCCCTGTACATGTTATCTTGTATACTGCCTATGTGTATAGCGCTGCAGAGTCTGTTGGCTCTCTACAAATACCTGATAATAATAATACCTAAGTACCTACCCCCTAAAAGATTAGGACTAAGATTCAAAGCATTCCCATTAAAAATTGACCATAAAAGTAGGACTTTTAGTGATTTTTATCCCTATATTAGGACTTAAGTTCTATGTCTAATGATCAACAATGTGCAAAATGTTTATATATGTACATGTACCTTTTAGTGTGCTCTAGAAATCAGTTTTTGTAGCACCATCATGATCTGTATAACCAAAATGTGTTGAGTGCCATGACACAAAGATGGATGACATGGTTAAACCAAGTAAAATAAAAATAAAACATTGGGAGGCGGAGCTAACAGCAAAGCAGAGTGGACGCAGTAGAGCGGAGCTTTGGGTATAATAATCAATTAAACATATTACCCCATTACTTTTTGCATTAAAAAACACCACCTTATAAGTCCCTGACCCTTTCCGATAAACTGAGTTTGATCTAGCTCACTGGAGGGCTTGTGGCAGAGACTGCGGAGGTCAGTAACACATAACTGGGCTATCATAGCAACAGGACAGCATATACAGCATACAAAGTATTTGGATGCTGCGGATACCCAGACCTAACTAACCCGTCTGTATCACAGACCTGAGGGAACCCCGTGGCATCCAGATCTGAAGCATACCCCAGACTTGTAGACCCCCTTCAGAGCCAGTGAGAAAGCCCACAAAAGTGCGCCATTTTAGGTGAGGGGCCTAGACAGCACGCAGGAAAATAGGCGGAACACGTCGTGCTATAGAAGCCTCAATATCCACCCTGGCATATCTGCATCTCTCTATATGCGAGCCCCGTGCAGACAGCAGAGGCAGACACGCCGACATGCTCCATAGCAATCTTGGAGCAGATAAAGCCTGAAGAAATCTGGGTACAGTGACTGCAGCATATCCGGACCCTGGCTGGTCGGTCCTGGCTTTCCAAGTAAGTGAATTGCACCTTGAGCACATTTAATGCACTAGTGTAAGGAACTTCACAGACGTTGAAAAGGGACTGGGGACATAGTCAGTTATACAGGAAACTTGTACAACCGCAGCTCACAACAGTAGTTGGTAATACCTTTTTAGGGGTGCTGTGACTCTCATATCTAACTCAATTGAGACACTTAGATCCTTGGATATATTAATCCTTCTCCAGATTGTGTTCATCTGCATATTGGGGGCCGGTATACTCCTCATTATATCCTACACTCACCTACCGGCTCATCATTAACCACCCAGCTCCAAAACCTCAGTGGGAACTCTCTTCACTATCCTAGTAGGAACGTATTCTGCTGTTGGGCCCATCTCTGTAACTTGCTTGTCTCTCAGACACACACTCACCACATCATCTAGCCTTTACCTAGTTGGGTATCCCCAATTGCTGAGATTCATCAAATGTTGGGGATTGATTTAAACACTCTATTACTAGCATCTTTCTACTCACATATCCTGCTTGAATCTCCCAGTTGTCTATCTGTGAGTCATTCTGAGGCAAGAGTTTAAAATATACCATTACTATCCTCCTTATCCTCAGCAAGATATCACAAGCAAAGAGGGTTCACAACACATAACTAAGAGCCTTTATATATTTATTTGATCCCACACATAGGAGACACCCTGGATTCAACCCCTCTAAATTTCATTTAATTTGTCTCCTACAAACCAGCTCTAATTTGGGATTTACCTCTGAGGTATTCCAGGTAGCCCCCTCCCCCGTTTCCAGCAGGACTTCATTGCCTGCGGGTCATACCCACTATCTTTTTTCCGGCTCTGCCCATAGGGGGCACCTTCCCTGGAGGGAGGCTATATACTGAAGAACACATTATTATATACAGAGATAACAGTCTTTCTAACTGGCTTGGCTTGAAACAAGTTATATTCATCACACTAATTGGCCATACCCCCCCCCCAACTTAAGAAATAGCTACATCAGATATGCAGAGCTAAAAATGTAAAAGTAAGGGAGCCGGGTGAGTGCGCCCCCCCAGCCTCAATTATAGACATGCAAACAAACAGCTCGGGCTGTGCAATTCAGTATGAGGATCAAAAGCACAAAATGATGTAAAGTAAGCAGCACAATGTATCTATGCGTGCTAGCTAAAACAATGTATCGCTTTATCCAATTGTGAAACAATTATGGTAAACCTGTGTTGAACTGTGGCAATTGAATACAAGAACCGTTAACCCCTTACATTCGCAAGACTCATCTTTGTAAACAAAACTTAAGCCAGATAATTCTAGCAAATATGAAAACGTGTAACAAACTCACTTAATTCTGAGAATGATATCCGATGTCAGATGAGATCCAGGAAAACGGAACTGTTATATCCACTTTCAGTAGTGCAATTTGTTGCAGCAGTCACAGATACTGCCTGTGTTCATAGCAGCATCCCGGCTTGTTCCACAGGTGTTGGGAAGGGCTCCCCTGTCCACAGGTGTTGGGAAGGGCTCCCCTGTCCACAGGTGTTGGGAAGGGCTCCCCTGTCCACAGGTGTTGGGAAGGGCTCCCCTGTCACGCGTCAGCGGTAGTCTAGTCTGTGTGCTGTGCCTTTGTCTTTTTACTCACGGAATTTTCAATAAAAGGTGAAGTTTTAACACTTATTTCATCAGCCTTACTGTTTTTTCGATTATTGGGCTTTATTTTTTCACTCAGAGGTGTTGGGAAAAAAATTTTCTGTTTACTCAATTATAGACCCCACGCCTGAATTGTACATATAGATGCAGTTTCATTCATAGGCGATCAGGATTCTACTTATATCATCTCTAATGGCTCATAATATGAGGAAAAAACAGAAGCACCAAGACAAACCTAAGAGGACTCTGAATGACCATTTTCACAGTAAAATAATTTCAGACTCAGAGGGGACAGTTGACAACTCCAGAGATACTGCCACTACATAGGCCAGCTAGCTAGAACAGCTTGGACTGCCCCAATCCACTATACTTGATTCTATCAAAGCACTATCAGATAAGATTGCCACCCATTACACTTCCCTCCAACAGGATCTCAGGCAGTCGGTCAGTGAGTTGAAAAAAGGGATATTGCCTCTTTAGGAGAACTGTAATAGTAGCAATTTGAACAAGCCTTTAATTTTGTTTTGTAACTAAGAACCAGCAATTGCCTCAAAAGTAGATTTGTAACATAAAAGAAGCTTGATGAATTCGTTGTCAGTGCTTCATATAATGTATTACTATTTGCCCAATAAGTGACAGTTTATTAACTTCATAAACTGTATTTCTTTCAGGGCAATTGATAATGCAAACAGTTCAAATTAAGCAGTAACGTAAATTATAGTATTCCTTGATTAGGCAGGTAAAGTTCATCAAATTAAGTAAGAATAACGATTAATAATGAAATAATTAGGTCTGACCTGAGAACGCAGGAGTTTGTTACTTGTCCGTTTGCTATGAACAGCAGCGTGGTACTCACAGGGAGAGCGGTTGTGGCTGCAGCTGATGACGTCACCGCTACTTGCTGTGCTGTGTCTGAAGCTGCTTGAATCCTGTTACCTTGTAAATGCTTCAGGGTCAGATGTCGAGTTAGTTTGATTTCCTTGCAGTAGGTAATATCTTCCAGTATTGAATTGAGTAGTAGAGCTGCTAGATGTAGGAATGAAAAATAAGAGATGTTAACAGTAACTCTTCAAATAAGAAATTGCGAGGCTGTTGGAGAGTGAGGAAAAACTCTCAGTGACACGCTTGTGCTGTGAATCCTTTCTCAATTAACCAGCAATGAGTGCTGGGGGGAAGTGCTTGATATAGGAGGCTCTTAAAGGGACAGATCATTAGCAAGCAGTAACCCTGACAGAGCCCCCCACAAAAAGAACCACAGCGAGGTTCAAGGCCTGGGACGATCAGGGTTACGTCTATGGAAGAGAGAGATCAGACGTGGAGCAGATATGTTCGAGGCAGGCTCCCAGGAATCATCTTCATGTCCAAAACCTTTCCAATGAACCAAATAGAAAAGATTCCCATGACGGAGTCTAGAATCCAGAATGCTATGAACCTCATACTGGCTATCAAGGGTAGCAGAAGGTAATGGGTCTTCTGATGTAACATTTGATATGGGTAGGTTGCAAGGTTTAATAAGTGACACATGGAAAGTCGGATGTATCTTAAAAGTTGATGGTAGTTGGAGTGTAACTGTTGTTGGACCATTTACCCTGACGATAGGGTAAGGACCCAAAAAGAGTTTACCTAGTTTCCTACAAGGATAAGGTATCTTGAGGTTCTTAGTGGAGAGCCATACTTGTTGTCCTACGGAATATTGAGGACTAGGTCTGTGGCGAAGATCGTAGTACCTGCGTTGTGATGCCTGTGCCTGAAGAATATGTTCACGAATTGAAGAAAAGTTGGCAGAAATGTCGTTAACCAGATCATTCACCTGAGGACATGGGGTGTCAATCTTCGGAAGTAGTGTGAAATTTGGATGTAAACCATAATTTACAAAAAATGGTGATGTGCCAGTTGTGGAACTCTTATTATTATTATAGGCAAATTCTGCTAGGGGCAAGTAGGTGGCCCATGAATCTTGTTGGTGAGAGCAGAAGCAACGTAGGTATTGTTCTAGCCACTGGTTCACCCTCTCCGTCTGCCCATTCGTTTGAGGATGGTAAGCAGTGGTGAGTTTTTGTTCTATATGCAGAGCAGCACACAAATTTCTCCAGAACTTAGATGTGAATTGGGTTCCACGGTCACTAAGGATGGTTTTAGGTATTCCATGCAGTCTTACAATGTTTTGAATGAACAATTCACTTGTGATCTTGGAAGTGGGTAGGGAGGTAATCGGTATGAAATGTGCCATCTTTGAGAATAAATCGGTGACAACCATTATAGTGGTGTATTTGTTAGAGACAGGTAAGTCCACGATAAAGTCCAGAGATACCGCCTCCCAGGGTACTTGTGGTACAGGTAAAGGCTGTAAAAGACCCACAGGGAGTTGTTTAGAAGGTTTGGAGGTTGCACATGTAACGCATTTAGAAATATATTCTTTGAGATCGAGGTTAAGAGTAGGCCACCAAAAAGATCTCTTAAGTAAATCCAAAGTTTTATCCCTTCCCATGTGTCCAGCAAGGGGGGACTCATGAACTGTTTTCAAGATTGAAGATCTAAGATTTGGAGGTATGTATAGCTTCCCGTCCTTATAGAGTAAGCCATCAGAATTGTAGGTAAGATCTGTATGAGGTACTGATGGGTCAATAGCAGTAGCATCTTTTATCACTGTAGTTAGACTTGTTATAACACCAATGATAGAGTCCTTAGGGACAACAGTAGTAGGAATGCATGGTATTATAGGTTTAGGACCTTGTCTAGAGAGGGCGTCAGCCTTGCCATTTTTTGTACCAGGCCTGTAGGTAATGATGTAATGGAAACGAGAAAAGTAAAGACTCCAGCGTAATTGTCTGGAGGATAGGGTTCGATTGGACTGAAGATATTGCAGATTTTTGTGGTCAGTATATATGACATTTGGTTGTGTTGCGCCCTCAAGCAAGTGCCTCCAGTGATCGAAGGAACACTTTATTGCAAGTAATTCTTTCTCGCCAACTGGATAATTTAACTCTGCTGGTTGCATCAATCTAGAGAAGAATGCGACCGGATGTAAGGGATCTTTGAATGATTTCCGTTGAGAGAGGATTGCCCCTATTGCGAACTCAGAAGCGTCAACTTCCAGGATGAATTGCTTTTCTAAATCCGGGTATTGGAGAATGGGTGCTGTAGTGAATTTATTTTTTAAAAGGTCAAATACCTGTTGAGTATGGCTTGTCCACCTGAAAGGATGATTCAATTTGGTGAGCTCAGTAAGAGGTTTGGTAATAGCAGCAAATCCAGGAATGAATTTCCTATAATAATTTGAGAAGCCAAGGAAACGTTGAACATCTTTCTTACATTGAGGAGTTGGCCAATTATGAATAGCCTGAACCTTGTCATCTTGCATCTTGATTCCTTCAGGGGAGATGTTATAACCCAGAAAAGAGATATTATTTGATTCAAATATACATTTTTCTAGTTTAGCGTATAGGTTATTTTTTCGTAACCTAGTGAGAACCTCTCTAACATGTATTCTATGTTGATCTAAATTTTGTGAGTAAACTAGAATATCGTCCAAATAGACAACAACATATACATCCAAAATATCTCTGAAAAGATCATTGATTAAGCATTGGAATGTTGCTGGGGCATTGCACAGACCGAATGGCATCACTGTATATTCAAATAGCCCATATCTAGTCCGAAAAGCAGTGAGCCATTCGTCGCCAGCTCTCATTCGTATAAGATTATAGGCACCTCGAAGATCCAATTTCGTGAAAATTGAGGCCCCCCTTAATCTTTCAATTAATTCAGGGATCAAAGGTAGGGGGTACCTGTTTTTTCTGGTACGCCTGTTCAATTCCCTGTAATCGATAATTGGTCTTAACGTGCCATCTTTATTGGTAACAAAAAATATGCCTGCACCTGCAGGAGAGGTACTAGGTCTTATAAAACCTTTTCGGAGGTTCTCATCGATATAATTTTTAAGGTGTTCTAGTTCTGGTTTTGAAAGGGGGTAGATATGTCCATAGGGAATTGAAACTCCTGGGAGTAAATCAATAGGACAATCGTAATCCCTATGAGGGGGCAAACATTCAGCTTCTTTTTTATTAAAAACATCTGAGAAGTCTGCATATTGTTTGGGTAAAATATTATCCTCAACCTGTAGCATAATTAAATCTGATGATGTCTTACTATTTTGAGTGAGATGAGGGAAAGATAAACTGAGGTCATTCCAGTTTATAGTTGGTTTGTGTTTACAAAACCAATTTATACCAAGGATTACATTAAACATTGGTGAAGATATGACATCAAAAGTGAGTGTTTCTGTGATGTGTGTGCAAGATGTTACCTGTAATGGTGTAGTTTGGTGTGTGACAGGACCTGATTTTAAAAAAGAGCCATCAATGACCTTCACAGAGACCGGAGTTTTCTTAGAGACCAGAGGTATTTTATTCTGTTTCACAAAAGAAAAATCAACAAAATTTCTACATGAGCCGGTGTCCAGGATAGCTTCAGTTGTTATCCTGATTTGATCCCACTGTAAAATAATAGGGATAGTTAAATATGAGGGTTTAATGGTTTTCATCAACAGGGATTCAGAGATGTTAGGCAACCTACCCTTCTTATTCTTAGCCAGAACTGGGCAGTCCTTTACTTCATGTGTAGGGCAGGCACAATACATGCACAAACTATGCAACTTCCTCCTAGTCTTTTCCTGAGAGGAGAGGGGACCCTTCATAAAGCCTATGTCCATAGGTTGCGGTGATTCCTTAGTTTGATAAACAGGAGTGGAGAGAAAGCTTCTTGTACCGCTAGCCTTTTCAGAGCGGCGTTCCCTAAGCCGTCTATCTATGTTAATAGTGAGAGAAAAGAAATCTTCCAATGAATCTGGAATACCTGTGCGTGAGAGTTCATCCTTTATATCCTCAGACAACCCTAAACGATATTGAGTTTTAAGGGAGACCTCATTCCATCCCGAATCGCGGGCAGAAATTTTAAATTGTGTGATGTAAGACTCCACAGGGTTCTTTCTTTGTTTTAAAGATCTAAGTAAGTTTTCAGCTGTGACCTGTTTGAAAGGGTCATCATATAATGCTGACATTTGATCAAAGAACTCATCTAGAGATCCCAGTATTGCATCATCATTTTCAAAAAAAGAGTCAGCCCAAGCCCTAGGTTCCCCCCTCAAATATGATATCACAGTGAGCACTCTTGATCTTTCTGTGGGATAAGTGCGTGGCTTTAATTGAAAAAGCAACATGCAGGAGTTTTTAAACTCTCTGAATCTTGAACGGTCACCAGAGAATTTTTCTGGGGGGGAGACCATAGGTTCAGGGACAGAATCTGCACTTGCAGGTTTGGGTGCCAGAGTCTCTCTTAAGCAGGCCTTCAAAGCCTGATTTTCCACTTGTAATTCATGGAAAGAACCTGATAGAGCTTCTAATCTGTCTGACAGGACTTGAACTTTATCACTTAAAAGATCTTGTTCCATAATTGCTGTTGAGTGTATATGTTTGGTATAGGATAATTCTGTGTACACAAACACTAAATCCTTGCTTCCTTCTGGCTGGTTAATTATGTAATAGTAGCAATTTGAACAAGCCTTTAATTTTGTTTTGTAACTAAGAACCAGCAATTGCCTCAAAAGTAGATTTGTAACATAAAAGAAGCTTGATGAATTCGTTGTCAGTGCTTCATATAATGTATTACTATTTGCCCAATAAGTGACAGTTTATTAACTTCATAAACTGTATTTCTTTCAGGGCAATTGATAATGCAAACAGTTCAAATTAAGCAGTAACGTAAATTATAGTATTCCTTGATTAGGCAGGTAAAGTTCATCAAATTAAGTAAGAATAACGATTAATAATGAAATAATTAGGTCTGACCTGAGAACGCAGGAGTTTGTTACTTGTCCGTTTGCTATGAACAGCAGCGTGGTACTCACAGGGAGAGCGGTTGTGGCTGCAGCTGATGACGTCACCGCTACTTGCTGTGCTGTGTCTGAAGCTGCTTGAATCCTGTTACCTTGTAAATGCTTCAGGGTCAGATGTCGAGTTAGTTTGATTTCCTTGCAGTAGGTAATATCTTCCAGTATTGAATTGAGTAGTAGAGCTGCTAGATGTAGGAATGAAAAATAAGAGATGTTAACAGTAACTCTTCAAATAAGAAATTGCGAGGCTGTTGGAGAGTGAGGAAAAACTCTCAGTGACACGCTTGTGCTGTGAATCCTTTCTCAATTAACCAGCAATGAGTGCTGGGGGGAAGTGCTTTATATAGGAGGCTCTTAAAGGGACAGATCATTAGCAAGCAGTAACCCTGACAAGAGCGAACTGAGATGCTTGAACAAAAACATGAAGATCTAAACATAGATAACGCTAACCTTCTCTCATACTCACAAAACTTGGCGGAGCAGATCTCAGACCTTGAAGCTAAGTTAGTGGACTTGGCGGATAGGTAATAATAATTTACAGATAAGAGGAATACCAGAAGAAGTGGGACCGACAGATTTACATGAATATCTCTCAGGACTCTTCAAAGAGCTGCTTGGATCAACCACGGAACAAGAGTCCCTTATAGATAGAATTCATAGAGAACTGCATCCATGGAACTCATCCTCCGACACTCCAAGGGACGTTATAATTAGGCTACATTACTTCACATTCAAGGAGAAAATTTAAGAGCATCCTTCATGAATAGTGATGTCGCGAATAGTTCGCCGGCAAATAGTTCCCGGTGAACATAGCATGTTCGTGTTCGCCGCAGCGGGCGAACATATGCGATGTTCGATCCGCCCCCTATTATTCATCATTGAGTAAACTTTGACCCTTTACCTCACAGTCAGCAGACACATTACAGCCAATCAGCAGCAGACACTCCCTCCCAGACCCTCCCACCTCCTGCACAGCATCCATTTTAGATTCATTTAGAAGCTGCATTCTTAGTGAGAGGAGGGACAGTGTAGCTGCTGCTGATTTAATAGGGAAATTGATAGCTAGGCTAGTGTATTCAGTGTCCACTACAGTCCTGAAGGACTCATCTGATCTCTGCTGTAAGGACAGCACCCCAAAAAGCCCTTTTTAGGGCTAGAACATCAGTCTGCTTTTTTTTTTCCCTGTGTAATCTAATTGCAGTTGCCTGCCTGCCAGCGTGTGTGTCAGGCTCACAGCGTATACTGTGCCCACTTGCCCAGTGCCACCACTCATATCTGGTGTAACAGTAGTGTAGATTTAAAAAAAACAACAACACTTTTTTGACTGTGAAATAATAGCAGACAGCTGCCAGTACCCAAGATGGCCGCCAATAAGGCAGATGGGGAGGGTTAGAGAGCTGTTTTGGGGGGGGGGGGATCAGGGAGGTTGGGGGCTAAGGGGGGATGCTACACCATAGCATATGTAAATATTCTAAAAAAAAAATTAAAAAAATTTAAAAACCTTTTATTTTAGTACTGGCAGACTTTCTGCCAGTACTTAAAGGAACACTAAAATCAAAAATTTTCTTTCATGATTCAGGTAGAGAATACAATTTTAAACAACATTCCAATTTACTTCTATTACCTAATTTGCTTCATTTTGTAGATATCCTTTGTTGAAGAAATAGCAATTCACATGGGTGCGCCAATCACACAAGGCATCTATGGGCAGCCACCAATCAGAAGCTACTGACCCAATCCAGATATGCTTTTCAGCAAAGAATATCGAGAGAATAAATCAAATTAGATAATAGAAATAAATTGGAAAGTTGTTTAAAATGACATGCTCTTTCTAAATCATGAAAGAAAAAAATTGGGTTTAATGTCCCTTTAAGATGGCGGGGACAATTGTGGGGTGGGGGAGGGAAGGGAGCTGTTTGGGAGGGATCAGGGGGTCTGATGTGTCAGGTGGGAGGCTGATCTCTACACTAAAGCTAAAATTAACCCTGCAAGCTCCCTACAAACTACCTAATTAACCCCTTCACTGCTAACCATAATACACGTGTGATGCGCAGCAGCATTTAGCGGCCTTCTAATTACCAGAAAGAAACCCCAAAGTCATATATGTCTGCTATTTCTGAACAAAGGGGATCCCAGAGAAGCATTTACAACCATTTGTGCAATAATTGCACAAGCTGTTTGTAAATGATTTCAGTGAGAAACCTAAAATTGTGAAAAATTTTACGTTTTTTTTTAATTTGATCGCATTTGGCGGTGAAATGGTGGCATGAAATATACCAAAATGGGCCTAGATCAATACTTTGGGTTGTCTAATACACTACACTTAAGCTAAAATTAACTCTACAAGCTCCCTACATGCTCCCTAATTAACCCCTTCACTGCTGGGCATAAAACACGTGTGGTGCGCAGTGGCATTTAGCAGCCTTTTAATTACCAAAAAGCAACGCTAAAGCCATATAAGTCTGCTATTTCTGAACAAAGGGGATCCAAGAGAAGCATTTACAACCATTTATGCCATAATTGCATAAGTTGTTTGTAAATAATTTCTGTGAGAAACCTAAAGTTTGTGAAAAAGTGAACAATTTTTTTTATTTGATCGCATTTGGCGGTGAAATGGTGGCATGACATATACCAAAATGGGCCTAGATCAATACTTTGGGATGTCTTCTAAAAAAAATATAAATACATGTCAAGGGATACTCAGGTATTCCTGACAGATATCAGGGTTGCAATGTAATAGCAAAGTGCTTCTTGTATTTATTTCCCTATAACTTGCAAAAAAAGCAAAGAACATGTTAACATTGGGTATTTCTAAACTCAGGACAAAATTTAGAAACTATTTAGCATGGTTGTTTTTTGGTGGTTGTAGATGTGTAACAGATTTTGGGGGTCAAAGTTAGAAAAAGTGTGTTTTTTTCCATTTTTTCCTCATATTTTATAATATTTTTAATAATAAATTATAAGATATGATGAAAATAATGGTATCTTTAGAAAGTCCATTTCGTGGCGAGAAAAACGGTATATAATATGTGTGGGTACAGTAAATGAGTAAGAGGAAAATTACAGCTAAACACAAACACCGCAGAAATTTAAAAATAGCCCTGGCCCTTAAGGGAAAGAAATTGAAAAATGGCCTTGGTCCTTAAGGGGTTAAAAAAAAACCTAGAAATTTGACTGTGAAATAATAGCAGTCAGTGGGCGGGGATGTCCGGGGGTGCGCACAGACGTGCGCGCGTGCACGAGAGGGCGGAGGCGGACGCGTGCACGGGGAGGGAGCGGGTGGGAACCGCTACACTACAGAAAAAGTTGGTGTAATTTTTTTTTTAAAAAAGGAATAAAAATTAAAAAAAAAAAGATCAGGAAGGTGGTGGGTGTTGGTCTGTGTGTGTGTGTGTGGGGGGGAAGCTACACTACAGAAAAAAAAAAAAAAAACAGAAAAAACTACTTTTTTTTGCAAACTGGGTACTGGCAGACAGCTGCCAGTACCCAAGATGGCCGCCAATAAGGCAGATGGGGAGGGTTAGAGAGCTGTTTTGGGAGGGATCAGGGAGGTTGGGGGCAAAGGGGGGATGCTACGCCACAGCATATGTAAATATGCTAAAAAAAATTCAAAAAAATGTAAAACCCTTTTATTTTAGTAAAGGCAGACTTTCTGCCAGAACTTAAGATGGCGGAGACAATTGTGGGGTGGGGGAGGGAAGGGAGCTGTTTGGGACGGATCAGGGGGTCTGATGTGTCAGGTGGGAGGCTGATCTCTACACTAAAGCTAAAATTAACCCTGCAATCTCCCTACAAACTACCTAATTAACCCCTTCACTGCTAGCCGTAATACACGTGTGATGCGCAGCAGCATTTAGCGGCCTTCTAATTACCAGAAAGCAACGCCAAAGTCATATATGACTGCTATTTCTGAACAAAGGGGATCCCAGAGAAGCATTTACAACCATTTGTGCCATAATTGCACAAGCTGTTTGTAAATAATTTCTGCGAGAAACCTAAAGTTTTTGAAAAAGTGAACAATTTTTTTTTTATTTGATCTCATTTGGCGGTGAAATGGTGGCATGAAATATACCAAAATTGGCCTAGATCAATACTTTGGGATGTCTTCTAAAAAACAATATATACATGTCAAGGGATATTCAGGTATTCCTGACAGATATCAGGGTTCCAATGTAACTAGCGCTCATTTTGAAAAAAAGTGGTTTTGAAATAGCAAAGTGCTTCTTTCTATTTATTTCCCTATAACTTGCAAAAAAAGCAAAGAACATGTTAACATTGGGTATTTCTAAACTCAGGACAAAATTTAGAAACTATTTAGCATGGTTGTTTTTTGGTGGTTGTAGATGTGTAACAGATTTTTCAGGGCCTGCCAGGGCACAGTGTCACACCAGTGCAACTCATATCTGGTGTAACAGTAGTGTACATTAAAAAAAAAATACAATTTTGATTGTAGTAGATTGAATAGCAGTTAGTTGTCTGCAAGCGTGTGTGTCAGGCCTACAGCGTCTACTCTGCCAACTTCTGCCAGTGCACAGTGCCACTCATATCTGTTGTCACAGTAGCTTGCATGCATAGTACCACAAATCGAAAAAAAAATGACAGGCAGAGGCAGGCCACCCCGCAGCGGCCGTCGTGGTCGTGGTGCTGTGATTCCCTTTGGCCCTAGAATAATGCCCAGTGTTCAGAGGCCACGTACCCTGAACTCGAAAAGTTCTGAGGACATAGTTGACTGGCTAACACAGGACACCCAATCTTCTACAGCTTCTGCTCAGAACCTTGACGCACCATCCTCCTCCAGATTAGCTTTGGGCACCTCTCAAGTTACGAAGTGTGTCACTGAGCGCCTACTACAATGATGACCCTTAGCTCTAATAAATTGACCCCTAGCGGTCAAAAAAATTTGGAAAATCAGAGGAAATACTATCAAAGCGCCAAATAACAATGGCAGGGTCTGAACTTATGCAGTAAATCTTATTCAAACAGAAGCATTTGAATAAAGGATTTAAAACAATGTAACAATTTGGACAAATTTAATGAATGATAATAAACAGTTATGACAATTGTAAAAACAATGTGGCAGTTGATTAAAACAATGTAAGAATTAAAACAAATAATCGAGGATCCAAGATTTTACAATAGGTAAAAGCCCAAATTCTTGGGAAACAACAAGAGTTTACATATGATAAAATATAACTAGTGGGAAATGTCTAGCTGATTTGTTAGTGAGAATAATTTAAGTGTAGTCCTTTGGTCGTGTTGGAACGGTGTTCTTAATTATCCTGATTCACCTTATATCTAAGTGATTTTGGTGTGTCTTCTCCTAATATTTTCCCAGAAATTCGCAATAGGTTATGCGTAAGAGAAAAGGTGCAGATGCTTGATTAGAAAAAATATAATGAACTTAATGTGAAAAAATATATGTGTCAAAGTCAATGGCGTGTCAAAAAAACAAACAAACAAAAATTTTTTGGAAAATAGTGAAAAAAATGCACTTGAAAACGATAAGCAGAGAACAGTGTAAACAGTAAAAAATTCAGTTAAAAATTCAAAAATGGTGCATATCTAGATACAATCTGTCTTAGTGACTGATAAACAGTAAAAATGATGAACAGTAAAAATGTGGTCTTCACAGTTGTGCAAATACAATCCAGTGATCAAAAGAAAAAGGAATTGTGATCCATAATGTTAAAAGTAAAAATTCAATCCAAGTGAAAAGGGAAAAGAAAAATAATTGTTCAAATTAGTGTGGAACAGTCATACATCCAGGGGTTATGTCAAATTTAAAATGTATATGTGATGGTTTTCCTCCAAGATTGAGGGTGCAATGTGTCTTCTAAGCAGTAAATTCAACTTGCTGCAGATAAAATTCCTTCTGCCAAAAAATAAATAAATAATAGTGTAGATGGTTTAAAAAAATAACATTACCAGAGTGTAACTCACCAGTCGACGCGTTCCGGTCATCCACTGACCTTTATCAAGACTGGTTTTATAATATAATTGGGGTCTTTATATACCTTTATTGGTAATTGCCATTTTTCGTTATACCGGAAGTGAACCTCACCACTTCCGGTTTCGCGTAGCGCTGATGTTTCTTATATTTGTTAAATACCGTGTATTACTTCTCAAATTGTCAGGTACTTTCTTATAGTTTCATCCTTGTTTACTTTGTTTATTTTAAGTAATTGTGGGACAATTTTTGCACGGATTTCTTTTGGCTTTAATGTGTACATTCCCCTATTGGTTAGCCTTATACACATAGATCTTTCCGATTGGCTGGATAAGGGGCGGGTTGTAAGAAATCCACACTATTGGCCATTGATGATGTTATGGGTAACTATGGCATGTGTCTATGTTTACAGGTCTGTTTGTCCGTTTTTTCAGCCTGCCTATAGGATGCCAAAAAAATATCCACACTCCTTAACGATTGGTTAAATTTGGAGGTGTGTAGTAAATTAAAAAATTCTATTGGTTTCTGTGAATATAATACGAGAGGGTTCGTTGTGTTGAAATTTTCAATAATGCCGACTACTATACAGGGAGTGCAGAATTATTAGGCAAGTTGTATTTTTGAGGATTAATTTTATTATTGAACAACAACCATGTTCTCAATGAACCCAAAAAACTCATTAATATCAAAGCTGAATAGTTTTGGAAGTAGTTTTTAGTTTGTTTTTAGTTATAGCTATTTTAGGGGGATATCTGTGTGTGAAGGTGACTATTACTGTGCATAATTATTAGGCAACTTAACAAAAAACAAATATATACCCATTTCAATTATTTATTTTTACCAGTGAAACCAATATAACATCTCAACATTCACAAATATACATTTCTGACATTCAAAAACAAAACAAAAACAAATCAGTGACCAATATAGCCACCTTTCTTTGCAAGGACACTCAAAAGCCTGCCATCCATGGATTCTGTCAGTGTTTTGATCTGTTGACCATCAACATTGCTTGCAGCAGCAACTACAGCCTCCCAGACACTGTTCAGAGAGGTGTACTGTTTTCCCTCCTTGTAAATCTCACATTTGATGATGGACCACAGGTTCTCAATGAGGTTCAGATCAGGTGAACAAGGAGGCCATGTCATTAGATTTTCTTCTTTTATACCCTTTCTTGCCAGCCACGCTGGGGAGTACTTGGACACGTGTGATGGAGCATTGTCCTGCATGAAAATCATGTGTTTCTTGAAGGATGCAGACTTCTTCTTGTACCACTGCTTGAAGAAGGTGTCTTCCAGAAACTGGCAGTAGGACTGGGAGTTGAGCTTGACTCCATCCTCAACCCGAAAAGGCCTCACAAGCTCATCTTTGATGATACCAGCCCAAACCAGTACTCCACCTCCACCTTGCTGGCATCTGAGTCGGACTGGAGCTCTCTGCCCTTTACCAATCCAGCCACGGGCCCATCTATCTAGCCTATCAAGACTCACTCTCATTTCATCAGTCCATAAAACCTTAGAAAAATCAGTCTTGAGATATTTCTTGGCCCAGTCTTGATGTTTCAGCTTGTGTGTCTTGTTCAGTGGTGGTCGTCTTTCAGCCTTTCTTACCTTGGCCATGTCTCTGAGTATTGCACACCTTGTGCTTTTGGGCACTCCAGTGATGTTGCAGCTCGGAAATATGGCCAAACTGGTGGCAAGTGGCATCTTGGCAGCTGCACGCTTGACTTTTCTCAGTTCATGGGCAGTTATTTTGCGCCTTGGTTTTTCCACACGCTTCTTGCGACCCTGTTGACTATTTTGAATGAAACGCTTGATTGTTCGATGATCACGCATCAGAAGCTTTGAAATTTTAAGAGTGCTGCATCCCTCTGCAAGATATCTCACTATTTTTGACTTTTCTGAGCCTGTCAAGTCCTTCTTTTGACCCATTTTGCCAAAGGAAAGGAAGTTGCCTAATAATTATGCACACCTGATATAGGGTGTTGATGTCATTAGACCACACCCCTTCTCATTACAGAGATGCACATCACCTAATATGCTTAATTGGTAGTAGGCTTTCAAGCCTATACAGCTTGGAGTAAGACAACATGCATAAAGAGGATGATGTGGTCAAAATACTCATTTGCCTAATAATTCTGCACTCCCTGTATATGCAGGATGTCAGTTAGATTGTATGAGAACATAATAATCCTTTGTATCACATAGATTTAAATCTTAAAGTGCAACAGTATTCCAGAGTGTGTATATGTCCTATATGTATCGTCTCAAAGTATACTAGCAGGACTTTATACAGAGTGTTACTCAAAATATTTACTTCACATTAATGGATTTAGGTTTTTAACATTACTGCCTTCTAAGGAAATAGACCCTGTACATTGTTCCTTACGCTTATGATCAAACAATATTCATAGTGTTAATCTTCTATGACTGCTCATCTGTAGTTTTTAAAAGTTTATCACAACTTTAAAAAACGAGTTTATTGTATAATACTCACTTAGTTTATTTAGTGTTATAAGACGATATTTCTGATTCCCCGACATTTGTTAAACATTTTTTTAAAAAATGTTAAACATCTTGTAAAAAAAAATTTCTCTTTGATTTCCTATTTTTCAATTTTTCAATATTTTTCAATATGTGATGGAATGTCAAAAAAAGGGAATATATCAATATTTCAATACTGCAAGTAGCTTGCTATTTCATCTGTATTAATATATGTAGAACTTAGGTGTTCTTGCGGTACTTTTTGTTTTTCAGTTTCTATTTAGCTTGAAAAGATATAATGAAACCAATCTACAGAGACATATTAAAATGTATTATTTTTTAAAATGTATTAGTATATATTTAAAGAGGGGGTAGTTATCATCTCAAATGTCAGAAGAAATTTTCAAAGGAAATTTCCAAAGGTTATTCCTCTTCTAGTCAGTGTTCTATGTATATTTTGACTGTTTCAACTAATTGCTTTTATTAGTGATTACTCAGAGGCTACTTAATCTTGGTATGCAAGACTTGAATGTACGAGGAAATTCATATTAATCATCCTATGTGGGAAGATAAAGATGTTGAATCTGGATAGGATTCACCCATGGTCTTTTCCATGGTAGTAATCAAGAATTTTAACATATATGTCTAGTGATATAACATATATGTCTAATGATATAACATATATGTCTAGTGATATAACATATATGTCTAGTGATATAACATATATGTCTAGTGAGCTCAGCAGAGGCTTTGCTCCCTGGGATCATTATTACATTATGGACAATTATAAGTAGATTCACATTTAGGTCAGAGAAGAGATACAAAGGGAGAGCTCTTGCACGCACGTCCTGTTTTCATTCTTATGCCATTGTTTAGTTTTCATTTTATCTGGTTTAATTCTCACCAGGTCAGATTGGGAAATATCAAAATTCTTTTAATCATTCATCAGGGTGGGTTCGAAAGAAGAATATATTCTCCTATTTTTATTTTTATTTTTTCGTCAGTATGTGTGGGGGACCCTCAGTTTCTTTTTTGAAAGCAGAAATAAAGTGGAATGGTTTCACCAGGTCATCAAATTTTCTCGCTCAGATAATGGAAAGCATAATTTTTTCTACATTTCTTATATTTCAAGGATGGTCGAAGTTTGAGATCTCATAAATTACTCTGATTTTCTTCATCTTCATGATCATTCTAAGCTTCTCCTTAGTTCAGATTTAATAAGTGGGACAAATCTTCTTTATTATTTAATCCTCTCGGAAAAAGACAGACTAAACGAAAGATCCATTTTGATTCTTCTGTGAGTAGCTTTTTCTCCTGGTTGCCTCCTCTCCAATCTTTTGGTACTTTTTGTATTCCCATATATTTCAATGTTCTAATATCTCCAAGATGTTTTTCGCAGAAATGTTTATACAACGCAGTCTCTTTGTTGAGTTTCTCAATGCACAACAAATGCTCACGTATTCTGTCCCTTAATGGCCTAGACGTTTGTCCCACATACTGAAGACCACAGGGACATTGGAGTAGGTACACAACGTTCTTATCTTGACAGCGTATTAAGTCCTTGATCTTATATTTTTCTTAGTTATGTGATTGAAATTCCCTGTCATGCATGTAAATGTGGTAGAAAATCCACGGAATTTCAATCACATAACAACCAAGAAAAATATAAGATCAAGGACTTAATACGCTGTCAAGATAAGAATGTTGTGTAAATAGAAACTGAAAACCAAAAAGTACCGCAAGAACACCTAAGTTCTACATATATTAATACAGATGAAATAGCAAGCTACTTGCAGTATTGAAATATTGATATATTCCCTTTTTTTGACATTCCATCACATATTGAAAAATATTGAAAAATTGAAAAATAGAAAATCAAAGAGAAAATTTTTTTTACAAGATGTTTAACAATTTTTTAAAAAATGTTTAACAAATGTCGGAGAATCAGAAATATGGTCTTATAACACTAAATAAACTAAGTGAGTATTATACAATAAACTCGTTTTTTAAAGTTGTGATAAACTTTGAAAAACTACAGATGAGCAGTCATAGAAGATTAACACTATGAATATTGTTTGATCATAAGCGTAAGGAACAATGTACAGGGTCTATTTCCTTAGAAGGCAGTCATGTTAAAAACCTAAATCCATTAATGTGAAGTAAATATTTCGAGTAACACTCTGTATAAAGTCCTGCTAGTATACTTTGAGACGATACATATAGGACATATACACACTCTGGAATACTGTTGCACTTTAAGATTTAAATCTATGTGATACAAAGGATTATTATGTTCTCATACAATCTAACTGACATCCTGCATATATAGTGGTCGGCATTATTGAAACTTTCAACACAACGAACCCTCTCGTATTATATTCACAGAAACCAATAGAATTTTTTAATTTACTACACACCTCCAAATTTAACCAATCGTTAAGGAGTGTGGACATTTTTTTGGCATCCTATAGACAGGCTGAAAAAACGGACAAACAGACCTGTAAACATAGACACATGCCATAGTTACCCATAACATCATCAATGGCCAATAGTGTGGATTTCTTACAACCCGCCCCTTATCCAGCCAATTGGAAAGATCTATGTGTATAAGGCTAACCAATAGGGGAATGTACACATTAAAGCCAAAAGAAATCCGTGCAAAAATTGTCCCACAATTACTTAAAATAAACAATATAAACAATGATGAAACTATAAGAAAGTACCTGACAATTTGAGAAGTAATACACAGTATTTAACAAAAATTAGAAACATCAGCGCAACGCAAAACCGGAAGTGGTGAGGTTCACTTCCGGTATAACGAAAAATGGCAATTACCAATAAAGGTATATAAAGACCCCAATTATATTATAAAACCAGTCTTGATAAAGGTCAGTGGATGACCGAAACGCGTCGACTGGTGAGTTACACTCTGGTAATATTATTTTTTTAAACCATCTACACTATTATTTATTTATTTTTTGGCAGAAGGAATTTTATCTGCAGCAAGTTGAATTTACTGCTTAGAAGACACATTGCACCCTCAATCTTGGAGGAAAACCATCACATATACATTTTAAATTTGACATAACCCCTGGATGTATGACTGTTCCACACTAATTTGAACAATTATTTTTCTTTTCCCTTTTCACTTGGATTGAATTTTTACTTTTAACATTATGGATCACAATTCCTTTTTCTTTTGATCACTGGATTGTATTTGCACAACTGTGAAGACCACATTTTTACTGTTCATCATTTTTACTGTTTATCAGTCACTAAGACAGATTGCATCTAGATATGCACCATTTTTGAATTTTTAACTGAATTTTTTACTGTTTACACTGTTCTCTGCTTATCGTTTTCATGTGCAGTTTTTTCACTATTTTCCAAAAAAAAAATTTTTGTTTGTTTTTTTGACACGCCATTGACTTTGACACATATATTTTTTCACATTAAGTTCATTATATTTTTTCTAATCAAGCATCTGCACCTTTTCTCTTACGCATAACCTATTGCGAATTTCTGGGAAAATATTAGGAGAAGACACACCAAAATCACTTAGATATAAGGTGAATCAGGATAATTAAGAACACCGTTCCAACACGACCAAAGGACTACACTTAAATTATTCTCACTAACAAATCAGCTAGACATTTCCCACTAGTTATATTTTATCATATGTAAACTCTTGTTATTTCCCAAGAATTTGGGCTTTTACCTATTGTAAAATCTTGGATCCTCGATTATTTGTTTTAATTCTTACATTGTTTTAATCAACTGCCACATTGTTTTTACAATTGTCATAACTGTTTATTATCATTCATTAAATTTGTCCAAATTGTTACATTGTTTTAAATCCTTTATTCAAATGCTTCTGTTTGAATAAGATTTACTGCATAAGTTCAGACCCTGCCATTGTTATTTGGCACCTCTCAAGTTACCACTCGCCCGCCTGCCGCCACCACCAACACTAGCACCAAAGCTGCTTCACTTGATCTGTCAGAGGAATTATTTACACATCAGTTGGAAGAAATGAGTGATGCACAACCATTATTGCCAGAGGATGTAGATAACAGGGATATGTCTCAGTCAGGCAGCATTACACACATGGACGTACGGTGTGATGATGATGATGATGTTGTACCCGCTGCGGGATTTGGTCTGTCACTGTGAAGCGGGCGTAACCCTTACACTATCTGATCGATACAACATCATACCTGATGTTTTAAAGCACGTTATTCCAAACAATTTAGGAATGTTAGGTGATTTATGCCCTTTATGGATTAAAACAACTCTGCATCAACTATGTAATTTTCCATGGGAGTTTTGCCATGGATCCCCCTCCGGCACGCCACAGTCCAGGTGTTAGTCCCCTTGAAACAACTTTTCCATCACTATTGTGGCCAGAAAGAGTCCCTGTGGGTTTTAAAATTTGCCTGCCCATTGAAGTCTATGGCGGTTCGCGTTTGCAGTTCGCGAACCCAAATTTTTATGTTCGTGACATCACTATTCATGAATAAAAATCTGAAAGAGCCACATAGCTTAGTCCAAATATTTCCTGACTTGTCTCCATACACTCTAGCTAAGAGAAGGTCATTCCAGCAACTCACTCAAAACCTACATCATCATAACCTTAAATACAGGTGGGGTTTTCCTGTTAAGATTTTCTTCCAACATGTAGATTGATCCTACGTAATCACCTCGCTGGATCAGGGAATAAAGATTCTTCAGTCGCTAGGGTTCATCCAGAATACTGATCATACTCTTAAGCCCTCATAGCAATCTGGGACTCTAAACTCTTGAGCACCTGAATGGAAGCCTCTCCCTAGGAGACCCTCTACACAAGCCAAAAGGAAGGACCCCAAGGTTCCCCCTTAAAGGCTCACACCATTCTCCGCTTCAATGACAGTTCATGTTCTCTGGTACATAGCATGAGCTCACATACGGGTACATATCTTACCCTCCTAATTCTGAATAGCTCATTTCTACTTTATGCCGTCCTCACACTAAACTCTGCAGCATCTAAATGACAGCCCCCTTGCAGGAGATCCTCTTCACAAAATAAAAGAAAGGATACTCTGAACCCCAAGATCCCCCATTGAAGGTTCGCACCATACCCCACCTCGATGACAACCCACGTTCTTTGATCCGTAGCATGAGCTCACATACATGTACATTTCTTACCCTCTTAACTTTGAATAGCTTATTTCTACTTTATGAGGACCCTATAGCAACTGATTGGAGATCTCAGATAGCATCTATCGAATAGAATATGAGCAAACAAACGGGTATATATCTTAAGCTCTTGCATAGTAATGGCTCACTTGTATCCTAATCTTCACACCCATCAGATAACCTGAGTCTTTTATGATACCTAACTACTCAAAATGTATATGTTTAATCCTTGTTTTCCTTGTTTGTTTTTTCTCACTTTCTGACATTTTTTGTATATGTGTGTATGGTTTAGTTGCAGGAAGCCATGTCTATATATAAGTTAAATTTAGAAGATTTATGATAGCCACTTGCCTGGTACCTATAGCTTGGTTACTTTACATAGGTCTTCACTACTAGACATAACTTGCTATATGCCCCACACTATACTCACAACCTCTGAGTTTAGGAGTTCTCCATTGTTATGAATATATACACTCACCCGGTATTACCCAGTCCAAACCTTCTATAGAAGACCTTGGTGGTATCTAGATAGTTGAGCATGGGGGATCCAAGCCACTTGTTGGTAAGAATTTACCCCCCCCCCCTCTCTTACCCTCATTAGCAAAAGTATTACTGCTCCAAAAATAACATGGGTGAATGTATCGGTTTTGACTTAAAATTATCTGACTTCTCGAGGACTCTCATCACTCTTTACGTTAGTTTATTGGTGAATAGCCAATGGTATCACCTGCTTGAGACCTCTTTGACACTTGATCGGGCTCCTTTCGACTGATATATTATGACACTCTTTTATGGACTCAGTTCTCTACATTGAAGCCCAGAGCCAAAGTCATACCTCTCCTTAACCCTACTCAGTTTTGTCTCTTGTATGGGGGGTACACATCCTCCCGGTTTGCCCTACACTCTCACATCCTCTTTCCTTTCCACTCACTACAGACCATACAACCCTGAGACCTCCCCCCTTACTTTCAATTCTAACGCTCTGCTTGCTCCTACCGCTCTGTCTCACTACAACACCCTTATCTTTATTAGGGACAGCAGGTTTTATACTTCGCCTTCTCCTCTTCCTTTCCCCATCTCTAAGTGGCTTTAGACCACTGTATCACCTTGACATATTTTATGCTTTTCACATTGCAGTTAGATTCCTTATACTCATAGACCCCTACCCCTATAGTTACTGATATACAACTTGTGGGAATACACTAAACCAGACAACAAATGACCTATCTGGACAATTTCCCACACCCTTGATACCATGGGGATTATAATAGTTACAGTTTTTCTTTACCAGATCTAACTGCAGTATGTTAAGATACTACTTAACATAACTTATTTGAAAAACCTGAGGTTTCGGGTTCCTGATTAATAAGTAAATGTGAACGCAAACTTAATATTTTACCTACTGTACCCTAAGTTAGATATCATAAGTTTAACTCCCGGATACCAGCCGGTCCCTGTTGTGTAACTGGCTAATGTTCTTGTACAGTCCAATGTTTCACTGTCTCATTGTTATGTGATGCATATGTATGAACCTGATCCTCAATAAAAAAATGTTTTTTTTAAAAAATAAAACATTGGTGGTTTTGCAATAAAAATACATAGGGGCCGAACTATCATGTTGCGAATGCAGCAGTTTCCGCGTGAGCCCTCAAGCTCACCGGAAACAAAAGTTAAGAAGCAGCGGTCTTAAGACCGCTGCTTCTTAACTCATCCTCCACCTCTGAGGTTGCGGATGCAATCATCCCGATCAGATACGATCGGGATGACTGACACCCCCTGCTAGCGGCCGGTTGGCTGCGAATGTGCAGGGGGCGGCATTGCACAAGCACTTGACACAAAATGCTTGTGCAATGATAAATGCTGACATTTGTATGCTGTCGCATTTATCGATGTCGAGCGGACAACACTTGATAATTCGGCATCATAGAAATAATCAGTAAAAAAAAAAAATAGAAAAATTAAAAATGGTCAAGCAGCCAACTTGGACCACTTGAAATAGATTGACCCATACGTTAGTGCAGACTATTTTATATAATGAGGGTTGTTTCAGTTTCATTTTTATACGTTACTTCTGTAAGGGTTTACAGGAGTTTTTGTGCTGCCACCATCTTTCACAGTGAACATTGTTTTATATGCCGAGAAGGGAATGGGTTTGAGACAGATGCTACTCCATTGTTTTGGAGCTTAACTTACTCTGATGGGGGGATGGTAAAAAAAACTTTAGGAATTGTACAATGTTTGTGTTTTGTTTATTGAATCTAGCACAAGTAGCATGCAAATGTGAGACACCGGGTGACAATACTGAAAAAAGAAGACTATCTGGCACTTTTTTGTTATCCAATATGGCACATAAACTGAGAGCATGTCCCTCAGAGGCCAGTCATTATTACACGTGCCAGTATCACACATGCAAATAAAGCAGAAGTGGTACGTATGAAACAAACATAATACTCACCACTAACAGCTCTCTGAGCAAGAGGAATCTTTGAATGAGGTTGCTCTAGTCACCCACAGCATATGTAAATATGCCCCTGAAACAGGGATAACTTTTACAAGAAGCATTTTTGTTAAAGGGACAGTAACGTTCATGATCCCGAAAGAGCATGCAATTTTGATCAACCTTCCAATTTACTTCTGCTATCAATTATGCTTAGTTCTCCTGGTATCCTTTGTTAAAGAGCAATCATAGGTAAGCTGAGGAGTGTGCACATGTCCATAGCCATCAGGAAAAATTGCTTAAATCAATGTTATATTTAACTCTAACTCTGCTGTCATAGAGTGTCTGTAGCATTATATGGCAGCTGTGTTTGCAACAAGGTATAACATTACTATAAACATTATTGCAAACACTGCTGCCAGATGGCTAAAGACACGTGCACGCTCTTGAGCTCACCTATGATTACTCTTTAGCAAAGGTCATCAAGAGAACAAAGCAACATAATAATAGAAATATATTGGAAAGTTGTTCAAATGTCATGCTCTTTCCAATCCATATAAGTTAAATTTTGACTTTACTGTCCCTTTAACACAAGTGCAATGCATAATTCTTCTATTGAAAACTGAAATACACTATGTATTTGTACAATCTAAGAATTGTCTACATTTCACAAAGTTCTAATATGGAAATACAAAGTTTTAACCTCTTCCCAAAGCCTTCAAGTTCAAGAAATCTCCTCTGAAGATCACCGCCCACATTTAACAAACGTAAAGTTGTACTGGCAAGAGTTTGCTGCTAATAGAAACGTCACAGTCATCGCCTGTCCACAAAATGTACTTTTGTTATCAAGAAATCATGAAGGTGGTGCATTTGCCAACAGATAGTTTAATTTTAGTTTTAATTCTGAAATGTGTTCCCATGTGTATTCTTTTTATTGATGTTTCTGACATAGATAATTAATTATCTCATAAATATTAATTAAAACAAGAATGTAATAAAACGCTTAATACATTATCAATTTGTTTAACCTCTAGCCTAAAAATCCTGGAAGCCAAGTGGTTAATAAATCAGTTTGAAAATTACATGTGAATTGTCTATCAAAATCCCTGTGTTTAAAAATGTTTATGCATTATCCCCAGTAGCAGAGTCTTTTAATATATTTGTTACTGAGGCTCCCCTATTCCATTTTGCACAAAGCGCCCAGGGACCGGGGGAGATGAAAGCTGGTGCCCATTATCTCTCGGCCTGACATACCTCACTGCTCAATGTACAGCTCTTTGCCAGTAAAACCCCAGAGAGGCTGCAGAAATCTGATCTCAGAGCCCAGTCAAGTGAAACCACTGAAGTAAAACCCATACATTATTATGCCAGACAGGAACAGGGAGTGGAATGATTGCTGGCAATTGCCACTGTTTGGCTGGTAATGGCTCCAGGTATGATTCTGTACCATATTAATAATTAATTTGATGGGTGAAGGATCAATAACCCACCAAATTCACTTTAACTATGAATAAAAATATGTGCCGGAAGCTACAATGCCTGTGAGAGCAGCTACTAGCCACAGACGTACATAATATAAAGAGTAAAACAAACCATTTTCTGTAAAAATATGCATTAACCCAGATTTCCAATTACCACAATAATACTCAGAATGCAGTGAAAAATAAATAACCATGTAGATGATTCTTTGTTCTGTAGCAGATGTGTTAAACCTTCTTAGCTGTGGGGACACACAGGAATTTTTGCTACTTATAAAGATGACAGCAAATTTAGAAATTCTGCTAATCATAACAAAGTATGTGTTTTTATATAAATAACCTTTACATTATCATTTGTTTATGAAATAATATAGAATTGATTGTGTACTATGCACAAAAGCCACATTTGTCTATGAAGACATTGGGGTAGATTTATTAAATGTCGGACGGACATGATTCGCTGTAGTGTATCATATCACCCGACATCGCTAAATGCCGACATATATATACACTGTCTGCATTTAACATTACACAAGCGCAATACCGCCCCCTGCACATTCGTGGCCAATCGGCCACTAGCAGGGGGTGTCAATCATCCCGATCTTATACGACCGCTGGTTCTTAACTTAAGTTTCAGGTGGACCTGAAACTTCGGGGGTAGATTGCAGCATACACTGCTTAATAAATCTACCCCATACAGCCAAAAACATACACTCTGGAAAGGAATGAGGCACTTATACACAGTCCCAGAGTTAGCCTTCAGCTGCATGAATTAGGTATGTTGTGAACACAGTCCCAGAGTTAGCCTTCAGCTGCATGAATTAGGTATGTTGTGAACCCCTCGGGCTCCATTTATGAAAGGTCTGGAGGACATGATTCGCTACTGCAAATTTATGTCCGCCGGACCTCGCTGCGAGTGGACAGCATATGCTGTCCACATTTGACCATGCACAAGCATTTGCTTGTGCAATGCCACCCCCTGCTCACTGGTGGCCAATTGCATACTGACAAGGGCTCTCAGTCATTCAGATCAATGCTCTTAAGACCACTGCTACATTACTATCATTTCAAGCAAGCGTCTACAGCTTGATAACTGGGGCCCTTTGTGTTACATATGAGAACGGTAGAGCAGTAGTGTTTACAAACGTCATAATGTTGCTCTCTAAACCTCTTACAACCATGTGCTATTCATGAACAGTGTGAGTTGGTTTACTGTTAGCAACACAAGAGCAGTGTGGGTTAGCATGGTATGTACTATACATTAGCAGTGTGGGTTGGTATGCCATATGCTACACATGAGCAATGTGGTTTGGCATACCATATGCTACACATGAGCAATGTGGTTTGGCATACCATATGACACACATGAGCAGTGTGGGTTGGCATACCATATGCTACACATGAGCAGTATCCAAAATCTTCAAAGAATGCAGCAGCACCACTTCTCATATAAAAAGTTCCTTTATTAAATACATAGTAGGAGCAGGTAAAATAGAACGAAGTTTCGGGTGGTTATCCCTTAGTCATGTTCACATGACTAAGGGATAACCACCCGAAACGTCGTTCTATTTTACCTGCTCCTACTATGCATTTAATAAAGGAACTTTTTATATGAGAAGTGGTGCTGCTGCATTCTTTGAAGATTTTGGATACTGTTTGGATCCTTGCAGTGATCCTATGCTAGCTTGCACACACCTTGGGTCTGAGTGCTGGATTTCAATCTTATTTTCTACACATGAGCAGTGTGGGTTGGCATACCATATGCTACACATGAGCAGTGTGGGTTGGCATACCATATGCTACACATGAGCAGTGTGGTTTGGAATACCATGTAATACACATGAGCAGTGTGTTTTGGCATAGCATGTACTACACATGAGCAGTGTAGTTTGGCATACTATGTAATACACATGAGCAATGTCGTTTGGCATACCATGTAATATACCTGAGCAGTGTGGGTTGGCATTCCATGTAATACACATGAGCAGTGTGGGTTGGCATACCATGTAATACACATAAAAAGTGTGCTTGGCATACCATGTAATACACGTGAGCAGTGTAGTTTTGCATACCATGTACTACACATGAGCAGTGTGGATTGGAATACGATGTAATACACATGAGCAGTGTAGTTTTGCATACAATGTAATACACATGGGCAGTGTAGTTTGGCATATCATGTAATACACATGAGCAGTGTAGTTTTGCATACAATGTAATACACATGAGCAGTGTAGTTTGGCATACCATGTAATACACATGAGCAGTGTAGTTTGGCATACCATGTAATATACCTGAGCAGTGTGCAATGGCATTTCATGTAATACACATGAGCAGTGTGGGTTTGCATACCATGTAATACACATAAGCAGCGTGGTTGGCATACCATGTAATACACATGAGCAGTGTGGTTTGAAATATCATGTAATACACATGAGCAGTGTAGTTTGGCAAACCATGTAATACACATGAGCAGTGTAGTTACGCATACCATGTAATATACATGAGCAGTGTAGTTTGGAATAACATGTAATACACATGAGCAGTGTAGTTAAGCATACCATGTAATATACATGAGCAGTGTAGTTTGGAATAACATGTAATACACATGAGCAGTGTAGTTTGGCATACCATGTACTACACTTGAGCACTGTGGGTTGGCATACCATGTACCACACATGAGCAGTGTGGTTTGCATACCATGTACTACACATGAGCAGTATGGGTTGGCATACCATGTACCATACATGAGCAGTGTGGGTTTGTATACCATGTACTACACATGAGCAGTGTGGGCTGGCATACCATAAAATACACATGAGCACTGTGGGTTTGCATACTATTTTTGCATACCATGTAATATACATGAGCAGTGTAGTTTGGCATACCATGTACTACACATGAGCAGTGTAGTTTGGCATAACATGTAATTCACATGAGCAATGTAGTTTGGCATACCATGTAATATACCTGAGCAGTGTGGGTTGGCATACCATGTAATATACATGAGCATTGTGGGTTTGCATACCATGTACTACACATGAGCAGTGTGGGTTTGCATACCATGTAATACACATGAGCATTGTGGGTTTGCATACCATGTACTACACATGAGCAGTGTGGGTTTGCATACCATGTAATACACATGAGCATTGTGGGTTTGCATACCATGTAATACACATGAGCATTGTGGGTTTGAATACCATGTACTACACATGAGCAGTGTGGGTTTGCATACCATGTAATAGACATGAGCAGTGTGGGTTTGCATACCATGTAATACACATGAGCAGTGTGGGTTTGCATACCATGTACTACACAAGAGCAGTGTGGGTTTGCATACCATGTAATACACATGAGCAGTATGGGTTTGCATACCATTTAATACACATGTGCAGTGTGGGTTTGCATACCATGTACTACACATGAGCAGTGTGGGTTTGCATACCATGATGTAATGCACATGAGCAGTGTGGGTTTGCATATCATTTAATACACATGAGCAGTGTAGTTTGGCATACCATGTAATGCACATGAGCATTGTGGGTTTGCATACCATGTACTACACATGAGCAGTGTGGGTTTGCATACCATGATGTAATGCACATGATTAGTGTGGGTTTGCATATCATTTAATACACATGAGCAGTGTGTGTTTGCATACCATGTAATGCACATGAGCAGTGTGGGTTTGCATATAATTTAATACACATGAGCAGTGTAGTTTGGCATACCATGTAATGCACATGAGCATTGTGGGTTTGCATACCATGTAATGCACATGAGCAGTGTGGGTTTGCATACCATGTAATGCACATGATCAGTGTGGGTTTGCATACCATGTACTACACATGAGCAGTGTGGGTTTGCATACCATGTAATGCACATGAGCAGTGTGGGTTTGCATACCATGTACTACACATGAGCATTGTGGGTTTGCATACCATGTACTACACATGAGCAGTGTGGGTTTGCATACCATGTAATGCACATGATCAGTGTGGGTTTGCATACCATGTACTACACATGAGCAGTGTGGGTTTGCATACCATGTAATGCACATGAGCAGTGTGGGTTTGCATACCATGTACTACACATGAGCAGTGTGGGTTTGCATACCATGTACTACACATGAGCAGTGTGGGTTTGCATACCATGTAATGCACATGAGCAGTGTGGGTTTGCATACCATGTACTACACATGAGCAGTGTGGGTTTGCATACCATGTAATACACATGAGCAGTGTGGGTTTGCATACCATGTAATACACATGAGCAGTGTGGGCTTGCATACCATGTACTACACATGAGCAGTGTAGTTTGGCATACCATGTAATGCACATGAGCAGTGTGGGTTTGCACACCATGTAATGCACATGAGCAGTGTGGGTTTGCATACCATGTAATGCACATGAGCAGTGTGGGTTTGCATACATTGTATTACACATGAGCAGTGAGGGTTTTCATACCATGTAATACACATTAGCAGTGTGGGTGTGCATACCATGTAATACACATGAGCAGTGAGGGTTTGCATACCATGTAATACACATGAGCAGTGAGGGTTTGCATACCATGTAATACACATGAGCAGTGAGGGTTTGCATACCATGTAATACACATGAGCAGTGTGGGTTTGCATACCATGTACTACACATGAGCAGTGTGGGTTTGCATACCATGTACTACACATGAGCAGTGTGGGTTTGCATACCATGTACTACACATGAGCAGTGTGGGTTTGCATATCATGTACTACACATGAGCAGTGTGGGGTTGCATACCATGTACTACACATGAGCAGTGAGGGTTTGCATACCATGTAATACACATGAGCAGTGTGGGTTTGCATACCATGTACTACACATGAGCAGTGTGGGTTTGCATACCATGTACTACACATGAGCAGTTTGGGTTTGCATACCATGTACTACACATGAGCAGTTTGGGTTTGCATACCATGTACTACACATGAGCAGTGTGGGTTTGCATACCATGTACTACACATGAGCAGTGTGGGTTTGCATACCATGTACTACACATGAGCAGTGTGGGTTTGCATACCATGTACTACACATGAGCAGTTTGGGTTTGCATACCATGTACTACACATGAGCAGTTTGGGTTTGCATACCATGTACTACACATGAGCAGTGTGGGTTTGCATACTATGTAATACACATGAGCAGTGTGGGTTTGCATACTATGTAATACACATGAACAGTGTGGGTTTGCATACCATGCAATACACATGAGCAGTGTGGGTTTGCATACCATGTAATGCACATGAGCAGTGTGGGTTTGCATACCATGTAAAACACATAAGCAGTGTGGGTTGGCATACCATATAATAAACATGAGCAGTGTAGTTTGGCATACCATGTAATGCACATGAGTTGTGTGGGTTGGCATACCATATAATAAACATGAGCAGTGTAGTTTTGTATACCATGTACATATTAATATATATATTTCACTGAATATTCATGAGGCAGAATACATTTTTTTAAGAGAATTGGTATTATACTACCTAGGAAGGGAAGTAGTTTGGGCAGGCTTTGGTGGTCTAACAGCAGGGTCAGGATAGACGTTGAGCATGTTGGCATGGCAGGGTAGGCCATGAAAGTGGTCAGACATTTTTGGGTTGGGTTGAATTTTCATATTTTTATAACTGGAACATAAATAGGGGGAGGAAAGACTGCAGGACAGAGCTCCAAATTGGCACATTGTACAAACTGCCGGATAATCTAGAGCTCTGTAAATGAAATACCTGCAAGATATCTCCAAATCAAATATAGGATAAAAGCATCACATCAGCTGGAGACGTGGAGAGTTAAATAAAAAACATACAGCAAATACAGCTTTACTAAACACTCTAGCCGTCTAGCTGTAAAGGCAGGATTTACAGTAAGTAATGCAGTAATAAGGTTCCAATTCAGGACCATCATGCAGGATCTTAGACAGCTGAGAGGTCTGGGGTTAGACAACCCTATTCTACAGAAATATAAGCTATATAATGGCATTGTCATGATCTAGAGAAAGTTCACACTGTATAATTTTACAAGGCAGAAAATAGGGTTGGTTTGTCAAAGTGCATTCTGGGTAAAGGTAGTCCTGTCAGCTTTGTCTGACTGACAGGTATCATCTGATAGCCCGAGTCCCTGTTAATGGTTTATATCACCCACAAATCTACATTTAATAATTTTAATGCCATCCTATGTCATTAAATTTTATTTCTATGAAAAAAGAGACATTGAAAATACATTAGCATATTCAACTTGCTAATGAAAGTGAAGATGTGATGCTACATTCTGAAAATATGCACAGCAAGTGTATTAATTAGAGAAAAATAAAACTCTCAGGGATTCTCAATCATGTCAACTTAAATTTCCAATACCCAAGAAGAAATTATTTTTTTTGACATCGCATTGACAGTCTAAGAATTCTAAATGCTTGACAAATTGCTCAACAGAATAGTTTAAAGAGACAGTCAAGTCAAAATTAAACTTTCATGATTCAGATAGGGCACGCAAATTTAAACAACTTTCCAATTTACTTTTACCAGCAAATTTGCTTTGTTCTTTTGGTATTCTTTGTTAAAACCTAAACCTAGATAGGCTCATGAACATATTTCTAAGCTGTTGAAGGCCGCCCCTTAACTCAGTGCATTTTGAATGTTTTTCACCGTTAAACAGTGCTAGTTCATGTGTGTTATATAGATAACATTGTGCTCACTCCAGTGGAGTTATTTATTAGTCAGCACTGATTGGCTAACATGCAAGTCTGTCAAAAGAACTGAGATAAGGGGGCAGTCTGCAGAGGATTAGATACAAGGTAATCACAGAGGTAAAAAGTGTATTAATATAACAGTGTTGGTTATGCAAAACTGGCAAATGGGTAATAAAGGGAATATCTATCTTTTTAAATAATAAGGTTCTAGATAGTGTAACATTATTTTGCGCTTCCGCTAGAGCGCTAACTCTAATGCTAGAATTAAAATTTTTGCATTAGTCGGCATTCGCTCGTATTACGAGTTTAAAGTAATGTTTATATGTTTATATATGTCTGTAAATACATGTATACACATATAAATACATATGTACAGTATATATACATATAAATGGCAAAATGTAAGGGCAATTTTTCAAAAGCATTGGCCAGTTCTAACAATTGATAAAGACATTATTCATTTTGTGGGAGACAGACCTCTCATGACAGCTCGTAGAGCCCCTAATCTTAAAGATATACTGGTACATAGCCACTACCAAAAGGATGCTAAAAAATCATGGTTACAACAATACCATGATAGAGAGGGTAACATCAGATGTAAAAGGTGTTCAGTATGTACTAATATGCAAGAAGGCAGATTTTTCATTGATAAATATGGTAAGACCTTTAAAATAAAAGGTAAAATTAATTGTCGAAGTGAAGGTATTATCTATCTGGTCTTTTGTAATTGCCCGATGTACTACATTGGGAAAACCTATAGGGAGCTCAAGGAGCGTATAAAAAAACATAAAAGGGACATATCAAATGAAATTGAAAAGAGTAGCGTAGCCAGACATTTTAAAAAAATTTCATGAGAGTAATGAACATAAATTGAAGTTTCAGGGTCTAGAAAAAGTGGACTTTTCTATTAGAGGGGGTAACCTTGATAATTTACTCCTACAAAAGGAGTGTAGATGGATATTTGATCTTAAATCTCTAAAACCTCATGGGTTAAATGAAGAAATTAACTACGCCCCATTCCTATAGAGAATGTAAAAATAAAAATAATTATCTGCCCAAATCATTCCCAACCACTACTAAAATTGAATTACTAAAATATAAGTTGGTCAAAAATCATACAAAGTAAATAAGCTTGTAGTATTTCATGTGATTGAATAAATATAATTATTTAAATTTCTAGGCGAAGAATGTTATTTATATTATATCCCTAAAACTGTATTACATAAAACCTTTGTATGCTAGAATATAGATAGGTATATATATATATATATATATATATATATATGTTTTTGTGACTTAAATAACTTTTAAAACAATGAGAAGAATGGTTATCTAAATAGATATGTGCTAAGGTGTTGTTTTTATTTCACCTGTATGGGCGGAGTAACTACACGGCTTAAAAGTCAGGAAACTGACGAATGAAAGACAAGCCGGATGAAGCCCTATGCCTTGACATACTAATGAGGGTGAAACGCGCGTCGCAAGTTTGAAGCAATCATGTTTGGTAAGGGTAACAGCTGAACCCTCCATGTTGTTTGCTAACCGGAGCAAGAAAAGCACAAGGGTGGTCGAGTAGCGGGTACACTCACGCAGTAACGGGATACAAAAGAGCGGATTAACAACAGCGGTACTGCAAGTAGGAGACAAGTAAAGCCTACGATCTTCAATCAAGGTAAGCGCAGCAACTAAAGCTGCAGTCCTGAATTGCTTGAAATAAATAAGCAGTGTGGATCATTGTAAGCCTACCTGGAGAGGCGTATTTTGCATACAAGTTAAACTCAATTTGCATACACCTACGATTGAACTTAAAGATGTGACTGCTGAAACATACACACCCGTAAGTTCTAAATACCCGTGAGTGTTCAAAACAAACCTTGCCATAATCTCCCACTGAAGATTTTACAAAGTCAAGCTAAGGTGGAACAATTAACCATTACAATTATGGGACACAAATATCCGATTTTTACGGAACTTTTAAACCTTCTTTTTTTCTCCCATTAATGCTGGGAATTTTTCGGTATACCGATTAGTTTAAGTGGGCCCACCAAACATACTTTGTATTATATGATTGTGTTTTCTCCTGTAGCAATAAAGTAACTGCTTAGTATATATGTATTTAATTCTTATTGCAACATCGTGATTTTAACAATTATTGTTGAGTGCTTTAGAAGTTTAGGGAACTTAAATTTGGGATTTTTCTACCACGGGGAAACGAGTAGGATATTTTAGACCTAATACCCTGGTGCCGGACAAGGGGTAACCAAATGTGGGCTTAGACCTAACATTTTTCTTCTGTTTATACAATTCATACTTTCTTTCTTCCCCGAGCACTATCTTCCCTGAAAACTTTACAATCAGGGAATTTAAATGGGCTGGTCATAAATGTGAGTGGTGCAATTAGTTGGTTATCTTAAAATAATATATATATATATATATATACATACATATACATCTTTGGACATGTATGTATCTCTATGTTAAAGCCTTTTGCTGTGTATTTTCTTCTAACACCTGAGATCGCATATCTTTGAGCCCATATAACTTTTGTGTGCAATATTTTTTTTCAAATAATTTTTTATTAGACATTGCTATTATGAGGGCAACTATACTTTTTATGTGTTTTTTGCAACTTGTAATTTTTCCGAAAAAGTTAACAAGAGCACTGAAGTCGCAGTAACGATTCTAGCTTAAATCGCCTTTAGGGGCATATTTATGATTGTGCGAGCGGACATGATCTGATATAGCGGATCATGTTCGCTGCACATCGATAAATGTAAATGCCGACAGCATACTCTGTCGGCATTTATCATTGCACCAGCAGCTCTTGTGAACTGCTGGTGCAATGCCGCCCCCTGCAGATTCGCGGCCAACCGGTCACTAGCAGGGGATATCAATCAACCCGATCGTATTCGATCAGGTTGATTTCTGTCCGCCGCCTCAGAACAGGCAGACAGGCTATGGAGCAGCAAGCCTGAAACAGATATTCCTATATATATCTTTATATATCTATAGCTATATATAATCATGAACATATATATAAAAAGGTATAGATATATAGGACTAGATTACAAGTGGAGCTCTAAAGTATCACGCACCCACAAACGGGCAAATTTGCCCATTTGCGGGCGCATGATAAATAATCAGCAATTACAAGTGGCTGGTTATTGCTACTGCATGCTCGCGGTAGCAATTAGCATTTATAAAATTAACCAGAGGTTAGACCTCTGATTATTTTTATAACTATGCCCCAAATGCCCCCAAAATACTGTCTAGTGTATTTTATTAAAAAAAAGATGGCAGCATCTTTATTTTTTAATACAATTACTGCACTAGGCAGTATTTTGGGGCTAAAGTTGGTGGGAGTGGGGTGTGTGGAAAAAACCAGCACTGAAAAATGACTTTATATTGCAGTCAATGGGAACTGTGTGTTCCCAGTAAATACATATGTATATGCTTATATACATATATATTTATATGTAAATATGTGTATAAACACATAGTAACACATAAATATATATGTATATAACCATATACATATATTTACCACTGCTGCCAATCACTGCGCTACTTACCCCCTGCGCTGCGCAAGTTCTGATGTTGTGTATAAAGGCATCAGAACGAGGCTCCCACAGGAGCCTATAGAAGTGAGCTCTTGTGAGCAAAATGCTCGTTGTTCCTTCACAGAATATTGGGTTTTACCAAACCGGAACAGATGTCGAGTCACTGGATAATTCCACTTCTCCAAACAAACATAATTCCTTGGTTAGATTCATAGGAACATACAACAATAAATGGCAAGATATTCGTGCAGTTTTAAAGAAGCATTGGCATATACTCTGGATAAATAAATCTATAGGAAAATTTGTAGGAGAAGTTCCACTAATGACAGCCAAGAGATCGCCAAATTTAAAGGACCTATTAGTAAGTAGCCATTTTGAAACTAAAGATACACAAAATTGGCTAAATAGAAGAAAGGATGGAAACTATAAATGCTCTCACTGTTCAGTGTGTAACAATATGCTGATAGGGAGGAATTTTTGTGACAGATTTGGCTCCTATCACAGTATAAAAAGTCACATTACTTGTAAAAGTGAAGGTGTAGTTTATATGGTCTTATGTAATTGCCCCCTTTACTATATAGGAAAACCCTATAGGGAGTTAAAAGAAAGGATCAAGGAACATAAAAGGGACATTAAAAATAAATGCATCAAAACAAGTAGTGTGGCAAGACACTTTTTGGAATGCCATGGAAGCAACAAAAATTTACTAAAATTTAGAGGTCTGGAAATGATTGACCTAAAAGGCAGAGGAGGAAATCTGGATCAAATCCTCTTGCATAAAGAAAGCAAGTGGATATTTAACTTAAAGAGTTTAAAACCTCTTGGCCTGAATGAAGAGATTAATTTTGGATCATTTTTGGGTGATTAATAAATTGTATTTTATTTTATTTTTATCTTCATTTTGGAAAAAAAATTCTGAATTGAATTTATAATTAAAGTGAATACAAAAACTTTAACTATTACACAAAAATAAGAGAGAAAAAATTTGTGTGTAAAAATGATCCAAAGATCATTAAATCCAAAATAAATAAAATAAATAGCTATCTTAATTGAGTTGGAACACTCTAGAAATGTTTATCAACATTGGAATCTTGAATCTTGAATAAACAGTCCCTCTTGTTTGATCCCCGCAGAGAGAAGATAAGCACTTGTAATGTTTCGTTATTTAAATTGAAACATAGTTTAATACAAAATTGATTGAGATATATATGTATCCATAATATTCTTTATCTTAAGCAACAATTTGTTAAAATTTAGTAATACATTTCACCAGGGGGCTTTGTAAAATGTTTTTAATACACAAAAATAAGGCGGAGCATTCTGTTTAAATGAATGGAGGTAAAGCTCCAATCACATACAGCCGGAAGAAGCCCGTAGTAAGCACGGGTGAAACGCGCGTAGCTGCTTGTTTGAACACAGCGGTGCAATCAGCTGAGCACCGCTGAGAAATCCCCCACGCCAGGAATCCTGTATCTCCTATTGCTACAACGAAGGCGTGCAGAGCACTCTAAGAGCCTTTGTTTGGAGAAGTGGAATTATCCAGTGACTCGACATCTGTTCCGGTTTGGTAAAACCCAATATTCTGTGAAGGAACAACGAGCAGGTAACAAATCACCACACTATGGCCATTCACGCTAAAGGTAATAACGAAGCACTGAAGTTATGCTGAAACAAGGTAACATGAAGGCGAACTGTCAATCACATTAATGTATGACACTGAAGTGATAAAAATATTTGCCTGCAAGTTGGTTACGAACAGACACACCAAAGGCTATTACCTGAGTGATCTACTGGCATAGTGGGACACTTGCATTGACGTTTTTTCCTTCTATTTGGATTACAAAAATATACATTTCATGTATCACAGAATAATTATGGGACATTAATTTACCAGAATTGTTATTAATGGATCTGAATGAGTCGTCATCACAACCCGGGTTGTTTAATACATGAACTAATTAGATTCCTGATTTTGGGGGGATATTATTATGTTGTTTATGGAAAAATTTTTATAATATATAAAAATTATGTGGCATATTATACTGTATTAGGGTCTCTTTACTTACACTACTTTGGTTATGTGGTTTTTATCTATAAAATATATGGCCTGTTGCTGGATTTAAAAGGGTTCTATCTCTTTATTTAATTATATATACAGGGAGTGCAGAATTATTAGGCAAGTTGTATTTTTGAGGATTAATTTTATTATTGAACAACAACCATGTTCTCAATGAACCCAAAAAACTAATTAATATCAAAGCTGAATAGTTTTGGAAGTAGTTTTTAGTTTGTTTTTAGTTATAGCTATTTTAGGGGGGTATCTGTGTGTGCAGGTGACTATTACTGTGCATAATTATTAGGCAACTTAACAAAAAACAAATATATACCCATTTCAATTATTTATTTTTACCAGTGAAACCAATATAACATCTCAACATTCACAAATATACATTTCTGACATTCAAAAACAAAACAAAAACAAATCAGTGACCAATATAGCCACCTATCTTTGCAAGGACACTCAAAAGCCTGCCATCCATGGATTCTGTCAGTGTTTTGATCTGTTCACCATCAACATTGCGTGCAGCAGCAACCACAGCCTCCCAGACACTGTTCAGAGAGGTGTACTGTTTTCCCTCCTTGTAAATCTCACATTTGATGATGGACCACAGGTCCTCAATGGGGTTCAGATCAGGTGAACAAGGAGGCCATGTCATTAGATTTTCTTCTTTTATACCCTTTCTTGCCAGCCACGCTGTGGAGTACTTGGATGCGTGTGATGGAGCATTGTCCTGCATGAAAATCATGTTTTTCTTGAAGGATGCAGACTTCTTCCTGTACCACTGCTTGAAGAAGGTGTCTTCCAGAAACTGGCAGTAGGACTGGGAGTTGAGCTTGACTCCATCCTCAACCCGAAAAGGCCCCACAAGCTCATCTTTGATGATACCAGCCCAAACCAGTACTCCACCTCCACCTTGCTGGCGTCTGAGTCGGACTGGAGCTCTCTGCCCTTTACCAATCCAGCCACGGGCCCATCCATCTGGCCCATCAAGACTCACTCTCATTTCATCAGTCCATAAAACCTTAGAAAAATCAGTCTTGAGATATTTCTTGGCCCAGTCTTGACGTTTCAGCTTGTGTGTCTTGTTCAGTGGTGGTCATCTTTCAGCCTTTCTTACCTTGGCCATGTCTCTGATTATTGCACACCTTGTGCTTTTGGGCACTCCAGTGATGTTGCAGCTGTGAAATATGGCCAAACTGGTGGCAAGTGGCATCTTGGCAGCTGCACGCTTGACTTTTCTCAGTTCATGGGCAGTTATTTTGCGCCTTGGTTTTTCCACACGCTTCTTGCGACCCTGTTGTCTATTTTGAATGAAACGCTTGATTGTTCGATGATCACGCTTCAGAAGCTTTGCAATTTTAAGAGTGCTGCATCCCTCTGCAAGATATCTCACTATTTTTGACTTTTCTGAGCCTGTCAAGTCCTTCTTTTGACCCATTTTGCCAAAGGAAAGGAAGTTGCCTAATAATTATGCACACCTGATATAGGGTGTTGATGTCATTAGACCACACCCCTTCTCATTACAGAGATGCACATCATCTAATATGCTTAATTGGTAGTAGGCTTTCGAGCCTATACAGCTTGGAGTAAGACAACATGCATAAAGAGGATGATGTGGTCAAAATACTCATTTGCCTAATAATTCTGCACTCCCTGTATATATATATATATATATATATATATATATATATATATGTATATATATATATATATATATATACACACACACACACACATACATACATATATATATATATATATATATATATATATATATATATAGTGGGTTGGGGCATGTCCTTAGATTGGGCTGTAGTGGGATCTAAGAGAGGTGTGAACTGGGTTTTAGGATGAATCATGAAATGCACCCATGGACTGAACCATGTGTACTTTTTGCAACATAACGAAACACACAATTTGGAATAATCAATACTAGATTCCCATACTGTAGCCTCTGAACCAGACAATCTATTTACTATGCAACTCTCTAGTCACAATTTATATAATTAAACAACATTAAAAGGTCAAAAGGAGGCAAAGGAGTTGGCCCCTTTGTCCAACTGGACTAATACACCCTACCTTGCAGTTTTTCTTAATATACAGACAATAAACTCTTTCATTTAAATTTGATTCACTCATAAAAAGCCATGTCATAAATACTGTACATGCATTTTTATTTTACTTTAAATAATACATCATTTTCTACCATCAAAATTGGATGTGGGCTCACTTTATCAACTGAAAATAGACCCCGATTTTAGGTCCCCACTGGCATTGCAACAGTCTACATAAAAACTCAAAGAAGCAATCTATTAAACAAACAAGACGTGACTCAGCCCCAAGCACTGGAAGAATGTAAAAAGGTGACACCAATATTATAATGTTTCAATATACTCAGAGCTGTAGAAATCAAGCCTTAATATAATTTAGTTGCAGTAATGTTACTAAACTTCTATCCTTTTTATTTGATTGTGTTATAAATTATAATGAAAGATGAAAAACAAAACAGAAGAGCAGGAACAAACTCCAATAAAATAAAGAAAAAAAAAACTCACTAAAAGATTATCTTGAGCTTGTCTCCATTCTAGCAAGAATGAGCCAATCTTCTTACAGATAAATTTCCTCGGTTTATTATTACATTTATTATGGTATTTCTCAAAATCTTCTGGCTTTAAATCATAAGCCTTATTCTACTTGATGTATAAATATCCAGCAGGTTTTGACGCTTTGTTCTATTTATTTTTATTATTAGTTATGCATTTCCTTTGCTGTAAGCCAGCCTGCTCCATTTGTCTTAAAGGGACACTGAACCCAATTTTTTTCTTTCGTGATTCAGATAGAGCATGCAATTTTAAGCAACTTTCTAATTTACTAATATTGTCACATTTTCTTGATTCTTTTGGTATCTTTATTTGAAATGCAAGAATGTAAGTTTAGATGCTGGCCCATTTTTGGCAAACAACCTGGGTTGTTCTTGCTGATTGGTGGATACATTTATCCACCAATGGACAAGTGCTTTCCAGTGTCCTGAACCAAACAAATAGCTTAGATGCCTTCTTTTTCAAATAAAGATAGCAAAAGAACGAAGAAAAATTGATAATAGGAGTAAATTAGAAAGTTGCTTAAAATTGCATGCTCTATCTGAATCACAAAAGAAAAAAATGTGGGTTCAGTGTCCATTTAAGATGCAGAAAAGGATTTGAGAAAACAAAAGTGCAAAGTAAGCTCATAAAATTATGTCAGACTCCCACCTCACCATTATATTTCCTTTTTCTTTATTCTTGTGTTTAGAAACAAAACCATGGTGACCATATTTTTGGCATATAAGATGCACTGGAAAATAGAAGATGTATTGCAATTTTATACAAATATAAATAAATAAATAAATAAAATAAATTGAAATATATTATGCAGAGGGCATTAATTTAGTAAACATACAGGGGTTGACAGTGTCAGTATGATTTTCCACTGATCATAATCACAAAATGCTTTTGCCATTAATACCCTTGAATCTTGGAATTGTTATGAGAAATGTTAAAATCCTGTTATAGAAGATCAGGTAAAATCTGACCACTTTTTTCTTATGGAAATTAATTTCCGGCACTGTTTTTTTTTATATTAGATTAAAATCTCACCAAAATGGAGGATAAGTTTTTCACAATTAATTAAAAAAAATATTTTTAAATATTAAAAGTTAAAAACAAAAATAATGCCCATACACAGGTGGCACGCGCACTTTGATATTACAAGTCCATGGTAAAGGTGTTGAGTTAGCGCGCAAGCAATAAATGTTTTTTTTTAAATCGTGTTAGAGGTCTATGGGGAGAATATATTATAAGTCCTGAAGTTAGCGGGCATCGTAGGTTCGCTTTTACAGTAACTTTTTCCATTCAACTTGTAATATGCACGTCAACCCGGCCACGCTAAAATTTTAATTTAAGCAGAGTTAGCACTCAAGCAAAAAATTTAGTTAAATTACCACTTGTAATCTAGCACACAATTGGCATTCAGATTCCTTAAAGGGACATTAAACACTAAATAAATGCTAGATAGAATAATGCATTCAAAGAAAAGATTAGTCAGAGAATATCATGTAGTAAAGTTTCATTAGCTGTTTAAATATTGACAAAATATGTGCAAAGTTTTAGGGGGATATCTATCAAAGCGTCAACTATGTTGCATTCGCTGGCATCAATACGCTCGCCTAACATCGCCTAACATCACAGCCACGTATCTCAATACGCTCTCCTTACTTATGAAAAAAGAAGGCAAAAAGACGCGCATCAAGTACGGGACGATGAGCATCGGACTGTTGTTAACTAGCAGTCATCAATCTCGCATCTATTCAGCTTTTTCCCAACTTTATTTATACCCTGTCACTAAACGCTGCCACTATACTAAAATGTTTAACCCCTATCCCACTGCTCCCCGACATCGCTGCAACCTAAATAAAGTTATTAACCCCTATCCCGTCACTCCCCGATACCTCCGCCACTAAATAAACGTATTAACCCCTAAACATCTGGCCTCCCACATCACTACCAATGACTAAACCTATTAACCCCTAAACCGTCAGCCCCCCACATCGCCAAAAACTAAATTAAGCTATTCACCCCTAAACCTAACAACCTCCTAACTTTAAATTAAAATTACAACATCTCTATCTTAATATAAATTAAAACTTACCTGTAGAATTAAAATAAACTATTTTAAACTATTAATTAACCTACCCTAACTATTATACTACAATTAAATTAAAATACGAATTACATAAACTAAATTACATATTAAAGAAACCTAACCCTACTCAAATTATTTAAATATACAATTAAACCTTATTAAAAGTACTAAATTACAGAAAAAACCCCCACTAAGTTACAAAAAACAAACAAACACTAAATTACGAAAAATTAAAAAACAAATGATCAAAAATAAAAAAGAATTACACCTAATCTAATAGCCCTATCAAAAAAGAAAAGACCCCCCAAAATAAAAAAACCCTAGCCTACAATAAACTACCAATGGCCCTTAAAAGGGCCTTTTGTGGGGCATTGCCCCAAAGATAACAGCTCTTTTACATTGCAAAAAAATACAAACACCCCCCAACAGTTAAACCCAGCACCCAACCAACCAATCCCCCCAAATAAAAAACCTATCTAAAATAATCTAAGCTCCCCATTGCCCTGAAAAGGGCATTTGTATGGGAATTGCCCTTAAAAGGGCATTTAGCTCTTTTACATGCCCGGACCCTAATCTAAAAATAAAACCCACCCAAAAAACCCTTAAAAAACCTAACACTAACCCCCGACGATCCACTTACAGTTCTTGAAGGATCCATCCAGCCGGAGAAGTCCTCATCCAGGCGGCAAGAAGTCTTCATCCGGGCGGCCTCTTCCATCTTCATCCAGCCGGAGAAGTCCTCATCATGGCGGCAAGAAGTCTTCATCCAGACGGCATCTTCTATCTTCATCCATCTGGCGTGGAGCGGGTCCATCCTGAACATCCGGCGCAGAGCATCCTCTCCATACGGTCACTGCCGTACACTGGAACTGCAATGCAAGTGATGCCATCCAAGATGGCGTCCCTTGCATTCCTATTGGCTGAAAGATTTCAATCAGCCAATAGGATTAGAGCTGCTAAAATCCCATTGGCTGTTCCAATCAGCCAATAGGATTTGAGCAGCTCTCATTCTATTGTCGGTTCCAATTAGCCAATAGGATTTGAGCTCTCTGTCTTCAGGATGGACCCGCTCCGTGCCAGATGAATAAAGATAGAAGATGCTGTCTGGATGAAGACTTCTTGCCATCTGGATGAGGACTTCTCCGGCTGGATAAAGATGGAACAGGCCGCTCAGATGAAGACTTCTTGCCACCTAGTTGAGGACTTCCCTCCCTGGATGGATCCTTCAAGCGGGACTTCAAAAACTGTAAGTGGATTGTCGGGAGTTAGTGTTTGGTTTTTTTAAGGGTTTTTTGGATGGGTTTTATTTTTAGATTAGGGTCTGGGCATGTAAAAGAGCTAAATGCCCTTACAAATGCCCTTTTCAGGGCAATGGGGAGCTTAGGTTATTTTAGATTTTTTATTTGATCGGGTTGGTTGGTTGGGTGGTGGGTTTAACTGTTGGAGGGGTGTTTGTATTTTTTTGCAATGTAAAAGAGCTGTTATCTTTGGGGTAATGCCCCACAAAAGGCCCTTTTAAGGACCATTGGTAGTTTATTGTAGGCTAGGGTTTTTTATTTTGAGGGGGCTTTTTTATTTTGATAGGGCTATTAGATTAGGTGTAATTCTTTTTTATTTTTGATAATTTGTTTTTTTATTTTTTGTAATTTAGTTTTTTTTGTTTGTTGTAACTTAGTGTTTGTTTTTTTCTGTAATTTAGTACTTTTAACAAGGTTTAATTGTATATTTAAATAATTTGAGTAGGGTTAGGTTTCTTTAATATGTAATTTAGTTTATTTAATTGGCATTTTAATTTAATTGTAGTATAATAGTTAGGGTAGGTTAATTAATAGTTTAAAATAGTTTATTTTAATTCTACAGGTAGGTTTTAATTTATATTAAGATAGGGATGTTGTAATTTTAATTTAAAGTTAGGGGGGTTGTTAGGTTTTAATAGCTTAATTTAGTTTTTTGCAATGTGGGGGGCTGACGGTTTAGGGGTTAATGAGTTTAGTTAGTGGTGGTGATGTGGGAGGCCAGAGGTTTAGGGGTTAATATGTTTATTTAGTGACAGCGGTGTCGGGGAGCAGCAGAATAGGGGTTAATACATTTTATTTAGGTTGCGGCTATGTCGGGGCGGCAGACTAGGGGGTTTAGACTCTGGGTTTATGTAAGTTGTAAACGTTACTTGTTTTCTACCATAGAAATCAATGTGTTATATTTCTTTGTCTTGCCGCATCGAACATAAGCTTTTGCTGCTTTCAGACTCCCATTGATTTCTATGGCATCCGCGGCCTCCAGGGTGGCGGATTGAAAACCAGGTACGCTGGGTCGGAAAAGACGCAAACGTACCTGTTAAAAGTCTGATAACTGGGAAAAAGTGTCAGATAGAGCCGAATGTGTATTCGGAACATCTGTAATGACGTAAGCATCGATCTGCGTCGGATTGAGATCGCCAGTTCCTATGTTACATCACGAATTTCAACATTTGCCGGTCTGTAGGCTTTGATAACTAGGTTGGATCAATCTTGCAACAATTACGATGCGGAATTCCAGCGTATTTGCGGTTGATACTTTGATAGATAGGCCTCTTAGTGTCTATAAAACAATGGGAGCTGCCATGCTGTAACTTACCTTCTCTGCTGTGGCCAATTCTCGTGGAGAATGATAATGGGTTCACAAGCAACCAGCACTAATTGGCTAAAATGCAAGTTTGTAAAAAGCACTGAGACAAGGGGCAGTCTGACAGGTAATCATAGATGTAAAAAGTATATTAAAATAACAGTGTGGGTTATACAAAACATGGGAATGGGTAATAAAGGGATTATCTATCATTTTTAAAAATTTTAATTTTTCAAGTAGAATGTCCCTTTCAGTACCCTGTATCTCCTTGTCCCAGAAAGCCACCGGGAATAGTTGGTAGGTATATATATTACAATATCACATAACTGTCTAACCACATAGCTGTATAATTAGTTAATCTCATTTTAATGTATACCCTGCAAATCATAATTAAAGAAAGCTCAGTGTGAAATGTTTTCCTGAAAACATTGTTGCTTCAGCCTGGGTCCCTCTCTGCAATGCTGGCACAGATTTAAAAAGTTGCGGACAAGACATCACTAAAACTGAAATAAGTAAAGACATGTCTCAGATTAGTAAATTGCAATACTAACCACCAGTGCAAGGATAGAGCTTGTATCTTGCTTGTTGACTACCCCAGAGTTTAATACCATAACCAAATTACTCCTACAACAAACAAATTCATTATTTAAGGGATATGAAAGTCAACATTATACTTTTATTTTAATATCTAATGACTTTTTTATTTACTTCTACTATCAAATAAAGAACATCGGAATGTAAAATATGCGTTTTGAATTTTTTGCTTTAGATATAATGCATTGTCAGGTTAGCGATCATGAATTGCTAATCTCAAAGCGTGTTTTTTAAATATTAAATATTAAAAATATTAATAAAAATTAATACAAATTATTAGTACTGTAGAATATTTTAAATAATCCATGGAATATATCTATATGTTTTACAGTATGTAAATTAATTTTAAATATTAATTAATATTAATATTTTTTAATATTTTATATTTAGGGCCAGATTACCAGTGGAGGGCAAAATTCCTGAGCGCGATATTTGCGCTCCACCCGTGATACCTGCAATGGTATTTGAAGTACACCGCAATGCATCTACTCAATCTGGAGTAACCACGCTCTTACATATACATAAGTACACACTTTGAGAGTTATCGTAGCCAACATATTTTAGCCTATACTTATGGAATTCCCAATTAGGAATAGATCAGAAAAAAGAGAAGGTATTTACCCTGGGAGTGTCGTTTTTTGATAATAATGTTTTCTAAGAAAAAAGGAAGAATCATATTATGTAGACCTTTACTCATTATACAAACTCGAAGTTTTTATGTTATATATCTAACCACTTGAAATTGTATCCCCGATGTAGACACAAATGCAATACTGAGTGCCTTAAAGCTGATCGATTCCAACCCATTTCAAGGCACAAAAATTGGAACAGTGATCTCTAACACCTCGCATAACCATCAATTATACCTCTCGCATATCTCATTATGTCCCTCTATGAACGTTTCATTTAATTACATAGATACACAATCTATATATTTATGTACACCATATATTGCACAAGATAGGTGACCATTTTATTACAATATTTTATTATAATATCTTATTCTGCTGTCAATATAATTAATATAGCGAATAACTCCCTCTTACTGTATAAATTCAACTTTTAAACAATTGTCCCTATGTCAGCATGGAGAAACTATTATTCAATATGTTTAAATATTCATTTGTGTAGTGTCCCATAGCAATTGACAGATACCAGATAGAATGGGGCCAGAACTTCTGGTTTAGGATCAATGTACATTATCCCATCTAATGTATCAAAAAAGATGATCTCAAATAATATATTTATTATATGGATAGGTTTCCAATCAGGACATAACCATTAGAACACTCATCGATAAAGATTGCGTTTCCAGAAGTGATGTCACTTCCGGTTTTACGCAAGAAGTCACCGGTATATTTTAATTAACTAGGCAACAAAACCGGCTATCCTCTAACCCAGGTAAATGAAATAATATTGTACATCGCAGGCGCTTATTTAATAGTTAACATATTCCAGTAATTAGAGAAACAGGCAAAATATCGGCAGTATGCTGGAAACCGGAAGCGATACCAGCGCAATACTACACTTCCGGTTTCTACGATACCAGATGCATAACGAATTTTTTGGATAATATACAGTGCACATTAGGATATTTAAAATGAATATGAAAATAGGAGAACCATATGTAAAGTAATTTAACATCAAATAAGATATATAATTTAAATAAAGGATATGAATTGGAGGCCATCACTTCCGGTTCAGAAGTACACCTTTTAACGTGAAAACGGCGCTAATAGGTGGAACTACTTACAGTATATAAGGAGGCCCAATATTTCTTACCATAATACAGTCTTGAGAAAGGCCCAAGGAAGGGCCGAAACGCGTTGGCTAGTTTATGGTAAGCCTCATTACATTTAGATTAAGGATTTATTTCGCGTTATTGCACCATTTTGTTATTTGTATTCCACAGGTACACTGGGAATTTACGTTCTATTTTTGGATTTATTGTGCCATTTCTGATATGAACAGATCACACAGATTACACTGATCACTAACCCAAGCACCTTATCATTTTTTTAATTGAACAAATCGGAGCTCTAATTTTCTTTTCTATTTTTCTTTTTTCACCATTTTTATTTTTCACTGGATATCATTTTTTAACTTTTTCTTCGAATTGTTTTTTTCACCTGCTTTTGTATTATTTTTGATACACAGCAATATTGTTTTCACCTTTTGGACACCATCACATCAACTTTTTTGCACAACATTTGTTTCCCACAGGAGAGACTTTATCTAGGAGCTATCTATAGGACTGGGTAGCCTTTTAAGACTTGGAAAACCACCTACACCCTGTAAATCAGGGAACACTCATATTATGTGCGGAAACGCATATACACCGAATAATCATTAGTTATTTTTTAAGATAGTTATTTTTTAAGATTGTCATTTTAGATTATCCATATAGGTTTATTTAGGACATTTTAGAACTGTTTTTAAGAACATTGTCTGTTGGCATAATATCCCTCCTAACCGAGGCATAGCACACTTCATCTATTATGGTTATGTATTGATTTTAATTTTTTGTAACATGGATCCATGAATATTTTTATGATTTATTTTTTATGACCAATTTTTATGATATATTTTTATATTGAGAAATTTCTAACTGGTCACTACAGCATCTTGTATTTTGTTTCTTGTACGCTAATAAACTTGTTAAACTTGTGAAATAGCAACATATATCACCTCTATTTTCCACATAAGATTATCCTCTGCCCACTCTGAGGCGCTCCCTAGACTCTTTTCTCATTTGTAATTACTTCCAAGATATACTAGGTGTCTTGTTCCTCTGGGGAGCTAGTAGGATACAGAGAAGGCGCTTTGAGAAAACCACATTTTTTCCAAATAAATAGATGTTTTACCATTTCCCAAAATTCCATTAAGGGGGGGGTCAAAAGGGGGGGCTGATTTATGAGAATACCTATATCTCAAAAAACAAAGATGTTACAGATGTGAAAATTAGTATTTACATTCTCCTTTAAAAATAAAGAAACCCGTGTTTTAACATTTCCTGAAAATCCACTTAAGGGGGGTCAAAAGGGGGGTATATCTATATATCAAAAACCAAAGATGTTACAGACGTGAAAATTGGTATTTAGATTCTCCTTTAAAAATAAAGAAAAACGTGTTATACCATTTCCCCAAAATCCACTTAAGGTGGGGGGCAAAAGGGGGGCTGATTTATGAGGATACCTATATCTCAAGAAACAAAGATGTTACAAACGTGAAAATTGGCATTTACATTCTCCTTTAAAAATAAAGAAATCTGTGTTTTAACATTTCCCAAAAATCCACTTAAGGGGGGGTCAAAAGAGGGGGGGCTGATTTATGAGGATATCTAAATCTCAAAAACCAAAGATGTTACAGACGTGAAAATTGGTATTTAGATTCTCCTATAAAAATAAAGAAATATGTGTTGTACCATTTCCCCAATATCCACTTAAGGGGGGCAAAATGGGGGGCTAATTTATGAGGATACCTATATCTAAAAAAAAACAAAGATTTAACATACATGAAAATTGGTATTTAGATTTTCCTTTAAAAAAAGGGGGGGGTGATTTATGAGGATACCTATATCTCAAAAAACAAAGCTGTTACAGACGTGAAAATTGGTATTTATATTTTCCTTCAAAATTAAAGAAATACGTATTTTACCATTTCCCCGAAATCCACTTAAGGGGGGTCAAAAGGGGGGGCTGATTTATGAGAATACCTATATCTCAAAAAACAAAGATGTTACAGACATGAACATTGGTATTTATATTTTCCTTCAAAAATAAAGAAATATGTGTTTTACCATTTCCCAAAAATCCACTTTAGGGGATCAAAGGGGGGGGGGGGGAATTTATGAGGATACATATATCTCAAAAACCAAAGATGTTACAGATGTGAAAATTGGTATTTAGATTCTCCTTTAAAAATTAATAGCTGTTTTACCATTTCCCAAAATTCCATTAAGGGGGGGTCAAAAGGGGGGGCTGATTTATGAGAATACCTATATCTCAAAAAACAAAGATGTTACAGACGTGAAAATTAGTATTTACATTCTCATTTAAAAATAAAGAAACCCGTGTTTTAACATTTCCTGAAAATCCACTTAAGGGGGGTCAAAAGGGGGTCAAAAGGGGGGTATATCTATATCTCAAAAACCAAAGATGTTACAGACGTGACAATTGGTATTTAGATTCTCCTTTAAAAATAAAGAAAAACGTGGTTTACCATTTCCCCAAAATAAACTTAAGGTGGGGGGCAAAAGGGGGGGGCTGATTTATGAGGATACCTATATCTCAAGAAACAAAGATGTTACAAACGTGAAAATTGGCATTTACATTCTCCTTTAAAAATAAAGAAATCTGTGTTTTAACATTTCCCAAAAATCCACTTAAGGGGGGTCAAAAGAGGGGGGGCTGATTTATGAGGATATCTAAATCTCAAAAACCAAAGATGTTACAGACGTGAAAATTGGTATTTAGATTCTCCTATAAAAATAAAGAAATATGTGTTGTACCATTTCCCCAATATCCACTTAAGGGGGGCAAAATGGGGGGGGGGCTAATTTATGAGGATACCTATATCTAAAAAAAACAAAGAATTAACATACATGAAAATTGGTATTTAGATTTTCTTTTAAAAAAAGGGGGGTGAAAAGGGGGGCTGATTTATGAGGCTGCCTATATCTCAAAACCAAAGATGTTACAGATGTGAAAATTGGTATTTAGATTCTCCTTTAAAAATAAAGATATATATGTGGTTTACCATTTCATGAAAATCCACTTTAAGGGGGGTCTAAAGAGGGGGGTGATTTATGAGGATACCTATATTTTAAAAACCAAACATGTTACAGACATGAAAATTGGTATTTATATTTTCCTTCAAATAAAGAAATATGTGTTTTAACATTTCCCAAAAATCCACTTTAGGGGGTCAAAAGGGGGGGTGATTAATGAGGATACCTATATCTCAAAAACCAAAGATGTTACAGATGTGAAAATTGGTATTTAGATTCTCCTTTAAAAATAAAGAAACCCATGTGTTAACATTTCCTGAAAATCCACTTAAGGGGGGTCAAAAGGTCAAAAGGGGGTGTGATTTATGAGGATACCTATATCTCAAAAAACAAAGATGTTACAGACGTGAAAATTGGTATTTAGATTCTGCTTTAAAAATAAAGACATGAGTGTTTTACCATTTCACAAAAATCCACTTTAGGGGTTCAAAATGGGGTGCTGATTTATGAGGATACGTATATCTCAAAAATCAAAGATGTTACAGACATGAAAATTGGTATTTATATTCTCCTTCAAAAACAAAGAAACAAGAAAATTGGTATTTAGATTCTGCTTTAAAAATAAAGACATGAGTGTTTTACCATTTCAAAAAAATCCACTTTAGGGGTTCAAAATGTGGTGCTGATTTATGAGGATACGTATATCTCAAAAATCAAAGATGTTACAGACATGAAAATTGGTATTTATATTCTCCTTCAAAAACAAAGAAATATGTGTTTTACCATTTCCCAAAAATCCACTTTTAGGGGTTCAAAATGGGGTGCTGATTTATGAGGATACGTATATCTCAAAAATCAAAGATGTTACAGACATGAAAATTGGTATTTAGATTCTCCTTCAAAAACAAAGAAATAAGTGTTTTAACATTTCCCGAAATTCCACTTAAGGGGGGGTCAAAGGACGGGGCTGATTTATGAGGATACCTATATATTTTAGAATCCAAAGATATTGCAGATGTGAAAATTGGTATTTAGATTCTCCTTTAAAAACAAACATATACGTGGTTTTCCATTTCACAAAAATCCACTTTAGGGGGGTCAAAAGTGGGGGCTAATTTATGAGGATACCTATATCTCAAAAAAAGATGTTACAGACATGAAAATATGTATTTAGATTCTCTTTCAAAAATAAAGAAATACGTGTTTTAACATTTACCAAAATTCTACTTAAGGGGGGTCAAACGGGGGGGGGCTGATTTATGAGAATACTTATATCTCAAAAACCAAAGATGTCACAGATGTGAAAATTTTGATTTAGATTCTCCTTTAAAAATAAAGAAATACGTGTTTTAATATTTCACGAAAATCCACTTAAAGCGGGTCAAAAGAGGGGGCTGATTTATGAGGATACCTTTATCTCAAAAACCAAAGATTATACAGTGGTATTTAAATTCCGAGAAACACAGAGAATTAATGAAAACTCAAAAAGTTCATGTCAGCGAGTGTGCAACCCGAACGGGCACACACGTGAGGGCACATGTTGTTGCGAATGGTCGCGTTTTTTGCTATTTTTTACGTGCAACAGCTAGTTTACAATAAAAATAACATTGTTCTGTATGTGAAGTACATTGGAATGTGAAATATGAATAACTCTTGTAGGCTTAGCGCGTGAGCAATAGGTGTTTGTTTTTTTCTTCTGCGCTCTCTATTGACTTTTATGGAGAGAATACGTTAAAGCTATAGCGATATTGCGAAGTCTGGAAGTTAGTGCGCATTGGTTTCACCCTTTTACTTTCAACTTGTAATACAAGCACAAAAAGATTACTTCTAGCAAAGTTTACGCTCGAGCGGAGCGCTAGACAATGCGCCACTTGTAATCTAGCCCTATATGGTTAACCCACTGTACCTTAAACATAGCTTCACTTAGACCTTTTGGCATCCAGTAAATGCTTTGGGTTATACAGGCATATCATTAGCTCTACATAAGGGAGGTTAAAAGATTTTTCTTTCTGTTAAAGAGGACGTTTTAAAATGTATCTTAGTTTGTGAAATAAATGTTCTTGCACTAAGAAAACAAAACATATTGCCTGTGAGGCATGTTACCGTTTACCAGTAGAGCTTTTGGAGTTTTGCTTATCAGATAGTGAGCTTCTAGCAGATAGACAAGTATTGTACTTTCTGTTAGTTTTAAGCTTTAAAGGGACAGTGTGCTGTGAAATTTTCTTCCCTTTCCCAATGGTCCATTTTACCTTTTGTAGTGCATTAAATTGCTTACAAATAGCTCTTTTACCTTTATTTTGTCATTTAAAATTGCTGCTATTGTCTGTTGAAACACTCACCTATATCAGAGAGAGGTACTGACATTTGCATTTTCAGTTGCTCTCTTTATGTATGGACCTATGGACCTTTTTATATATAGCAAAAGGAGACATATAGAGACATATATTAGATAAAGTAATCTGACCACAATCTAAAGACTAAGCCCATTTGAATTGGTATGCTCTTGGGTTGTGGCTTTAATAAGCAAAAACAGCTATTTCAAATACAAAAATAAATTAAAAGGATACTTTTTCTATACATGTAATACTCTGCAGCCGGTTTAGCAAGTCATTGGGAAAACATTAATGGGAAACCAATTTTACAGTACAGTGTCTCTTAAACTTAACCTTTTTCCATGCATAAAAATATTTTTAGCATGGTTAAGTAGTTCTTTTTCTTATGTATTATAGAAATGGTTTGAAATGAAATGTCTCTTGTAAGTGGAAAACTTCCGACATCTGATAAAGGCCTAGAAATGGTAAAATAAATCATTTTCAGTGCATGGTGTTAATGTTGTCAGCCTGTTAAATTGAGTTGACTACATAAACCAATTTTAAGCTTCTGTGTTCACTTATTGCAATCGAAAAGTGTACTGGAGCCTGCAATCCTGATTGGCAGTTTTTGCTCAGCATTTCCTTACTGTTGTATCTTGGCAAAGCTGTACCTGTAACAGTTTAACCCTAATCTGTACAGCCAGGATTCTGTGTGAGATAGCTCCAGGCAGCAGTCTCAGCAACAGCTTTCTGTGACAGTTTCTGTAGTTTGCCTCTAGGAACACTAACTGCTGTTCTGTAATATCAGTTTATCTCTGCTGCTCCCGTATAACAGATATCTATGCTGACAAGAGTCACAAAATAGGTAGGTTTGCAAGACAAAAATAAATAAATGACACAATAATGAGAGTATAACACTAACAAAAAGCTATACAGAAGGCAGGGAATATACATAGAAAAGAGAAGATATAAAGTATTTTCATTAAAAAATAACCCTGTTTAAAGTAAACTTTGTATTAAATACAAAGCATGTAGTTATGGGGGTCTAAATAAAAGTCTTCATTTTACCATATAGTGCAAAAATATAACATTATCAATTATTTACCTTACATCTGTCTTTTCAATATTTGCAATTTTTTGACATGGGGGCATATTTATCAATGTGCGAGCAGACATGATACGAAATAGCGTATCATGTCCGCCGCACATCGTTAAATTTATCATTGCACCAGCAGTTCTTGTGAAATGCTGGTGCAATGCTGCCCCATGCAGATTTGCGGGCAATCGGCCGCTAGCAGGGGCTGTCAATCAACGCGATCGTATTCGATCTGGTTGATTTCTGTCTGCGGCCTCAGAGCAGGCGGAGAAGTTATGGAGCAGCTGTCTTTACGGAGCTTGATAAATATGCCCCTAGGTCTAAAGCTGTATAAATTAAGTCAAATTTATTGAGAAAGCAAATATTTTGTAGGGGCTGTATATGTACAGCTGAATCACAATTACTATTTGGTCATACAGCATTATTTGGGTGTCACTGAATAGAACAGCTCCTTACTGCTGGTTGCAATGATAAGTCAGGTAAAGGGCTTCTGAAACAAGCTGTAGTAAGCAGTATATACCTATGTGGTATTTGACAGTCTACTTACCATAATCCTTATTGGTTCATCTGAAAACAGACAGAATTACTGAATAAATTGCATTAATTGGAAGCGAACCCAGCTGTAGGCCCAGACCATGGCAATTAATAAGGTAATGGAATGCTGTTGATGTTGGCTGAATATAGACAGTTCTTTAAAGGATATAGTACTTAAACCATTTCTACCATTCATGTGAAAGAGCAATATTTAGTTGTGAATTTTTTGTCTGAAATAAATGTGAAGGGGAGAGTACGTGAACAGAGTGTCATAAAACTTAATTTTTGGAAAGGATTCTTATTTGGAAGCCAGTGACCATCACAAAACCATTTGGTGTTAAGATGGATGATGGGTTGTATACATGTCTGTGTAATAAAGTGAAGGTGGAAAGACAATGTTCTTTTAAATGGTACAAATACTAAGGAGCTGTGTGATTTATTCTATGTGTGTTGAATTTTACTGAGCTTAACCTGTTAACCCAATCTGGACTGACTGCTATAAATTCATGACATCATCCATACAACTTGATAGGTATGTTTATTATATGAATTACACAAGTGGGTTCTGGGAATCAGGAGTTTATCAGGTTCCTCTACTGTTCAAAACTTCTTCAGGATCATTCTTTGCAAGTAGAAAAGAAATGCTAATAAAATATAATAAGTATTTTTATTAAATTGGAGTGTAGTGAGTAGAGTTTCCCTTGTAGCCCCTTGTAATGTTTGGGCTTCAATTTACTGGTCCTCTAAATTCTCATCTGCTGAATTTTCTGCATTGATTGTTGCTTTTTTATGATGCTATATGGTTAAATGGACAAGCAGTTCATAAGAGTACGTAATATTTAAAGTTTCTGTAGGAACAACCTTTAAAATGGACTGGACTCCCTTTTTTACCACTCCCTACCCCCCTGTGGGAGGTTGATTTCTGCTGCCGTCTCTTATTTATAAAGTTTTTCTGCACCCAATACCGCAGCACTAAAACAAATACACTCCAGCAGGTTAAATGAATCATTTTTAAAACATATTAAAGGGGAGAATATTTTACAATGGACAGTTAATTGCATATGATGACTAACCTAGAAAACAAGAACTCTAGTAACCTAAAATGATATGGGTTTTTTTGGATAAAGCCATGATCTGCATGTGTTCTGTTGTTGGATTACATGTTAACCAGATGTCTTATCTTGTTTTATCTTTTTAATAGTAATGTGGTACAGGCTGTTTATGCACAAGGAAGAGCAAAAACATAAATAAACATATCCTTATTTTTGGCAGCAGCGTCAGTTTAGTCATTTCAATTTCTAACAGAGTTGTACATAGTTTTGCGTTAAAAAGGCCACTCTCAATTTTGTTTCCACTCGCAGGACCAAGAGCAAGGGTTTTCAAAGTCTTAGGGCAGAGCTTTCCAAACTTTTCATGTTGGTGACACACTTTTTAGACCTACATCATTTTGCGACACAGTAATTCAGTTGTACTAGCAAACAGGAGGTTAAACTAACTTGTTTTAAGATATACGGACATATACATAAATTATATAATATTAAAATGTATTTACAAGTCACAGTAAGTATGGGCAAGAATTAAAAAAAGTTTAATAACCCCAATAGCTACTTACTATTTTAATGGGATGCATGAGGTTGATGGGATGAACACAGTTTCTGAATATTGGGTGGAATATTAGATACAAACACTCACATTTCATCATCAAGCATTTTTAAGCTCACTTCCTATCCATATATCAAGAGCAGGAGCAGCAATGCACTACTGGGAGCTAGCTGCAAAAAAAACCCACTGACTTCAGCTCAGCATTTAAGCTGCCACCCTCAGTGAGTCCGATTGACTACTGCCCGTGCTGCAAACACACTGCTGTCCCACTCACTGACTACACATGCAGTCACGAGCCAATTAAGGAGACTACACGTGCAGTCAGGAGCCAATGTGCCGCCAAAGGGAATAGTTTTAGTTCCCACTGAGCTGCGCCAATAGGTTAAGATGATCTGTGTCCCCCTAGGTATCAATCACATGTCAACCATGTGAAATGCGTAGCAGGCAGGCGGAAAGTCAGAAACCAAAAAAAAAATGTTTAAAAAATTTGTGCTGAAGCAGGGACACACCTACACACTGCTGCTGACACACTAGTGTGTCCCGACACACAGTTTGGAAAGCACTGTCTTAGGGCCTCGTTTCTGACACAGAGTACAAAAAAGCGCTCCCATAATAGATGTTACTTTATTTTTCTCTTGAAAGTAAATTGTAATATTTATTTTAAGTTTTAATTTGGTAAATTTACTACTGATTCAGGGTTCACACACAGCATTTTTTAAAAACTGGGCACTTTCTCATTTAACTTTACATTCATTTTCTCTTCAGCTACACAATTGTGTTTGAAAAAGATCAATACAACTAGTAAACACTACATAAATGTACCCAAGTGAATACCGCTCTAGGAATAATACTGCGCTCTAAACTAAAATATAGATTCAGTATAACACTTAAAACAGTAAATTAAATTAGACTATGACCTCAACACAATACCTTATTCTGAATTCAATGGATGATCTTTTCTTTAAACAAGTAATAGAATACTGTTTTAAAAAAATTAACTGTAATATGTCTGCTTTGAATAAACTTTGCCAAAAACATTAATTTAATATTTGTAATCTATGTGAGTCAATAAAACATGTCATATACTGTACATAAATATAAAGCATTTTGCTGCCTAAATTACGGTGCCCCTTCTTTAGGGAGAGAAAAATAACCCTGCTGCTATTTCAGTTTGAAGAGTATTACACTGCCTATTTAATAAAAAAACAATCAATTGCATTGGGAATGATATGTGTTGTTGTGTTGAGGGCATTGCACCTTCTGTTTAGCAGCGTTTTGGAACATTAATGTATTTACAACCAGGAGTGTTTCACCTTTTGAAAATCAGCACTCTATTTCAGTAGAATGTTTCTGTGGTGTAGTAGTATATATTTCAAATGTGAAACCAGGGGGTTTGAGCCATCATCAAGATATCAAGATATCTATGTTTATTTTTCCTGTCTTCTAGTGGAGCATAAAGCACGTCCTGTACTAGTCAAATACACAACAGAGAGAGTTAGGGGTTAGGGCCTAAGAAAGTAGTTTTTTCTGATTCAGAGCAGGAAGTAACGGACGAAGATACATTCGCCTCTAGTTTTGATAATGGCGGTTGTTCAGGCTCTGAAGGAGAAACACTAGAAGCAACAGGAAATACTGAAACAAATGGTTTACCTAAACGTATTTTGAAAGACCCAAAGGCAAGGGGAGCCATACCGAAAAGGGGAGGGGGTAGACGCCAGAGAAGAGGGCGATCTCACTATTCCCAGGGGAATATTTCACGAGAATCAATAACACAAGACCCTAAACCTAATACACAGGTTTTTCAGTGGGCCCCAAGACGACCCAGGGGGGGGGGTGGGTATTCTCAGAGAATAGAAGTAATAAACACACAGGAACAGAGGTATCCTGTGAGAGACAACAGAAACACACAGAGACACAGATACCAATAAGTGACCATACTGTCATTAATTGATCATCCTATCAGATGACCGATCTTGAAAGAAAGGTTCTGGGATATGGCCTTAGCTTTGTTTCTTCCCGAAATTTTGACTTATTCCAAACCATTTTGGACGTGAATAAATTAGTGAGAGACCTAACTTTTAGAAAATTCTTCTCAGATATCGGGCCAGAAGGAGGAGATACTATTAATATGCATCATCAGATGACATGTCAATCCGACATGTCATTCGGAGATATATGTCCTTTGATGGATCTGGAAGACTTAAGTAATACACATGAGAATTTGATAGTTCCAGTATCAACAAACTACATGCAGCATACGATGAGATCCAGATCAAACATTTATCCTCTTCAATCTAGAGGGAAGAGTTTGGAGGTTTTTCACAAGAGAGTAGTGGAGGACATTACACTCTTAGCTAGTACAGGATCAGGCAACCAATCTAATCTATCACGGTTAGAAAAAGAAGCAATTACAAAACTTCAGAACAACAATCGTTACCCACCAATCAGACAAGGGCGGAAGCATTGTAGTTTTAGATAAAACTACATACATTAAAGAAGCCCACAGGCAATTGTCTGATCCTGAGGCATACATGAATTTGCCCAGGGACCCCACAGCCCAGTTTAAGGAAGTTTTTAGAGATCTTTTGGACGATGGTGTGGAAATGGTTATCATTGACAAACACCCTTCAGATGTGTTTTTCTGCATACTTTTTTGGAGTCTGTTTTTTCACTTTTTAATGATGGAGCAATAAAGTTTTTACTATTTTTATATATCACTGTCTATTCTGTCTAATTTGGACGTAAAGAATTTATTTTTCACGTCCTGTACTATTTGCTTTTTTATAGTGGGATATGAGGTGTATACTGGGATATGAAACCCCCAAAACATGTATTTTGTGATTCAGACAGAGCATACCATTTTTAAAAAAGTTTCCAATTGACTTCTATTATGAAATTTGCTTTGTTCCCATTATATTCTTCGTTAAAGTGATACCTAAGTAGGTATCTAGAGCATTACAGGGCAGGAAATAGTGCTGGCATCTAGTACTCCTGCAAATGGATATCATTCTTGCACAACTGCTGCCAAATAGTGCTTCAAAAATGGGCCGGCTCCCAAGCATATGTCTCTGCTTTTTAACAAAAGATACGAGATTGAAGTAAATTTGATAATACAAGTAATTTAGAAAGTTGTTTTAAATTGCATGCTGTATCTGAATCATGAAAGAACAATTTTGGGTTTCATATCCCTTTAAGGGGCCAATTTATCAATGTCTGTTGGACATGATACGCAGTAGCGGATTGATGTCCGCAGCCTCAGAGGCGGCAGACGAGTTAAGGAGCAGCGGTCTAAAGACCGCTGCTTCTTAATTCCTGTTTCCAGCAAGCCTGAAGGCTCGCACGGAAACAGGGGTATTTGGCCCCATTCAGGCCATGATAAATCGGCCCCCTAGTCTTTGTTTGCTCTGTACAGAGGAGTGCACAACCTTAATTTTTTTTTTTAAATGATAGTCTCCCCTGATGACAGTGCTAAAACGTACATTCTTGATTCATATAAATACCATATTTAGGACTAGATTACAAGTGGTGCACAAATGATTGTGCTCAGGTTTTCGCAATCATTTGTGCGCAGGTTAAATTATACTCATGTTACAAGTTCACGATTTACGCTAGAATCATTACCACAATCTCAGAGCTGTTTTACAAAATTAAAAAGTTGCACAAAACACATCATTAATACATTACAAAGTGCATTTACACTCATTATAACACTGTCTAATACAAATTATTCAAAAATAATATTACACAAAAATGTATATGTATGTATATATATATATATATATATATATATATATATATGTGTGTGTGTATATATGTGTACATATGTATTTGTGTATTCATATATTTATACACATATAAACACATAAATACATATGTATACATATATAGGGGCCTATTTATTAATGTGCGAGCGGACATGATCCGATATTGCACATCGATAAATGCCAGCAGCATACGCTGTCAGCATTTATCATTGCACCAGCAGTTCTTGTGAACTGCTGGTGCAACGCTGCCCCCTGCATATTCACGGTCAATCGGCCGCTAGCAGGGGGTGTCAATCAACCCAATCGTATTGGATCGGGTTGATTCTTGGTGATGTCTGTCCGCCGCCTCAGAGCAGGCGGACAGGTTATGGAGCAGTGGTCTTTAGACCGCTGCTTCATAACTTGTGTTTCTGGCGAGCCTGAAACATGGGCTTCAAGCTCCATATGGAGCTTGATAAATATGCCCCATAGACTTATATATGTGCATTGGAGCCCTTTGCCGTTAAAGGGACATACTCATATGCTAAATCATTGTATAACTGTAAAAAGCTGACAGGAAAATATCACCTGAGCATCTCTATGTAAAAAAGGAAGATATTTTACCTCACAATTTCCTCAGCTCACCAGAGTAAGTCCTGTGTAAAAAGTTATACTTCAGCTGTTGTCCAGCTGCAGGTAAAAAAATAAAAATGAAGAAATAAACTACACTTAACTCTCATGAGATTTCATAGTAAACCTCATTAAACTGAATAGGGAAATAACATGAGTGTGTATGAGGCTCACTCCCTTGCCTGTCCCGGGACAGACATACTAATTTGCTGCTTAAAGTCCTTTACAGAGGGGTGTGAATACTTAGGACATTTTGAGGTAAAATATCTTTCTTTTTTTACATAGTGATTTTTAGGTGATATTTTCTAGTCAGCTTTATACAGCTATGCTGCGTCACTTTCAAGTGTTTCAACATTGGGTATCATGGCCCTTTAAGTAAATAAAACCATGTAAAACAATGCTTATGTAATATTTATTTTTAATAAAGTGTTATAGTGTATATTTACTGTATATATATTACATTCCAATGTATTTAGAAATAGATATTCCTATAGATATCTATATCAATATATAATTATATATATATATATATATATATATATATATATATATATATACAGTATATATTTAAATTGTACCAAAATACCATCGGCTATATATATAGAAATATTTATTTATGAATAAATAGAACATATTATGTGCAGAATATTGGAATGGGAAATATTCATATTTTCATATCGGATTAGCCCATATGAGAATATGAGTTCGGGTTAGCACACAAGTTGGGTGTTTTTTCACATTTATTTTTCTCCGTTGACTTCTATGTGGGTAGAGGTTATCTTTTGCGCAACACTCTAATTGTGCTAGAAGTAACCTGTTTGCTCGAGTCGGTTAGCGCAATAAATATTTACTTTCAATTTTATAATACCAACCCAACACAACGTGCACAAAAAGATTACTTCTAGAGCAATTAGCGCTATAGTGGAAGCGGTAAATACTATTCCACTGGTCCTTAGTTTGTATAAGAATAAGCTTTAAAGGCCTCTATTTCTGATTCGTTCTAGAAATAAGAAAGGCTCACTAGATGCTTGTTTTTTTACCCTATGCTGCGCTAAAATGCAATATTATAGTGGCATTCAAATGTTATAGGGAAATAAAATGTACATTGAATGAACAAATTAACATATTCTACACTTTGTAACTCTGTGTAATAGTTAATTTTCATTATTCTTGGCATCTTAAACTGAAAGTAAGTTGTGTTACAAGTTTTAGTTGTTGAGGTGTTTAGTTGCCGAACCTTTTTTTTTGTTTTGCAATATTTTAATATTTTATGTAGTCTTTTATCTTTTGTTTAAAACTTTGCTCTTCTGGATTGTGTGCTGATTCGCCCTGACGCTCATGACAGTTGTGACCTCTGCTTATGACTTTGATCTTTCCTTTGATTGATGTTTTTGTCTAATGTTGTGGGTTGCGACTTCCTGTCTGTACTTTGACCTTGCTCTTGTCTTTTAGTTTGGCCGTTGACTCTGCCTGATTCAATGCCCTGTTTGTCTTCTGACTCTCCATTCTGCTGAATCCTAGTACCAGAGGTTAGTCTGTCTAGTTACTATCTTTGTCTACAGCTCATACCTCAATTAGGATACCCTTCTATGCATTATGCACTGTAATGTTTCCTGTGTACTGAGTTTGTGTACAAGCTATCACTACCCAGGACAAGGGTCCTGGCCAGGACTGACATAGGTAATATTACAGGCAAAGACTTCTGAATGGCCATACTGCACCATAAATTCATACAGACAAAAACCCAAACTGCTTATGCAGCTTTCTAGAAACTCAGAAAGGCAAATACCGAATGAAAAGTACTGTATTGAAAATAAATACAAGTGGATGTGGGGTATACATGACATACACTATCAGGTGTGAGTACATATAAGGACACTTTCCATAATAGAACATTTATTGTCCTTTAAATTCTCAAAATAATCTATTTTGGAGCAAGTTTTTCTCATCTGTAAGAATTGACCTTTTAGTATACGGTATTTCTATCTTTCTAAATGGCAGCTATGTTTATGAATATAGGTATCAGCGTCTACCTCTTTTTAAATGATTATTTGCTTCTAAAGCATTATATGCAGCCTCTGTATCTAAATAAAATAAAATAAAAAAATGAAATATTCTGATCACTTACTAAACACTAGACCATCATTTTTATATTACTCTATTCAAGCTGTTCTTATTTCCTCTCCAAATAATCAAAATATCATCTAGGTAGTGCTTTAAAGTACAAGGTTTGCACACAGAAGGGAATTAAAAATAAAATCTATTTTCCCATCTCCCACTTGCACATTATTAAAAATAATTTTATTAGATAATGTTATTATGATTTTAACTGTTATTATTTAAAATGTATTGGTGACATGTTTTGATCAACTTTTTTGTCTCGTATAACCAGGGCTTTTTTGTGGGGGTACTTACCGGTACAGAATACCTTCACCTTTCTTTGGCGTACCGGCAGCTTTTCTTTTACAAAGCACTGCGTATAATAATTAACCAAAACTCTGAGGTCACGCTATCCCGAAACACAGTAAAATAAATTGTGCTCAAGCAAATGCGTTTACTTTCAACTCGTAATACCGTGCTACTTCTGTGATAAACACTGTGGGACCCATCAGACTTGTCTACATTTATTGGAATTGATTCCTAAACTTTATTGATAACAAAGTCGTGAGACTTTATTAAAATCTTAACACAATAAGAGAAACTGCTGTTAAACAAGTCTACCCAACTTACTCCATCATCTCACAGTGGTATTTCTTATTAATGAAAATCTTATAACTAAATCTTTTAATATATTTGGATAAGTGTTCTGTTATTTCTGTACAGTTAAATGATTGTACCATGAAAATATTCTTAATTAGGGATAGGTGAATTTTGACATTTGAGTAGTAGAACAATTGTTACCTTTCACATTTATTCTGCGTTTTAAATGTTTCTATAGAATACATTTTTATTATTTTAATAATTACATTCAAATATACAATGTGAAAAAGTGTTACATTTGAATGTTGGTCCCCATAGACTAATAATAAATCCTATGATAATCTACATTCAAATTTTAATGCTTAGACATTTGAATATCAAATTTGATAAATAAATATATATATATATACATACACTCACACACCTGTACGTCTGGCATTATGACCAGTGGGCTGCAGTACGCTGTCTGCATTTAACATTGCACAAGCGGCTCCTTGTGCAATGCCACCCCCTACTCATGTGAGACCAATTTCGTCCAAGCAGGGGCTATCAATTACCCCAGCTGGACTTGCCCAGGGTGATTTTAATCCAGCAGCAAAGAGCTGGCATACAGGTTAGGAAGCAGCGGTCTGATGACCGCTGCTTCTTAACAATCGGCTGCAGGGTCACTCATGCCTGCTCCAAAGCTTCATACACAGCTTGATAAATTTAGCCCAAACTTTTTACTGGGTCAAATTACTTGCAAAACTTTGACATTTATTTAAAGCAAATAAATGCGGCCAATGTTTATTATTATTATTGTTTTTTCTCATGAGAGTTGTTGCTATCAGTCAGTGAGCTATATATATCTAGGCACAAAACTGCATTTTCTATTTCAATCAAGAGCCAATAGTAGAGTACTGTACAAATTAATCCACTGCACTTTTAGAGAATAGTGGAAAGAGTTAGAGACAACAGTGCCTCTGATGCTTTCAGAAGACGCTCAGATGACCTTGCCAAACAGGGAGAAATTATGCACCTTAAACAATAATTAGGTTGAGTGGGCACTTTTAAGTCCATTTAATAGGTGTTGAATTGCTCAATCCCTGCAGAACACTTGTACAATTGTATGGAAAGACAGGCAGATCCTTTCTGTATAGCATATTAAATTACAGCCTTATATCCATGTATATATGTGTCAATATGATTTCATGATTAAAATGTTATCCATATGCTAAATCATTTGAAATAGGCTGACAAGAAAATATCACATGAAACCTCTGTGTAAAAAAAGTATATACTTAACCTCAAAATGTATTATGCTCACCAGAGTAAGTGCTTTGTTATCCAAAGCTACTTTTTTTACTGTCATCTGCAGAGTGAAAAAAAACATGTGTGATGCACAGCAGCATTTAGCGGCCTCCTAATTACCAAAAAGCAACGCCAAAGCCATATATGTCTGCTATTTCTGAACAAAGTGGATCCCAGAGAAGCATTTACAACCATTTGTGCCATAATTGCACAAGCTTTTTATAAATAATTTCAGTGAGAAACCTAAAATTGTGAAAAATGTTACGATTTTTTTTTTATTTGATCGCATTTGGCGGTGAAATGGTGGCATGAAATATACCAAAATGGGCCTAGATCAATACTTGGGGGTGTCTACTACACTACACTAAAGCTAAAATTAACCCTACACGCTCCCTACAAGCTTCCTAATTAATCCCTTCACTGCGGGGCATAATACACGTGTGGTGTGCAGTGGCATTTAGCGGCCTTCTAATTACCATAAAGCAATACCAAAGCCATATATGTCTGCTATTTCTGAACAAAGGGGATCCCAGAGAAGCATTTACAACCATTTGTGCCATGATTGCACAAGCTGTTTGTAAATAAGTTCAGTGAGAAACCTAAAGTTTGTGAAAAAGTGAACTTTTTTTTTTATTTGATCGCATTTGGCGGTGAAATGGTGGCATGAAATATACCAAAATGGGCCTAGATCAATACTATGGGTTGTCTACTAAAAAAAATATATACATGTCAAGGGATATTCAGGGATTCCTGACAGATATCAGTGTTCCAATGTAACTAGCGCTAATTTAAAAAAAAAAAAAAAAATTGTTTGGAAATAGCAAAGTGCTACTAGTATTTATTGTCCTATAACTTACAAAAAAGCAAAGACCATGTAAACATTGGGTATTTCTAAACTCAGGACAAAATTTAGAAACTATTTAGCATAGGAGTTTTTTTGGTGGTTGTAGACGTGGAACAGATTTTGGGTGTCAAAGTTAGAAAAAGTGTGTTTTTTCCATTTTTTCCTCATATTTTATAATTTTTTTATAGTAAATTATAAGATATGATGAAAATAATGGTATCTTTAGAAAGTCCATTTAATGGCGAGAAAAACGGTATATAATATGTGTGGGTACAGTAAATGAGTAAGAGGAAAATTACAGCTAAACACAAACACCACAGAAATGCAAAAATAGCCTTGGTCCCAGACGGTCAACAAATGGAAAAGTGATCTGGTCACGAAGGGGTTAAAGTCCCTTTATAATTGGCTGTGGCTACTGAGGAAATTTTACGGTTAAATATCTTCCTTTTTCACATAGAGATATTCATGCAATATTTTCTAGTTAGCTTTTTAAAGGCATGCTGCATCACTTTCAAGTGATCCATCTAACTTTTAGGTATTATGCCACATCTTAAGACAACTGAACAGGTAGTATCAACCAAACCATAAGATTAAATTAGATTACGGTGTAGGGGAACCATCGATGTTGGGAAAAATACCACACACACAAAGGTCAGTGCTCTCTCTCACTGTAAGGCAAGAGAAAATGTCTAGTATCTCTATACCCTTTATACACATGGAATAAAACAACAAACTCACTAACGTTTTACAGATGTTAAAGGGATATAAAACCCAAAATTTTTGTTTCATGATTCAGATAAAGCATGCAATTTTAAGCAACTTTCAATTTTTCTTCATTCTCTTGGTATCTTTATTTCAAAAAGCAGTAATGTGAGCTTAGATGCTGGCCCATTTTTTGTCCAGCACCTAGGTTGCACTTGCTGATTGGTGGCTATATTTAGCCACCAATAAGAAATCTCTGTCCAGGATCCTGAACCAAAAATGGTCCGGCTGCTAAACTTACATTTATGCTTTTTCAAATAAAGATAGCAAGAGAATGAAGAAAAAATTCTAACAGGGGTAAATTAGAAAGTTGCTTAAAATGACATGTTCTATCTGAATCATGAAATAAAAAAAATGCGTTTAATATCCCTTTAAAGAGTACATTAAGGTCCACCTACACAATGTTCTTTAGTTTTAATTCTTACACTAAGCTAGCTGATTTAAATGTCAGGCACTTGGTCATCTTTAATAGTAGATCATACTATTGTAACTGGCAATTATTTTCCTGTCATTTGTTTTATACCATTGCTAGAATTACATGTGTCAATGTATGTTTTATTAAAATGTAATAAAAAGTACTAATAAGAAACAAAAATAAAACAAAAACATGGTGGTGTTGCTACTTAAGCTATTTTCTGGTCAGAACATGAGAAAACTCTCTAGCTGTTGGGAGCTGAGGCGTGTACGTTTGATTCTGGTCCCGTGTCACATGTGTTTTGTATATAAAGCACTGAGGGCTTGATGATCTATCTTTGCCAGATCAGACGTGGTTTTTCTCGCCGGTCCTCGCAGGGTCTTCCCTGGTGGAATGATTGTAAAAAAGGGGCAGTCCCTGGGAGTGACGAGATGGCAACTATTGAAAGTAATGGACCTCGATAGATAGGGACACTTTCATCCAAAGAGCAAAGTTAGCAGGGGGCACACTTTCAAAATTAAATCCTGCAGCCAATATAAATCACAATACGCTGTTTTCTGCGTATAGCATCTTATAATCGCCTATATTTTCGTATGCATGTGTTTTTCTATTAGGTTTATAAGTATTTTGAGTGTTTTGAGAAAAGCTTGTTATCTTCTAGCTGGTGAGAAAAACATAATTTATGCTTACCTGATAAATTCCTTTCTTCTGTTGTGTGATCAGTCCACGGGTCATCATTACTTCTGGGATATAACTCCTCCCCAACAGGAAATGCAAGAGGATTCACCCAGCAGAGCTGCATATAGCTCCTCCCCTCTACGTCACTCCCAGTCATTCGACCAAGAATCAACGAGAAAGGAGAAACCAAGGGTGAAGTGGTGACTGGAGTATAATTTAAAAGATATTTACCTGCCTTAAAAAACAGGGCGGGCCGTGGACTGATCACACAACAGAAGAAAGGAATTTATCAGGTAAGCATAAATTATGTTTTCTTCTGTTATGTGTGATCAGTCCACGGGTCATCATTACTTCTGGGATACCAATACCAAAGCAAAAGTACACGGATGACGGGAGGGATAGGCAGGCTCATTATACAGAAGGAACCACTGCCTGAAGAACCTTTCTCCCAAAAATAGCCTCCGAAGAAGCAAAAGTGTCAAATTTGTAAAATTTGGAAAAAGTATGAAGCGAAGACCAAGTTGCAGCCTTGCAAATCTGTTCAACAGAGGCCTCATTCTTAAAGGCCCAAGTGGAAGCCACAGCTCTAGTAGAATGAGCTGTAATTCTTTCAGGAGGCTGCTGTCCAGCAGTCTCATAGGCTAAACGAATTATGCTACGAAGCCAGAAGGAGAGAGAGGTAGCCGAAGCCTTATGACCTCTCCTCTGACCAGAGTACACGACAAACAGGGAAGACGTTTGTCGAAAATCCTTAGTTGCCTGCAAGTAGAACTTGAGGGCACGAACTACATCCAGATTGTGTAGAAGACGTTCCTTCTTTGAGGAAGGATTCGGGCACAGGGAAGGCACCACGATCTCTTGATTGATGTTCCTGTTAGTGACTACCTTAGGTAAGAACCCAGGTTTTGTACGCAGAACTACCTTATCTGAATGAAAAATCAAATAAGGAGAATCACAATGTAAAGCTGATAACTCAGAGACTCTCCGAGCCGAAGAAATAGCCATTAAAAATAACACTTTCCAAGATAACAACTTTATATCAATGGAATGAAGGGGTTCAAACGGAACTCCTTGTAGAACGTTAAGAACAAGGTTTAAACTCCATGGCGGAGCAACAGTTTTAAACACAGGCTTGATCCTAGCTAAAGCCTGACAAAAGGCCTGGACGTCTGGATTTTCTGACAGACGCCTGTGTAACAAGATGGACAGAGCTGAGATCTGTCCCTTTAATGAACTAGCCGATAAACCCTTTCTAAACCTTCTTGTAGAAAGGACAATATCCTAGGAATCCTAACCTTACTCCAGGAGTAACCTTTGGATTCGCACCAGTATAGGTATTTACGCCATATCTTATGGTAAATCCTTCTGGTAACAGGCTTCCTAGCCTGTATCAGGGTATCAATAACCGACTCAGAAAAACCACGTTTTGATAAAATCAAGCGTTCAATTTCCAAGCAGTCAGCTTCAGAGAAGTTAGATTTTGATGTTTGAAGGGACCCTGTATCAGAAGGTCCTGTCTTAGAGGTAGAGACCAAGGCGGACAGGATGACATGTCCACTAGATCTGCATACCAAGTCCTGCGTGGCCATGCAGGCGCTATTAGAATCACAGATGCTCTCTCCTGTTTGATTTTGGCAATCAATCGAGGAAGCAGCGGGAAGGGTGGAAACACATAAGCCATCCTGAAGTTCCAAGGTGCTGTCAAAGCATCTATCAGAACCGCTCCCGGATCCCTGGATCTGGACCCGTAGCGAGGAAGTTTGGCGTTCTGGCGAGACGCCATGAGATCTATCTCTGGTTTGCCCCAACTTCGAAGTATTTGGGCAAAGACCTCCGGATGAAGTTCCCACTCCCCCGGATGAAAAGTCTGGCGACTCAAGAAATCCGCCTCCCAGTTCTCCACTCCCGGGATGTGGATTGCTGACAGGTGGCAAGAGTGAGACTCTGCCCAGCGAATTATCTTTGATACTTCCATCATTGCTAGGGAGCTTCTTGTCCCTCCTTGATGGTTGATGTAAGCTACAGTCGTGATGTTGTCCGACTGAAACCTGATGAACCCCCGAGTTTTTAACTGGGGCCAAGCCAGAAGGGCATTGAAAACTGCTCTCAATTCCAGAATGTTTATTGGCAGGAGACTTTCCTCCTGATTCCATTGTCCCTGAGCCTTCAGAGAATTCCAGACAGCGCCCCAACCTAGTAGGCTGGCGTCTGTTGTTACAATTGTCCAGTCCGGCCTGCTGAATGGCATCCCCCTGGACAGATGTGGCCGAGAAAGCCACCATAGAAGAGAGTTTCTGGTCTCTTGATCCAGATTCAGAGTAGGGGACAAGTCTGAGTAATCCCCATTCCACTGACTCAGCATGCACAATTGCAGCGGTCTGAGATGTAGACGTGCAAAGGGTACTATGTCCATTGCTGCTACCATTAAGCCGATCACCTCCATGCATTGAGCTACTGACGGGAGTTGAATGGAATGAAGGACACGGCATGCATTTAGAAGCTTTGTTAATCTGTCTTCTGTCAGATAAATCTTCATTTCTACAGAATCTATAAGAGTCCCCAAGAATGGAACTCTTGTGAGAGGAAAGAGAGAACTCTTCTTTTCGTTCACTTTCCATCCATGCGACCTTAGAAATGCCAGAACTAACTCTGTATGAGACTTGGCAGTTTGAAAGCTTGAAGCTTGTATCAGAATGTCGTCTAGGTACGGAGCTACCGAAATTCCTCGCGGTCTTAGTACCGCCAGAAGGGCACCCAGAACCTTTGTGAAGATTCTTGGAGCCGTAGCCAATCCGAATGGAAGAGCTACAAACTGGTAATGCCTGTCTAAGAAGGCAAACCTTAGATACCGGTAATGATCTTTGTGAATCGGTATGTGAAGGTAAGCATCCTTTAAATCCACTGTGGTCATGTACTGACCCTTTTGGATCATGGGTAAGATTGTCCGAATAGTTTCCATTTTGAACGATGGAACTCTTAGGAATTTGTTTAGGATCTTTAAATCCAAGATTGGCCTGAAAGTTCCCTCTTTTTTGGGAACCACAAACAGGTTTGAGTAAAACCCTTGTCCTTGTTCCGACCGCGGAACCGGATGGATCACTCCCATTAATAACAGATCTTGTACACAGCGTAGAAACGCTTCTTTCTTTATCTGGTTTGTTGACAACCTTGACAGATGAAATCTCCCTCTTGGGGGAGAGAATTTGAAGTCTAGAAGGTATCCCTGAGATATGATCTCTAGCGCCCAGGGATCCTGAACATCTCTTGCCCAAGCCTGGGCGAAGAGAGAGAGTCTGCCCCCCACTAGATCCGGTCCCGGATCGGGGGCCCTCGATTCATGCTGTCTTTGGGGCAGCAGCAGGTTTCCTGGCCTGCTTGCCCTTGTTCCAGGACTGGTTAGGTTTCCAGCCTTGTCTGTAACGAGCAACAGCTCCTTCCTGTTTTGGTGCAGTGGAAGTTGGTGCTGCTCCTGCTTTGAAATTCCGAAAGGGACGAAAATTAGACTGTCTAGCCTTAGCTTTGGCTTTGTCTTGAGGCAGGGCGTGGCCCTTACCTCCTGTAATGTCAGCGATAATTTCTTTCAAACCGGGCCCAAATAAAGTTTGCCCCTTGAAAGGTATATTAAGTAATTTGGACTTAGAAGTTACATCAGCTGACCAGGATTTTAGCCACAGCGCCCTACGTGCCTGAATGGCGAATCCTGAGTTCTTAGCCGTAAGTTTGGTTAAATGTACTACGGCCTCCGAAATGAATGAATTAGCTAGTTTAAGGACTCTAAGCCTGTCCGTAATGTCGTCCAGCGTAGCTGAACTAGGGTTCTCTTCCAGAGACTCAATCCAAAATGCTGCCGCAGCCGTAATCGGCGCGATGCATGCAAGGGGTTGCAATATAAAACCTTGTTGAACAAACATTTTCTTAAGGTAACCCTCTAATTTTTTATCCATTGGATCTGAAAAAGCACAGCTATCCTCCACCGGGATAGTGGTACGCTTAGCTAAAGTAGAAACTGCTCCCTCCACCTTAGGGACCGTTTGCCATAAGTCCCGTGTGGTGGCGTCTATTGGAAACATCTTTCTAAATATTGGAGGGGGTGAGAACGGCACACCGGGTCTATCCCACTCCTTAGTAACAATTTCAGTTAGTCTCTTAGGTATAGGAAAAACGTCAGTACTCGCCGGTACCGCAAAGTATTTATCCAACCTACACAATTTCTCTGGTATTGCAACAGTGTTACAATCATTAAGAGCCGCTAAAACCTCCCCTAGTAATACACGGAGGTTCTCCAATTTAAATTTAAAATTTGAAATATCTGAATCCAATCTGTTTGGATCAGAACCGTCACCCACAGAATGAAGCTCTCCGTCCTCATGCTCTGCAAGCTGTGACGCAGTATCAGACATGGCCCTAGTATTATCAGCGCACTCTGTTCTCACCCCAGAGTGATCACGCTTGCCTCTTAGTTCTGGTAATTTAGCCAGAACTTCAGTCATAACAGTAGCCATATCTTGTAATGTTATCTGTAATGGCCGCCCAGATGTACTAGGCGCCACAATATCACGCACCTCCCGGGCGGGAGATGCAGGTACTGACACGTGAGGCGAGTTAGTCGGCATAACTCTCCCCTCGCTGTTTGGTGAAATTTGTTCAATTTGTACAGATTGGCTTTTATTTCTGAATCAGACATGTTTAACACACTAGCAATAAACTTGCAACTTGGTTACAATCTTATTTAACAAAAACGTACTGTGCCTCAAAGAAGCACTAAACGATTAAATGACAGTTGAAATAATGAACTGAAACACAGTTATAGCATCAATCCTTGAAAACAACACAACTTTTAGCAAAGGTTTGTTCCCATTAGTAAAGTAACAATAATTAAATTTGAAACATAAAAATTACAGAGCAACGTTTTTAATCACAGTCAATATATAAGTCTCACAGCTCTGCTGAGAGAATCTACCTCCCTCCAAAGAAGTTTGAAGACCCCTGAGTTCTGTTAGAGATGAACCGGATCATGCAGGAAATACAAGAGTAACTGACTGGAAATTTTTGATGCGTAGCAAAGAGCGCCAAAAACGGCCCCTCCCCCTCACACACAGCAGTGAGAGAGAAACGAAACTGTCACAATTAAAACAAGCAACTGCCAAGTGGAAAAATAATGCCCAAACATTTATTCACTCAGTACCTCAGAAAATGCAAACGATTCTACATTCCAGCAAAAACGTTTAACATAATAAATACCTATTAAAAGGTTAAATGTACTTTTAACAGAGTAATTCCAGTGAAATACCATCCCCAGAATACTGAAGTGTAGAGTATACATACATTCATTATAACGGTATGGCAGGATTTTCTCATCAATTCCATTCAGAAAATAAAAACTGCTACATACCTCAATGCAGATTCATCTGCCCGCTGTCCCCTGATCTGAAGCTTTTACCTCCCTCAGATGGCCGAGAAACAGCAATATGATCTTAACTACTCCGGTTAAAATCATAGTAAAAAACTCTGGTAGATTCTTCTTCAAACTCTGCCAGAGAGGTAATAACACGCTCCGGTGCTATTGTAAAATAACAAACTTTTGATTGAAGTTATAAAAACTAAGTATAATCACCATAGTCCTCTCACACATCCTATCTAGTCGTTGGGTGCAAGAGAATGACTGGGAGTGACGTAGAGGGGAGGAGCTATATGCAGCTCTGCTGGGTGAATCCTCTTGCATTTCCTGTTGGGGAGGAGTTATATCCCAGAAGTAATGATGACCCGTGGACTGATCACACATAACAGAAGAAATACTGTTAGATCTGTAGTGCGAAAATCTTTTACAGAATTACGTTGGAATTAGAAAAACATTTTCATATACACCCATGGAACGCCCATGTTCAGCCCATTATACGAAAAAACAACAATTACACTTTGTTGTTTTTTTATTTATAAGTACAAATTTCTGTGTTTTTTGCGCATCCAGTGTACTATAATTACCATTTACATTGTGCATATTTAATACGGTTTATTCCTGTCTAATTAACATACAAATTTTGGTGAAGAATTTCGTTACGACTTTTGATTCACCTTAACAATATAATTTTTGCCAGCTTATTTTTGTGTAAATGGTTAAATTATTTGTTTTATATGATGTTTAAAATACAAATTTTATTGTGCATTTTTCATACGAAAATGCAGTATACGCCCCTTAGCGAGACACTTTGTTTTAAGGGTAAAAAGATAATTCCACCAGGGAATAGAAGGACTGGTCAGCATTCTTTAATAATCTCGATAGCCCAGAGAGCTGTTAGTGAATTTACTTCAGTGGTTATTTTTAATATTTCTTTCTAATTTCATTGCTTTTTTTAGGCTTGTTCCTTCATTTTGATTCTAGAAAATTCCCTGTGGAGCCATAATCACACAACCACAGGATAGCATTGCATAAAAATACTGGGGCTAATGAATTTCTGAAAGTGAAAAATAACTAATAATAATAATGACAGAATTAAAACATAATGGACAGAGAAGCTTGTTACAAACAGTGGGAATGTTGTGCTAATTTATTCACAGAAAAATGGTAAACATCTCTCTTTATAGTCTGTAACTTAATGCAATACAACAACATAGCACGATAAATTGTAGGCAAGTCACAGTAAAAATGTGATATTTTGACCCCCCCTATCAAAGTAATGGCATTTTAATTCAGTCTTCAATTCTGATGACTTAAATATGTAATAATATAATATATAACACCAACACAGTTTACTTTTAAGGTCAGAAAAACAGTTAAAGTGAATGTCAACTTTCATGATAAAGTGCCCGTTTTTTTTAAATAAAATGATTAAAAACAGGGGCACTTTTATTCATGAAAGTTTACATTGCAATGGATTTTACAAAATGCTTAACTTCTTCTCCTGAAATGCCGGATCGTAGATCCCCCACCTGCAGGTCCTCTGTATTTTGTCAGCAATGACGAAACCGGCTTCCTCCAATTACAGCTTCCCCCCCAGGAGCGTCCATCTGGTGAGGCCATGCCGTGATTGGAGGAAGCCGGTTTTGTCATTGCTGTGTTAGTACAGCAGGAAGAAGCAGGCGGTGGGGATCGGTGATCCGGCGTTTCAGGAGAAGAAGGTAAGTATTTGTAAAATCCGGTGCAATGTAAACTTTCATGAATGAAAGTGCCCCTGTTTTTAATGTTTTTTTTTAAAAAAACCTGGCACTTTATCATGAAAGTTGACATTAACTTTAACGGGCCTATTTATGAAAGGCCTGTCGGACGTAGCAGGGGGGTGTCAATCAACTCGATCATATTCGATCGGGTTGAATTGTGGCGATGTCTGTCCTACTCAGAGGAGGCAGACAGGTTATGGAGCAGCGGTCTTTAGTGTTTCTGATGAGTCTGAAGGCTCGCCAGTAACACGGGCCCTCAAGCTCCTTACTGAGCTTGATAAATGGCCCCCTAAGCCTCTCATGATAGGAAGAGTCAAATAAGAAATAAAGTTATATTCTCTGTCACCTGTATGTATCCCATTAAGCAGTTAATGATAGAAAATTGTTTTATCTCTGTTTAACAGCATTCACAAGTCGGTGGTTTATTTTCAGAGAGATTTTTAATGCACGATGAGGCTAGAAGACCTTAACCATGTTCTTTTTTATTGCACTTTAACCACTTAAAGGGACATGGAAGTAAAAATTTAGCTTTCATGACTACGACAGAGGGGCCGAATTATCATGCTGCGAATGCAGCAGTTTCCACGCAAGCCATCAGGCTTGCCGGAAACGAAAGTTAAAAAGCAGCGGTCTTAAGACCGCTGCTTCTTAATTAATTTGCCACCTCTGAGGTGGCGGATAGCAATCATCCCGATTGGATAAGATTGGGATGATTGACACCCCCTGCTAACTGCAGATTGGCGGAGAAAGTGCAGGGGGCGGCATTGCACAAGTATTTCATCCGAAATGCTTGTGCAATGATAAATAATGACAGCATATGCTGTCAGCATTCATCGATGTTGGGCAGACATGATCCACTACAGTGGATAATGTCCACCCGACATTTGATAAAACGGCCCCAGAGCATACTATTTATAAAAGAATAACAGCAGTAACATATATTCATATATTCAATTTACTTCTCAAATTAAGGGCCAGATTGGTGCGCTAACGATTACGTGCAAGCGATAAGGGATTTATCGTGGGTGTTTTTCAGGCTTTCTGCTCGTATTACAAGTTGAAAGTTAATACGATTACTTGAGCGCAATCACGATTTACTCTAGAATTATTACCACGACCTTAGAGCTCTGGTTAACTGTTTCACTAATCAAAAAAGTGTCACAGAACACATCAGAAATACATTACAAAGTACACTTACACTCAAGATAACACCATCTAATAAAAAATTTTTTTTTTTTAAAAAAATGTTGCACAAAAAAAGGCAGGCAAAGGACTTTAACATAGAGATACATACAGGGAGTGCAGAATTATTAGGCAAATTAGTATTTTGACCACATCATCCTCTTTATGCATGTTGTCTTACTCCAAGCTGTATAGGCTCGAAAGCCTACTACCAATTAAGCATATTAGGTGATGTGCATCTCTGTAATGAGAAGGGGTGTGGTCTAATGACATCAACACCCTATATCAGGTGTGCATAATTATTAGGCAACTTCCTTTCCTTTGGCAAAATGGGTCAAAAGAAGGACTTGACAGGCTCAGAAAAGTCAAAATAGTGAGATATCTTGCAGAGGGATGCAGCACTCTTAAAATTGCAAAGCTTCTGAAGCGTGATCATCGAACAATCAAGCGTTTCATTCAAAATAGTCAACAGGGTCGCAAGAAGCGTGTGGAAAAACCAAGGCGCAAAATAACTGCCCATGAACTGAGAAAAGTCAAGCGTGCAGCTGCCAAGATGCCACTTGCCACCAGTTTGGCCATATTTCAGAGCTGCAACATCACTGGAGTGCCCAAAAGCACAAGGTGTGCAATACTCAGATACATGGCCAAGGTAAGAAAGGCTGAAAGACGACCACCACTGAACAAGACACACAAGCTGAAACGTCAAGACTGGGCCAAGAAATATCTCAAGACTGATTTTTCTAAAATTTTATGGACTGATGAAATGAGAGTGAGTCTTGATGGGTCAGATGGATGGGCCCGTGGCTGGATTGGTAAAGGGCAGAGAGCTCCAGTCCGACTCAGACGCCAGCAAGGTGGAGGTGGAGTACTGGTTTGGGCTGGTATCATCAAAGATGAGCTTGTGGGGCCTTTTCGGGTTGAGGATGGAGTCAAGCTCAACTCCCAGTCCTACTGCCAGTTTCTGGAAGACACCTTCTTCAAGCAGTGGTACAGGAAGAAGTCTGCATCCTTCAAGAAAAACATGATTTTCATGCAGGACAATGCTCCATCACACGCGTCCAAGTACTCCACAGCGTGGCTGGCAAGAAAGAGTATAAAAGAAGAAAATCTAATGACATGGCCTCCTTGTTCACCTGATCTGAACCCCATTGAGAACCTGTGGTCCATCATCAAATGTGAGATTTACAAGGAGGGAAAACAGTACACCTCTCTGAACAGTGTCTGGGAGGCTGTGGTTGCTGCTGCACGTAATGTTGATGGTGAACAGATCAAAACACTGACAGAATCCATGAATGGCAGGCTTTTGAGTGTCCTTGCAAAGAAAGGTGGCTATATTGGTCACTGATTTGTTTTTGTTTTGTTTTTGAATGTCAGAAATGTATATTTGTGAATGTTGAGATGTTATATTGGTTTCACTGGTAAAAATAAATAATTGAAATGGGTATATATTTGTTTTTTGTTAAGTTGCCTAATAATTATGCACAGTAATAGTCACCTGCACACACAGATATCCCCCTAAAATAGCTATAACTAAAAACAAACTAAAAACTACTTCCAAAACTATTCAGCTTTGATATTAATGAGTTTTTTGGGTTCATTGAGAACAAGGTTGTTGTTCAATAATAAAATTAATCCTCAAAAATACAACTTGCCTAATAATTCTGCACTCCCTGTACATATACATGTCCAAAGATGTATTTGTATATACTGTATATAGATATGATATACTGGAACTATCAGTAGTGATACTGTCACTTTAAAGAAAGGGATCACTGCACACAGATTTCTTTAGAGATAGATTCTCATATTTATTGAATTCCTTTAGCAAATATGTCATCGACTGGAATTTACTCAGTAACCTAGAACAGATAAACACAAATCATACACAACAAAAATAGGTATAAAGAAAAACAGTTTGACCATAACAAGTAAAAAAAACCTTTGCAATAAGTGTGATTAATATTATGCAGTACAGTCCTTCAAAGCGTGACCGCAACCAAACGGCTGCACACAGAATCTATATTACTCACGCAGTCCCCAAATGATCGGGCTAGCTAGCATGCTGATAATCCCGAGGTATACCTCTCTGTTTATCAAGCCAAATTCAATCGTTACGCCATTAGACTCCTTGTTCCGGACTTGTCGGTATTGCGGTGTGACGTAAGAGGTGGGAGTGCTGGTGTCCTTACACACTCCTCATCTGATTGGTTGGCTTCCAAACACCTCCGTATCATAGACTGTCCTGCCTGTCAGCTGTAGGATTTACATGTAGCTATTATATAGCGTATTTCCAAACTTGATGAAACTGAACAGCAACTTTCCAAAAGATACAGTTTTGTTTTACATGCACAGTACTATATGTCCGATCCAACCCATTCAGGGTATTCCACGGATGTCCGGTAAACTCCTCCTACCGGCAGTGTTAGTAACTGGAAAGTCCACACATAACCAATAAAGGGTTCATCTCTCCCAAGTTATGGTCATAAAAAAAAGTCCATAGGCATCATGATGCAAATGGAATTACACATTAAGTGCCAATGTCACATACGTTTCACCCCCACAAATATCTTGCGTGTCAGGGGCTTTGTCAGGGCATAATTGGTATCCCAGAAACACCTATTTTATAGTACCTGTCTGTGCTCAGGTGATAGTTATTAGAGATCCTGAATGTTCAGGATATAAGTAAAGGAATTCTTTTGATGTAATTACACCTCATCTTTTCGCATCGTATAACAGTTTGAACAGGATATTCTGTATTTTTACCAAGGGATTTATATCTAGCTTTTCATATTGAAGCCTATCATTAGGTTGCCGTTTAGTGACAGTAGTGATGCACAGTCCCTTACGTTTTTGGTAATTGACAATGGGATCTCCTCCGGTAGAGGGGGGGACAATAATAGAGTGTTACTTCAGAAGGAAGCCAAGTGGATTTTTAGTCTAGGAACTAGATTTCTACTTAGCTTAAATGACAAATTGGAGTATGCTTGCTTTCTGTAAAAACTGTGTAAAATGAGTTTTGTATTTCTTTTATTCAAATCCTTTTCTATTCCTCTTTTTATTATATACCATTTGGTTGATTCATTTATAATGCATGTGTACAGTGAAAGTGAAAGCCATGTAAAGGGATTGGCACTTAATGCAATACATAACAGTATGAGTGGCATTAAATGTTTATACTAGAAATTATGTTGTTACATTTACCTTTAAGTACTGCAGTTTGATAAATGTGCAGTTTATACATAGTAAATCTTTAAGATGGTGTAGTCCCCCTTAAGGATCTCTAATAATGATCACCTGAGCACAGAGAGGTGCTATAAAAGAGGTGTTTCTGGGATACCAATTATGCCCTGACGAAACCCCTGACACACAAGATATTTGTGGGGGTGAAACGTACGTGACATTGGCACTTAATGTGTAATTCCATTTGCATCAAGATGCCTATGGACTTTTCATTATGACCATAACTTGGAAGAGATGAACCCTTTATTGGTTATGTGTGGACTTTCCAGTTACTAACACTACCGGTAGGAGGAGTTTTCCGGACATCCGTGGAATAACCTGAATGGGTTGGATCGGACATATCCTACTGGGCATGTAAACACAGAACTGTGTCTTTCGGAAAGTTGCTGTTCAGTTTCTTCAAGTTTGGAAATACGCTATACAATAGCTACATGCAAATCCTACAGCTGACAAGCAGGACAGCCTATGATACGGAGGCGTTTGGAAGCCAACCAATCAGATGAGGAGTGTGTAAGGACACCAGTGCTCCCACCTCTTACGTCACACCCCAATACCGACAAGTCCGGAACAAGGAGTCTAATGGCGTAACGATTGAATTTGGCTTGATAAACAGAGAGGTATACCTCGGGATTACCAGCATGCTATCTAGCCCGATCATTTGGGGACTGCATGAGTAATATAGATTCTGTGTGCAGCCGTTTGGTTGCGGTCACGCTTTGAAGGACTATACTGCATAATATTAATCACACTTATTGCAAAGGTTTTTTTACTTGTTATGGTCAATCTGTTTTTCTATATACTTATTTTTGTTGTGTATGATTTGTGTTTATCTGTTCTAGGTTACTGAGCAAATTCCAGTCGATGACATATTTGCTAAAGGAATTCAATAAATATGAGAATCTATCTCTAAAGAAATCTGTGTGCAGTGATCCCTTTCTTTAAAGTGACAGTATCACATGCCACTTTGATCTTGTCTATAGTTCTAATATATCATACCTTTTAAAGGGTTGCACGAGTTATAATTCTCTAGTAGTATTATCTCCTCCCTCTAATATACTGAATATATATATATATATATATATATATATATATACAAATTATATATATATATATATATATATATACACAGACATATATACACATAAATACCTATGTATACATATATAGACACATATGTAATTGTATTAGAGTATTGTGCAGTTAAGTAGATGAAAACATATAAAAGCATATTTATGCAATATTCATATTTTATAAAGTGTTATACTGTGTATAGATATGTCTTTATATATCTGTATATATCAATACCTATTTATAAACAGTATATATATATATAAAAAATCATGTACTGTATATATATATATATATATATATATATATAGTTATAAATAAGGGAAAAAAAGTACATATGCTAATATGAAAGTTTCAACTTTGTATGCTCTATATGAAATTTAATTTTAACACCTATGTCCCTATTAGTGTCATCTATACATGTATACACTTCATACAATACTGGGTGTAAAGAACCATGTTGACCTTTAGGGGTCAATTTATCAAGCTTCATGCCCCGTGTTTCAGGCGAGCCAAAACAGAAGTTATGAAGCAGCGGTCTAAAGACCGCTGCTCCATAACCTGTCCGCCTGCTCTGAGGCGGCGGACAGAAATCAACCCGATCAAATACAATCGGGTTGACTGACACCCTCTGCTAGCGGCCGATTGGCCGCAAATCTGCAGGGGGCTGTATTGCACCAGCAGTTCACAAGAACTGCTGGTGCAATGATAAATGCCAACAGCGTATGCTGTGGGCATTTATTGATGTGCAGTGGAGATGATACGCTACATCGTATCATATCCGCTCGCACTATAATAAATTGACACCTTAGACATGTCTGAGTGTTTTAAAGATTGCTTAAGCTTTTTTCAGGTCTGGACTGTCCCTGATATATTCATTTGCAGTGAGCCATTCAACGCCCAACTTTCATCAGCCTCCCACATGCCCTGTATACAGTCGTGATGGCTCTTTGGTGTCTCAACAATATTTTTAAATATTTTCATTCAAACTTTGAGGTTGGAGCAGTAAAGAAACCTCATACTGCGTCTCCAATTGCCGGTGACCCTGTCAGTAACACTAAATAATGTATTTGGTTGTTAATCTGAGGACTTTTTAAAAATATGATTTTAAAAACAGAACGCACCTTGATGATGTCAACTGATTTTGAAAAAAAGAAATAGAGGTGTCAAAGCAAAATAAGTTGTGGTTCTTATATGTGAGTGTGTGCACATGTGCCCATGTACATGTACTTGTGTGTTCATGTACATGTAGGTGTTTCCGCGCATGTGTGTGTGTGTGTAGGTGTATCTGTGCATGTGTGTTTGCATGCATGTATAGGTGTTTCTGTATATGTGTGTGAGCACATGTGTAGGTGTGTTTGTGCATGTGTGTTTTTTCATGCATGTGTAGGTGTTTTTGTGCATGTGTGTATGCGTGCATGTGTAGGTGTGTCTGTGCATGTGTGTGTGTGTGCATGTGTAGGTGTGTCTGTGCATGTGTGTGTGCGTGCATGTGTAGGTGTGTCTGTGCATGTGTGTTTGCATGTATGTGTAGGTGTTTCTGTGCATGTATGCGTAGGTGTTTATGTGCATGTATGCGTAGGTGTTTCTGTGCATGTGCTTACATGTGTAGGTGTTTCTGTGCATGTATGTGTGCATGCATGTGTAGGTGTTCTGTGCTTGTGTGTGTGCATGTGTAGGTGTTTCTGTGCATGTATGTGTACATGCATGTGTAGGTATGTCTGTGCATACATGTGTAGGTGTATGTGCTTGCATGTGTAGGTGTTTTTCTGCATTTATGTGTGCATATGTAGATGTGTCTGTGCATGTGCATGCACGTGTAGGTGTGTATGTGCATGTGTGTGCATGTGTAGTTGTTTCTGTGCATGTGCATATATATGTAGTTGTTTCTGTGCATGAGGTGCATGTGTTTCTGTGCATGTGTGCAGGTGTTTCTGTGCATGCGTGCATGTGTAGGGGTGTCTGTGCATGTGCATATGTATAGCTGTTTCTGTGCATGAAGTGCATGTGTGTCTGTGCATGTGCGTGAATGTGTAGGTCTTTCTGTGCATGTGTGTGCATGTGTAGGTGTTTCTGTTCATGTGCGTGCATGTGTAGGTGTGTCTGTGCATGTGCATATGTGTAGTTGTTTCTGTGCATGAGCATGCATGTGTTTTTGTGCATGTGCATGCATGTGTAGGTGTTTTCATGTGTGTGTGCCTTTTAACCCTTTAAGGACACAGCTTTCAGTTTGCTCAATTGTTTTATGACGGAAAAATTCTGTCATATGTCCTTAAGAGGTTAAAGCAAAGTAACAGAGCATGTAGTAGGAAGAGCACCCTTTTGAAAATGTTTCTATAAACTCTTATCTTAACCAATTGCTACTCTGGTATTGCATTCTTACAACAAAGAGAAGGGGGAAAAAAATGCAAGAAATGAGCCATTGGAGAATATCTGCACTGTGCAAATACCCAGGTGTTTGGTATAATGGCTCTTATGTTTAAATACACAACTGTTAATTTTCTATCCTTGTGGATTAAACATTAAATGCAAGCAATAATATCATAATCTACGGCAGGACTAAGCAGGGTTAAAAGAGAGAAGAGATGTGGTAGTGTTTGTAGATTCACAGTGATTACCCAGCCTGCCTCTGCCAGGGTGAACGTGAGAGACTCAGAAAGGACGCAATTAGTTTAAGGCAGATAAATCCCAGTTTTAGATCATACAGCTTGTCTCTGAGACACACACTAACAGCACACAGCCACACACAACCACACACACACACATAGACTTCTGTAACCTCCGAGCAAAGTTATTTGTGTTGCAAGTGAATTTGATGCATGGCCTCAATTTTTCCAGTCACACCTGCAGGCGGGAACTGTATCAGCTCCGAGCTGATTGGGGGAAATTACCAACCATCCATCAAATAAGAGACAGCTGCAGAAGGAAAGAGACACACAAGGGCTGTAAGAGACACACTGTGTAGACACTGTGTTATATACAGAAGCGCATAAAAAAGATTTGCTGTGGGCATTAAATTATGAAAGTGATAAGAAACCTAATTCTTTCAGACAGCCCTTAATGAGGAAAATAAAATGGTTTTACTGGCAGAAATACAGACAGCTCTTGCTATTGTGTTACAGAAATAAACAGAAAGAAATAAGGATCTATAATATGTTTCCCTTTAATTATACCCACTGATGAAGAACTGACTGTATAAAGGAATTGCTCATCATTGGTAATAGCAGCCTTGACGGATTGATAAAATCCTTCTGTAAATATGAGCTATATCAATGCAAGCCAACAATGAATAATATGCATTTATTCAGCAATACAATGTGCACATAAAATGATATCGCTGCAGTATTGCTGGCTAGGGAGGGACTGCAGGTTATGATTTGTGTGATTTATGTTTAACAAATTACTATTTTTATTGCAATTTTCTGGGTGGAAAATAGAAGGAATATTCATATTTTTCTGTTGGAAATCTGAATTTGCTTTGAAGATTTGTAACTGGTGCTCCCTGGTCATATTTAACATACATGTAAATTACATATAGTTGCCAACATTTCAAAAAAAATTCCAGGGACACTTTGCAGCAGAGCAAGCAAGCGGGTTACTGGAGTATTGACGAACTACTGTTCAACTGCTCCGCCCACTCAGTTCTGCAATCAAAACACACCCATTTGAAAGTAATAGTATAATTTAGACTTATCCATAGTTTATTATACAGATTACAGCACCAAGCTCTTACACCTACCCAGTCTCTGGAACACATTCTTGGCATATGGTTATTTTTACAACACAGCATCAAAATTAGAAAGACAAATAATATGTGAACCCATTCAATAATAATAACAATATTCCATTAGGAATGAATTATATTTAAATAATACACTATATCTATTTATCATCTATCTGTATATATGTATGTGTGTGTGTGTGTGTGTATGTATATATATCAGGGACTGTTGGCAACTATGTTGGATTGCAGCCACAGTGAAGGGAATTGGTACATGGTGATTCCTAAAAAATTGATAACATTATGCTTATTTAAAGATACACACTTTTAAATCTTTTAAATCAACAGCTATTTTGAACCAACAAAACAATACACACACATGTATATATATATATATATATATATATACAGTATATATATATATATATATATATATATATATATATATATATATATAAATATATAAATATATATATATATACACACACATATATGTATATATGCATATATATATATATGTATATATATGTATACACACATGTATATATACATATACATATATATATATATATATATATATATGTATTTTATATATATAGTTTTTTTGAACCTTTAAAAAAGAGAGAATAATGAAAGAGGTATGATTAAACCTCTTTCCTAAAGTAAGGGAAATCAGCACTCTTTTCGAATTAAACCATAAGTTTTTTTATTGTTCATATACATGCATCTCCCAGACCCAAGTGAATTCCCATGTGAAATTGAAACCAAATATATCTATACATATAAGTACATCTATGTGCTTATTGAAACCATTTACTTAAATGAACTAACCATGCTTATGACGTGTGTAAAAACCCAAACTTCGAATATTGCAACCTTGTTAAATTATTCCCACATAGACTTTAATGGAGTGCGAAAAGTGTGGAAAAAAATTACGCCCTTCTCTTGCGCCAACCCAATCGCGTTTTACCAAGGTGTGCTAACACAACATGAAATATAAATATTTCACATTTCAATGTTCTTCACATATAATAATATGTTTTTATTTATCAGTGCTGCGGAATCTGTTGGCGCTCTACAAATAACTGATAATAATAATAATAATAATTCTTAAATAAACATTTTTGCATATATATAATATTTATACACATATTCCCCTATGTGAAGAACATTGGAATGTAAAATATGTACAGTACATACACAGTAAAACACTTTATTAAAAATTCAGATTGCATACATTTTTTCAGCTACTTGATTGCAAAGGGCTCTAATGCACTCTGTAAATACATGTATACACACATAAATACATATGTAGACATATATATATATATATATATATATATAGTATACCAACAATTTCCAGCTCTACCCTCCAAGTATCAACCGCCTGGGTGCAGAAATAAGTAATATAAATCATCCAAGCAAATGCACTCTCAGGTCTTTTCAAATAAGTTCTTTTAATGGAACGTTTTCGGGGTTCACAACCCCTTCATCAGCATAAACAAACAGTCAAATATCACACAATTTATAGTATGTCAAAATAGTGTCTCACCAAACAGATTTGCTTTCAAAAGTGCGCCAAATACCGAGTGTGGAACGCATCTTGCGTTCCACCGTGATCATGTCAACCGGAAGTGATGTCACTTCCGGTTTCGCGACATGATAGAAACATATAAACATATATATATATATGTATATATACAGTATCTCACAAAAAGTGAGTTCACCCCTCACATTTTTTGTAAATATTTTATTATATCTTTTCATGTGACAACACTAAAGAAATTACACTTTGTTACAATGTAAAGTAGTGAGTGTACTGCCTGTATAACAGTGTAAATTTTCTGCCCCCTCAAAATAACTCAACACACAGCCATTAATGTCTAAACCGTTGGTAACAAAAGTGAGTACACCCCTAAGTGGAAATGGGCCCAATTAGCCATTTTCTGTCCCCGGTGTCATGTGACTCCTTAGTGTTACAAGGTCTCAGGTGTGAATGGGGAGCAGGTGTGTTAAATTTGGTGTTATCACTCTCACACTCTCTCATACTGGTCACTGGAAGTTCAACATGGCACCTCATGGCAAAGAACTCTTTGAGGATCTGAAAAAAAATATTGTTGCTCTACACAAAGATGGCCTAGGCTATAAGAAGATTGCCAAGACCCTGAAACTGAGCTGCATTACGGTGGGCAAGACCATACAGCGGTTTCACAGGACAGGTTCCACTCAGAACAGGCCTCGCCATGGTCGACCAAAGCAGTTGAGTGCACGTGCTCAGCGTCATATCCAGAGGTTGTCTTTGGGAAATAGAAGTATGAGTGCTGCCAGCATTGTTGCAGAGGTTGAAGGGGTGGGGGGTCAGCCTGTCAGTGCTCAGACCATACGGCACACACTGCATCAAATTGGTCTGCATGGCTGTCGTCCCAGAAGGAAGCGTCTTCTAAAGATGATGCACAAGAAAGCACACAAACAGTTTGCTGAAGACAAGCAGACTAAGGACATGGATTACTGGAACCATGTCCTGTGGTCCAAGATAAACTTATTTGGTTCAGATTGTGTCAAGCGTCTGTGGCGGCAACCAGGTGAGAAGTACAAAGAAGAGTGTGTCTTGCCTACAGTCAAGCATGGTGGTGGGAGTGTCATGGTCTGGACCTGCATGAGTGCTGCCAGCACTGGGGAGCTACAGTTCATTGAGGGAACCATGAATGCCAACATGTACTGTGACATAATGAAGCAGAACATGATCCCCTCCCTTCAGAGACTGGGCCGCAGGCCAGTATTCCAACATGATAATGACCCCAAACACACCTCCAAGATGACCACTGCCTTGCTAAAGAAGTTGAGGGTAAAGGTGATGGACTTGCCAAGCATGTCTCCAGACCTAAACCCTATTGAGCATCTATGTGACCTCCTCAAATGGAAGGTGGGGGAGCGCAAGGTCTCTAACATCCACCAGCTCTGTGATGTTGTCATGAAGGAGTGGAAGAGGACTCCAGTGGCAACCTGTGAAGCTCTGGTGAACTTCATACCCAAGAGGGTTAAGGCAGTGCTGGAAAATAATGGTGGCCACACAAATTATTGACTCTTTGGGCCCAGTTTGGACATTTCAACTTAGGGGTGTACTCTCTTTTGTTGCCAACGGTTTAGACATTAATGGCTGTGTGTTGAGTTATTTTGAGGGACATCAAATTTACACTGTTATACAGGCTGTGCACTCACTACTTTACATTGTAGCAAAGTGTCATTTCTTCAGTGTTGTCACATGAAAAGATATAATAAAATATTTACAAAAATGTGAGGGGTGTACTCACTTTTGTGAGATACTGTATATATATATATATATATATATATATATATATATATATATATATATATACATATGCAGATACATACATATACATGTCTAAATATGTATGTTAAAGCCCTTTGCATGCCTTTTTCTAACACCTGAGACCTCGTATCTTTGAGCCCTTATAACTTTTTTCATGCAATTTTTTTTAAAATATTTTTATTAGACAGTGTTTTTATGAGTGTAACTGTACTTTTACATATATTTGTGATGTGTTTTGTGCAACTGTTTTGTCTCATATAACAGTTACACAGCCTTCTCAGTGTTCTGTGAACTGTGGGGTCAGTTTCCTATTTCTACTCATATAACAGTTAACCAGAGCTCTGAAGTTGTGTCCAATTAAATTGTGCTCAAGCTAACGCTTTCAATGCACGTGAGAATATGCGATCGGATTTGCGCGTGAATAGGGTGTTAGGTTTTTCTCTATTTTTTTGTTCCATTAACTTATATGGGGAATACGTGAACGTGCACGCAATATTCTAAGTTAGGCTTTTTGCATTCTTCAGGTTAGCACTCAAGCTAAAAGAGTTTACTTTCAACTCATAATACGAGCGCAACACGATGAGTGCATAAAGCCGAACTTCTAGCGCAATTAACGCTCCACTTGTAATATGGCCTAAAATGTTAATTTCAAGCCCGATCTACTCCAGAATTGGCTACTCTAAATAAGACAAGTCGTGAGGAATTTGGCCACTTAAAAACAAATACAAGTTGTTAATATATTTGGAAAGTTTTTGCACTCAGTCAGCAAGTTAATTTATTGCACGACTACAAAAAAAGTCTTGTAATTAGTGGGTGTTTTATGTCCCTTTAAAAGTAGAAGTATTTTATTAATAAAGCTTATTATTTTGCTCTTTTTTGGTATTTTTGATTTATGGCATTGATTTTTTTTACCATCCAGACCAGGCAGACATTTATTTTTTTAAATGCCTGCTGTAATTGGAGGGCTGTTCATTAACACGTGTAATAATATTTACAGTACAATATGTAGTTACTCTAATAAAACATGCATCCTCAACAGCTGGAGGATATATCACTTCAGGAGATCGTCTGTGAGAAACATACAGTAGGTATTGAAGTCACCAGTGTGTGACACACCAATTTCTTTACAGAGCATGAGTATTTTAAGCACATGCTGGGCAAATGCTGTGTTTGGCTTTCATGTGCAGCTTTTTTTTTTTTTTTAAGATGAGGAGGGAAGCACAGAAAACCACTGAAATTATTCCAAGTAACAGCAACCTTTTAAGTTATGGGTAGGGGCTAGGGATGGGCGAATGTGTTTATATTCAAATTCGAATGTTAGAGCGAATGTTATTGTAGAAATTCGATTTCCAAAATAGGATGTTGATAAGAACGAATATTCCTTAAAATTAGATTTTCGAATGTTATTTACAGTTTTCGAATGTCACATTCGAATTCGAATATTACATTTATAAAACACAATTGTAGACTAGAAACACTATTTCGAATTCGAATGTCACAATCAAATCGAATATCACATTTGAATCGAATATCACATTCAAATTTTAATATTACATTTATAAAACACAGTATTAGACTAGAAATACTATTTCGAATGTCACATTCGAATCAAATATCACATTCAATTTGAATATTACATTTAAAACACAGTATTAGACTAGAAATACTATTTCAAATTCGAATGTGACATTCAAATGAAGCATTCGAATTCGATTACATTTATTAAACACAGTTGTAGACTAGAAATACTATTTCAAATTTGAATGTTACATTCTAATTCGAATATTACATTTCGAAATTGAATGAATACATAGCTAAACATTCTATTATTCGAATGAATATTTTCGAATTTTATTGAAAAATTCAAAAACGAAAATTCGAAAATAGAATGTTAGAATGTTATGTAAACATTCGAAATTCGATTCGAACGAAGGAATGTATCAAAATTTGTTTTAAATTTTTAATTTTTAGAAACATTCGCCCATCCCTAGTAGGGGCTTGAGATTGAACCTCTAAGGAGACCATTCTTTTTTTTCAGTTAATTGAAAAGCAATAGTATGTTCTACAGCTTCAACATACTTTTGCAATGCACTCTGAGAAAGGAACAAAAAAAACTTGGAACTGATTGGCTGGCTGCACACATGCAGGAGCTGATTGGTAGATATAATCAGTGCACAGATCATACTTACCAAACAGTGGCTCTGTGAGCCCAGTGGTCAGCCTGTGTGCGTGCACATAATAGGGTTGCCAACTTGTTTTGAAGAAAATAAGGGAGACTAACAAACTGACAAATTTCACAAAGGAAATCATAAAATTATACAGTAGTTACTTAAAAAGCACTTTAATTTACATTTCGATACAGTTTGGTACAACAAAATGCTTCATAGAAATCATCTCCATTCACACAGTCTAGCTTAATACATTCAACAACTTTATGCAAATCCGGGAATTCTTCTATGTCTTATTTAAAGCACCTTGGGAGTAAAGACATTAAACTATCCGATACAATAGAATTATTAACTAAATAAGAGTACGTCAGTACATTTAACATGTAAAAAATAAGGGAAAAAAATGTTGTAAGAGCAGATAAATAAGGAAGCCTGGGAAACTGTATAAAGTTTGGGCAAATAAGGGAGATCCCTAGAAATAAGGGATGGTTGGCAATCCTAGCACATAATGACAATAATGGCATTAAATGGGGTATAAAAGCTGACTTCAAAATTGTCCTTTATGTTTATTTAAGGGGCACTTATTATTGGTTTAATTGAGAATGAATTTATGTAACTGTGAGTTGTAATCACTTGGATGATTACACTTCATTGTTCCATTTTTATGCTACATTTCCTAAATATAACTATTTTACATAATTATTTGGGCATTCAAATTGATATACAGTAATTTGAACTGTTATTACTCAGTACTCTTTAGACACCATTCATCGGGTGTCCGCTTTGGGGGAGGGGCAAGAGGGACAAATTACCTCTCTGGTTTGCCAAATGTCTATATATCTCAATATGGTATAGGAAGTAAATGAGATTTTAACTCAGTGCAATTAAGAGTTTATGTGACTGACTACTCACTGGAAAGGGGAGAATAACTGCTTTCAACTAACATTCTGGTTTCCCATGGTCAGTGTGAACTGGTAATTTTCTATCCAGGTATAAACCACATAAAGAGTAATAAATGTGTGATGGCTATGAACTTGCACAAAATAATTAAGAACCAATGAGAAAATTGCTTAAAATATAAAAATCTCCTCTTTTAAATGAGGGATCACTTGTCACTTGATCATCTAGCTAGAATTGGGCATTGTAAACATCATTTAGTTCATTGGCCTTGATTAAATAAATCCTGTTTGGCAAACTAATATCTCACTGAAAAAAGTCAACGCAACAGCACAACTCAAAAATTGCGCACTTAGAGATATAATTTAAGTTCCATTAAAATCAATGGAGCTGTGTTTATCTTGTTTACTTCTTGGCACATAGTTTTACTGTGAACGATACCAGAATCACAAATAAATAAAAAAAATAAAAAAAATATAAAATAGTTCACTCTAATATTTGCAAAAAGAAAACCATTACAGAGAAATAGAATAAACAGAATTAAAAAAAAAAGAAAAAAAAAAAAGAAAACTTGTCAGTGAGACATGACCATACGCTGAAATACATAACGGGGGCAACATAATCTTTATGTATTTTGCCTGCTGTGCCAGGGTGTAGGTGAAAAATGCTGACCACACCTCTAAAGCGATCTGGGACGCTGATGCTGCTGGAGACAACTTTAGTTGAATCCAGACAGAATACTTTTACAAAAAAGACATTGTTTTCTAATTATCTCACATGTAATTATTGTTTTTCCACACTGTGAGATATTATATATTGGGTACCTCATGCAACTGTAGAGGTTAAAGGCAGTAATGCCCACTAATGAACCCTGTAGAGGAGAACTGGTGCTCAGTGATTTTCGAACATGACTGTGGCTCCTTGTTAACCTTTAGAGTGCTTTTAAATCTAACCCATTACTCATTTGTTAAGAATTAACCTAGGTGTGTTTTGCTGCAAAAAAAAAACAATGTATCCTTACCTGATAAATGTATTTATTTCCAGGCATGGAGAGTCCATGAAGCATTCTAATTACTAGTGGGATATTCATTCCTGGCCAGTAGGAGGAGGCAAAGAGCACCACAGCAAAGCTGTTAAGTGTCACTTCCCTTATCCATTACCCCCAGTCATTTGGCTGAAGGAAAATAGAAAAAGATGATAACACAAAGGTATAGAGGTGCCTGAGGTTTTAACAAAAAAACTGCAGCCTGTCGTGGACTCTCTATGCCTGGAAAGAAAGACATTTATCAGGTAAACATACATTTTGTTTTCTTTCCTAAGGCATAAAGAGCGCACAAATAATTCTGATTACTGGTGGGAACCAATACCCAAGCTAGAGGATACATAATTAAAGGGAGGGAGAACAAGACAGGCAGATCTAAACCGAAGGCACCACCACTTGAAGAACTTTTCTCCCAAAAGAAGCCTCAGCCAAGGCAAAAGTATCAAATTTGTAGAATTTGGAAAAGGTATGTATGGAGGACCATGTGGTCGCTTTGCAAATTTGCTCCACCGAAGCTTCATTTTTGAAAGACCAGGAAGATGAAACAGCTCTAGTGAAATGAGCCGTAATTCTCTCAGGAGGCTGTTGTCCAGCTGCCTCATAAACTAAACGGATAACACTTCTCAATCAGAGAGAAAGAGTGGTAGAAGTAGCCTTCTGACCCCTACGCTTACCAGAGAAAATAACAAACAGGGCACAAGTCTGACGAAAATCTTTAGTTGTTTGAAAGTAAAATTTTAGAGCACGCACAACATCCAAGGTATGCAAAAGACATTCCTTTTGAGAAGAAAGATTATGACAAAAAGGAACAACAATTTCCTGATTAATATTGTGATCTGACACTACCTTAGGGAGAAACCCCAGCTTAGTACGTAGGACCGCCTTATCAGCATGAAAAATAAGGTAAGAGGAATCACACTGCAAAGTCAAAAGTTCGGAGACTCTGCGAGCAGAAGAAATAGCAATAAGAAACAAAACCTTCCAAGATAATAATTTAATATCACAGAATGCATCGGCTCAAAAGGAGCCTGCTGCAAAACTTTAATAACAATATTAAGGCTCCAAGGAGGAGCAACAGGTTTAAACACAGGCCTGATTCTGACCAAGGCCTGAACAAAAGACTGAACATCTGGCAGATCTGCCAGATGTTTATGCAAAAGAATAGACAGTGCAGAAATCTGACCCAGTACTGACTGACAAGCCTTTCTTCAGGCCCTCCTGAAGAAAAGTCAAAATTCTAGGAACCCTTACTTTGTTCCAAGAGAAACCCTTTGAATCACACCAATGAAGGTATTTACGCCATACCTTATGGTAAATTCTGTGAGTAACCGGTTTACGAGCCTGAAGCATAGTATCGATGACTTTCTCAGAGAAGCCACATCTAGCCAAAACTAGACGATCAATCTCCAAGCAGTCAGCTTCAGAGAATCCAGATTTGGATGAAGGAAGGGACCCTGAATCAGAAGGTCCTTCTTCAAAGATAATCTCTAAGGGGGAAGAGATGACATTTTATCCAGATCTGCAAACCAGATCCTGCGAGGCCATGCAGGAGCTATTAGAATTACAGACGGTCTCTCCTGCTTGATACGAGCAATTACTCATGGAAGAAGAGCAAACGAAGGAAACAGGTATGCTAGATTGAAGTTCAAAGGAACGGCCAGAGCATATCAGAACGGCTTGAGGATCTCTTGATCTTGAACAGTAGTTTGGAAGCTTGGTGTTTTGACAAGATGCCATCAGATCCAACTCCGGGACCCCCATCTGAGAGTTATCTTTGTGAAAACCACTCTCCGGGATGAAAAGTCTGCCTGCTCAGAAAATCCACCTCCCAGTTGGAGAATGAGAGTCACCTCCTTCATTGCCAAGGACCTCCGAGTTTCTCCCTGGTGGTTGATGTAACCCACCGAGGTGATGTTGTCCGACTGGAATCTGATAAATTGGACCAACGCTAGTTGAGGCCAAGCTATCAAGGGATTGAAGATTGCTCTCAACTCCAAGATGTTTGTTGGAAGAGAAGACCCCTCCGGAGTCCACAGCCCCAGTGCTTTTAAGGAGCCCCAAACTGCTCCCCAGCCCAACAGGCTGGCATCCGTGGTTACAATCACCCAGGAAGGCCTCAGGAAGCATGCGCCCCAAGACAGATGGTCCTGTGAAATCCACCACAAGAGAGAGACTCTTGTTGGGGAGTCCAGATTTATCCTCTGCGAGAGATCTGAGTTGTCCCGTTCCTTTGACTGAGCATGCATAGCTGCAGAGGGTCTCAGATGGAACCGAGCAAAAGGAATGATGTCCATGAAGGCAACCATCAGACCAATCACCTCCATGCATTGAGCCACTGATGGACGAATAGCAGACTGGAGAGAAAGGCAAGAAGCATGAAGTTTGTATTTTCTGACATCTGTCAGAAAAATCTTCATAGACAGGGAATCTCTAATTGTTCCTAAGAAACAAACCCTTGTATCTGGAACAAGGGAACTCTTTCCCAGATTCACTTTCCACCCGTGAGAACGTAAAATAGACAACAACATCTCTGTATGAGATTTTGCTAGATGAAAAGATGGCGCTTGAACTCAGATGTCATCCATATAAGGCGCGCAGCAATGCCCTGAGACCTGACCACTGCCAGAAAAGCCCCCAGAACCTTTGTGAAAATTCTGGGAGCTGTAGCAAGGCCAAAAGGAAGGGCAACAAACTGGAAATGTTTGTCCAGAATGGCAAACCTCAGATAATGGTAATGATCCCTGTGAATGGGAACATGAAGATACACGTCCTTCAGATCTATGGTTGTCATGAACTGACCCTCTTGTACCAAAGAAAGAATGGAATGGATGGTCTCCATTTTGGAGGATGGAATCCTGAGGAATTGGTTGAGACACTTTAGGTCCAGTATGGGAAGGAAAGTGCCCTCCTATTTGGGAACTACAAATAGATTTAAATAGAATCCTAGACCCTGTTCATCTAGAGGAACTGAAACAATCACTCCCAGGGAAGATAGGTCCTTTACGCAGTTTAAGAAGGCCTCTCTCTTTATCCAGTCTGCAGATAACCTTGACAGGTAGAATCTGCCCCTGGGAGGACAAGATTTGAATCCTATTCTGTAACCGTGGTAAACTATGTCTACGGCCCAAGAATCTGGGGCATCCTGTATCCAAGCCTGGCCCCCACTTGATCCAATATAGGATCGGGGGCGGTCCTTTCATGCTGATTAATAATCAGTGGAAGGTTTCTTGGCTTGCTTTCTTTTATTCCAAGGCTGATTAGACCTCCAAGAAGACTTGGAGTGCTCCGACTTGGAAGAGGAGGAGGAAGACTTTTGTCCCTTAAAGTTACGAAAGGAACAAAAATTAGCATTCTGGCCCTTTTCACCTGAAATTTTGGAAATTATTTCAGCCAGACCTGGACCAAACAAGGTTTTACCCTTATAAGGCAAAGATAAAAGCTTGGACTTGGATGTGACATCTGCAGACCAAGAACTTGCATGTTGGCATCACAAATAAAGGTATTGGCTAGCTTTCGAGCCTTGATCCTGTCTTGGATCTCCTCTATAGTCGTCTTTTCTAAGATTAGATCAGATAAGTCATCGCACCAATAAGATGCTGCCCCTGCAACTGTAGCAATACTAGCAACAAGCTGCCACTAATCCCTGATGAATATACATTTTCTTCAAAAAAGCCTCAAGATTCTTATCCATGGGATCCTTGAAAGAACAACTATCTTCAATAGGAAAAGTAGTTCTCTTGGCAAGAGTAGAGATAGCTTCCTTTACCTTGGGCACTGTGTGCCACAAGTCATGAATAGAGTCAGCAACAGGAAACATTATTTTAAAAACAGGGGACGGGGAAAAAGGAATCCCTGGTTTATCCCAATCCTGAGTTATGATATCTGCCATACGGTCTGGAACTGAAAAACACTTCCACGGATGAGGGTTCATCATATACCCTATTAAGTTTACAAGACCTCTTTGGATTCTCCATGACAGATGAGTCGGATTCTTCCAAAGTAGCAAGAACTTCCTTTAAAAGTAAGAGGTGTTCTAACTTAAATCTGAAATTAATCTCCTCTGAATCTGCAGAATTGGTCACTACAATATCAGAATCTGACAATTCTCCCTCAGAGGCCACTGAAGTATCATCCTCATCAGATAACTGGGACAAACTGACTAACACAGCTTTAGCGGAGTCAGAACCATTATTAACATCCATATTTTTAGATTTCCTCTTGCGTTTACCAGCAGCTTTCGGGAAACCTGATAAGGCTGCTGAAACAGCTGAAGTTATCTGTGCAGCAAATCCCCAGGTAAATAAATACCCCAGGAGGTTGTTGAGAGGAACCACAGGGCACTGCATGTGAAGCTTGGGACGTTTGAGGGGAAAGCTGAGGCATTGCTAGGACAGCATTATCCTAAGAGACAGAAGGCTCTGAGAGAGAAATCTTATCTTTAAATAATAAAGTTTTATTTAGGCAAGAGGTGCAAAACTGCACAGGAGGAATAACATTAGCTTCCAAGCAAAATTAACATTTTCTTCATTAGTAACCATAATTATGAATAAATTGGTCCCCACAAGAAATTAGCAAAATAAATATTTTGCCCAAAAGAAAATGTTTTATATCATATAACCACAATGATACAAAAGCCAGCACCATAATACCACAGCTCTGCTGAGGGCTTACCACCTCCTGAACCAGTCAATCTCTCCCACTAGCTATCCTAGATCTCCCACGTTAAAAGGAGGATTGTAGATATAGTCTTTAAACAGGAGCTGAAAATGAGCACACACCAGTTGAAATTCCACTATGATAGCAGCACAGTAGATAGAGTCTTTTAGTCATGGACTCCACATACCCTGCTACCAACTCTGCTCCGATCAGAAAGCTGATAAGCGGAAGTGCGGAGGAACGGTCACATGACCGTAAATAAACTAAACTGCGCCACCAACCAAAAAAACGGCACGCAATTTAAACAGAAATAGAAAAATATAGGAATACGTTTTCACCCTAAGAACTATCCCCTTCTGAATAAAAATACCCAATAAAGAGTAAAAAGTTACTATCACCTGGCTTCAAACTCGGACCTCTGGGATTCCAATCCAAGCACTTAACTACTGAGCCATAACTTCAAGGGCTCTAATATCTCTTAAAGCTGCAAATTATCTACAATTCTGTCAGCCTTATAAACCACCTCAATAGAACACAGTGCCCCTTTATACTTTCATATTTCTTAATAAAGAAAAAAAAGGAGTCCCAAAAATGAAATCCACAAGAGAATTAACCCTTAGGGGCATATTTATCAATGTGCGAGCGGACATGATAAGAAGTAGCGTATCATGTCTGTCGCACATCAATAAATGCCGACAGCATACGCTGTCCCCCTGCAGATTTGCGGCCAATCAGCTGTAAGCAGGGGGTGTCAATCAACCCGATCGTATTTGATCGGGTTGATTTCTGTCCGCGGCCTCAGAGCAGGCGGAAAAGTTATGGAGCAGTGGTCTTTAGACCGCTGCTTCATAACTTCTGTTTCCGGTGAGCATGATAAATAAGACCCTTAGAGTGCTGGTACCTTCTACCCTAGAAGGGAAGCACTTACCTGTGGATCCTGCTGTCTGACATGGAATGGCTTCTAAGGTGTGCCAGATACCTTCACTTCTGCCATGGACCTGTAGAAAAAGAAAGGACAGAGTAACCAACCCTGGCTTTCCATAAAGGGGTAGCAATAATGTTAGAAATAAAGCAAAGACCACTTTGCCGCTTTCTAAGTGCTAATAGCCACTATTACTCTTACTAAAGAGATTAACATGGACACAGCATAGCCCCAATCCTTGCTTGCAGGGAAAAGTACCCATAAAAGGATTAAATATCTTCAGACACCATTGTTGCACATCCTTCCTTGGCAGAGGCAAAGAGAATGACGGGGGTTATGGGTAAGGGAAGTGACACCTAACAGCTTTGCTGGGGTGCTCTTTGCCACCTCCTGCTGGCCAGGAGTGAATATTCCACTAGTAACTAGAATGATTTGTGGACTCTCCATGCCTTAGGAAAGAAAAAAAAAATCTAGTCATGTAATCCCACCTTTCAAAATTAGTGTTTACATTATCTTTTTAGATATAATATGATTCATGTTAAAATATAATTTAATTATTTGTTTATCTACATTAACATTATTATGTATGGTACATTTTATTTTGTTGGCCCCTAACCTACCCCTGAAAATTTTTGCACCTATTCATTCATGATGTTTATCATTGATATCACACTACACATTATTATATTATTATTATTATTATTATTATTATTATACATATGATGATGATAATAACATACCCACCTCTCAACATTTCCCAGATGTCTTCTGGGACAGGAAGAGGATGGCTAACTGTGGGCAATGTCCTAGCAGTGTCTGGTCAGGCTAAGCCACAACACAAGACCCTGGAAGCAGGCTTATAGTAGGTGAGGTGCCATGTCATGGACATGGTTTGGGCATGATTTGTGTAGAACCATGGCAGTCCCTAGAAAAAGCACATTTACTCTGACGAGGGAACACTCAACCAGTGACAATGCTGCAAAATAGGGACAGTTGGGAAGTATGTAATGAGGTTGTTGATGAGGAGGATTATTTATTTGTAAAGCTCCTCCAAACTCTGTAGATCTAGATTTTATTAATTCAAACCAAAGAATTTCATTGTCATGTTTATTCCATAGTGTAACTTTGGTTACACTAATTTTTGTTACGAGCCTAAACCAGAGGTATACCTTAGTAATACCAATGTACTCTGATAACATGTTTTTAGTGCTGTAGGCTAAAATAACAAATATGCTTTCCCATTCAGAATATAAAGTACTTATCGGCTAAATATCTTAGCCCTACCTCATTACCAGTAAGGATGTGCTGCTGAAGCTTTGTGAGATGTGAGCTGCTTCCTTAGATCTTTATTTGCCAAAGTGTTTGCACGTTAATTGGCTGATTTTAGTGATTCATGTATTGAGAAATCAAAATCAACCAGATCAAATACAATTTAATATACAAAACATACAGGGTAGCAGCTCAGATCTTATCAGAACTTAGGCTGTGGCCTGGTAATTAGTGTTGTACAGCTAAGCAAAACATAAATGAAGTGGATGAGGGATTAACAAGATATCTGCAAAGATTTTCTGCACTACCACAAGGAATTCCAATAAAAGTCACATAGTCCCTGATGTGAGCATCATATGGGTAAATAAACAGCAATTAAGTACATTTAGTTCTTCTGCAGATCTTTGACAATTAAAAAGCCTTTTTTAAAAGGAACCTTCTGTGTAATTCTTTAATTTGTTCCATCACATATATAATTTATGTGTGTGTATATATATACTGTATTGATATTAAATGGCTATTCCTGTACTGAATATATTATAAATTTCTTTGTGAAAGCTACATACAGTATACTTATGTTTAGTTATAAGGAGGAGATAAGAAATTAGTCTGTTTGTATAATTAAACTGTTTAATAGCATCAGTGCTAAGTCCACCTTAAAGGTTGAAGAAAAGAAATAAGTGCTTTGTAGTGTGGAGTTTTGTATCTGTGAACCACAGTATGTGTTAGCTCAAGCGCTAAGCTGATGTGCACACTTTCTGAGGATCCAGTTCCTACTAATATTGTGCATGAGTTCACATGAGTATTTAGGTATATGAGTCTACGATTGGCCTTTAACTGTCACATGATACAGGGGGCAGGAAAAAGGAAGGCCATTTTGAAATGTGTCATAAATTTTTTTACAGCTCATTAAATAAAATTAAAAGTGTTATACCATTATCTTTTTATTATAACTTGAGTACGCAATTCTGCCGTATTTAATGGATTTAAGGAGGGTTGCTTAACATATCTTTTCTTGTGTTTCTTAAGAGGGAGTTTCTGTGGTTAACATTTATACTTCTATTGATAAGTATCTTGCATAGCAAAACAGAACCACTAGTAAAATAGGTTAAGTAAATGTTTGTAATGGTAAAATATGTGCATGTCTGTTTTTATTAGGGTAAAGTAGTCTCATTGGATAGAACAAGAACTGGAATCCTCACAGACATGAGGCTGGTCATGAGTTTTCCAGGATATTGTAGAGGTTATCTAATTTGTTTAACTGTTTTTAACTGTTAACTGTCAAGTTTTGTTTTCATAGAAACATAGAATTTGACGGTAGATAAGAACCAAAAAGGCCCATCAAGTCTACCCATATTACATGTTACTTTTTCCTTAGGATAGCCTTATGCATGTCCCAGGCATTTTTTAATTCCTTTACAGTCTTTGTGTTTACCAACTCAAATGGAAGTTCATTCCATGAATCCACCACCCTTTCTATAAAAAAATGTTTCCTTAAATTTCTCCTGAATCTGCTACCCTCTAACTTTAGATTGTGACCCCTTGTTTTGGCATTTATTTTTCTGTGAAAAATGCTTTCAGTTTGTATTTTATTAAGTCCCTTCTATCCTCTAAACTATACATATTTAGATCATAGAGTCTTTCTTTGTACGTTTTATATTTTAGACCATGTACCATTTTAGTAGCCCTCCTTTGGACAGCTTCTAGTTTATTTATATCTTTCTGAAGATATGGTCTCCAGAACTGTACACAGTATTCCAGATTTGGTCTAACTAATGATCTGTAAAGTGGCATAAGAACCTTGCTATTTCTGCTACTAAAACCTTTTCCAATGCAACCAAGCATTTGACTGGCCTTGCTGGCTGCACTGCGGCATTGTGCACCAAATTTTAAATAATCTGAAATAATAATTCCCAAATCCCTTTCTTCTTTAATTACAGTCAGTAATGTACCATTGAGACTATAATTGGCCTTTGGGTTTTTGGATCCTATATGCATAATTTTGCTCTTGGTAACATTAAATTTCAGATCCCATTTATTTGACCAGTCCTCTAGTTTATTAATATCACAGTTCATTTGATCAACTCCTCCTTGTTACAATTTTTTGTATCATCAGCAAACAAGCAAACCTTCCCCTTAAGCCCACTTCCAATATCACTTATGAACATGTTAAACAAAACAGGCCCAAGAACTGACCCTGCCTTGGGGAACACCACTAGTAACTGATGCCTCATTTGAATGTACTCCATTAATTGAAACCCTCTGTCGTCTATCTTTAAGCCAGCATTCTACCCACTTAACAATCTTAGCATCTATTCCAAGGCAATACATTTTGTGAATAAGTTTGTTGTGTGGGACAGTGTCAAATGCTTTGCTAAAGTCTAGATATGCAACATCTATGGCTCCTCCCTGGTCTATTATTTTAGTTACATGGTCAAAAAAATCAATTAGATTAGTCAGGCATGATCTTCCAGCAGTGAAACCATGCTGTCCTTTGTCTTCTAAGTTGTTTGTCTGAATGAAAGATACAAGTCTTTCCTTTAAAAGAGTTTCCATTAATTTCCCTGCAATTGAGGTCAAACTGACTGGTCTATAGTTAGCAGAATCTTCCCTACTACCCTTTTTATGAAGAGGGACTACATTGGCAATTTTCCAGTCTTTTGGAACAACTCCTGTTAGAAGTGACTGATGGAGTAGCTATTATGGATCGAAGTTCTTTTAGAACCCTTGGATGAATATTATCTGGACCCACAGACTTATTAACTTTTATTTTTGATAAAGCCCTTGAAACCTCTTCCTCTGTAAAAAGAAAAGTACTACTCACATTATTTACAGTAACATCCCTTAATAGAATCTCACTATCTTTACCATCTGTTGTAAAGACTGAACAAAAGTAATCATTTAAACAGTTTTCTATTTGTTTATCTTCTTCCACTAGTCTATACTCATTCTTGAGTCTAACTATCCCTCTGTTAGTTTTTCTCTTTTCACTGATATATCTAATGAAGGTTTTGTCACCATTTTTTTTTTACAGATTGTGCCATTTTCTCTTCTGCATCAGCTTTAGCCTTTCTGATTAACTGCTTTGTCATCTTTTGATGGTTTCTCCATTTTTCTTTATCCTCTTCTGAGCCAGTGAGTTTGATTTTTTATAGACTGTCTTTTTTGTCTTAACGGCATGTGCTACTTCTCTTGAAAACCATATTGGTTTTCTTTTTCTTTTACTTTTACAAACAAGTCTAATACAGTGTTTAATTGCATCTAGAATAGCATTTTTAAAATATTCCCACTGTTCTTGTACTCCTGTAATCTGTGCCATCCCTTTTAGGGATTCATCTAGGTATCTGCCCATGTAAGAAAAATCAGTAGATCTAAAGTCTAACGCCTAGATTTAGAGTTCTGCGTTAGCCGTCAAAACCAGCGTTAAGGGCTCCTAACGCTGCTTTTTACCTCCCGCTGGTATTTAGAGTCAGTCAGGAAAGGGTCTAATGCTCACTTTCCAGCCGCGACTTTTCCATACCGCAGATCCCCTTACGCCAATTGCGTATCCTATCTTTTCAATGGGATCTGCCTAACGCTGGTATTTAGAGTCTTGGCTGAAGTGAGCGTTAAAACTCTAACGACAAAACTCCAGCCACAGAAAAAAGTCAGGAGTTAAGAGCTTTATGGGCTAATGCCGGGTCATAAAGCTCTTAACTACTGTGCTCTAAAGTACACTAACACCCATAAACTACCTATGTACCCCTAAACCGAGGTCCCCCCACATCGCCGCCACTATAATAATTTTTTTTAACCCCTAACCTCCCGACCGCACACCGCCGCCACCTACATTATCCCTATGAACCTCTTATCTGCTGCCCCTAACATCGCCGACACCTATATTATATTTATTAACCCCTAATCTGCCCCCCCCAATGTCGCCGCTACCTTACCTACACTTATTAACCCCTAATCTGCCGACCGGACCTCACCGCCACTATAATAAATGTATTAACCCCTAAAGCTAAGTCTAACCCTAACACTAACACCCCCCTAAGTTAAATATAATTTTTATCTAACGAAATAAATTAACTCTTATTAAATAAATTAATTCTATTTTAGCTATTTTAGGATTTATATTTATTTTACAGGCAGCTTTGGATTTATTTTAACTAGGTACAATAGCTATTAAATAACTATTTAATAGCTACCTAGTTAAAATGATTACAAAATTACCTGTAAAATAAATCCTAACCTAAGTTACAATTAAACCTAACACTACACTATCAATAAATAAATTAACTAAACTACCTACAATTACCTACAATTAAATCAACTCAACTAAATTACAAAAAACAAACAAACACTAAATTACAAAAAATAAAAAAAGCCCCCAAAATAAAAAAATGCCCTACCCTATTCTAAAATAAAAAGTTAACAGCTCTATTACCTTACCAGCTCTTAAAAGGGCCTTTTGCAGGGCATGCCCCAAAGAAAACAGCTATTTTGCCTGTAAAAAAAACATACAATACCCCCTCCAACATTACAACCCACCACCCACATACCCCTAATCTAACCCACCCAAACCCCCTTTAAAAAACCTAACACTAAGCCCCTGAAGATCTTCCTACCTTATCTTCACCCAGCCGGATATCACTGATCCGTACAGAAGAGGGTCCGAAGTCTTCATCCTATCCGGGCAGAAGAGCTCCTCCAGAGGGTCCGAAGTCTTCATCCTATCCGGGCAGAAGAGGACATCCGGACCGGCAGACATCTTCATCCAGGCGGCATCTTCTATCTTCTTCCATCCGGCGCGGAGCGGGACCATCTTCAAGCAGCCGACGCGGAGCCATCCTTCTTCACCGACGGACTAACGACGAATGAAGGTGCCTTTAAATGACGTAATACAAGATGGCGTCCCTCGAATTCCGATTGGCTGATAGGATTCTATCAGCCAATCGGAATTAAGGTAGGAAAAATCTGATTGGCTGATTGAATCAGCCAATCAGATTCAAGTTCAATCTGATTGGCTGATTGGATCAGCCAATCAGATTGAGCTCGCATTCTATTGGCTGTTGTGATCGTTTTTTTAAGGGGGGTTTGGGTGGGTTAGATTAGGGGTATGTGGGTGGTGGGTTGTAATGTTGGGCGAGGGGGTATTGTATGTTTTTTTTACAGGCAAAAGAGCTGTTTTCTTTGGGGCATGCCCTGCAAAAGGCCCTTTTAAGGGCTGGTAAGGTAATAGAGCTGTTAACTTTTTATTTTAGAATAGGGTAGGGCATTTTTTTTATTTTGGGGGGCTTTGTTATTTTTTTAGGGGGCTTAGAGTAGGTGTAACTAGTTTAAAATTCTTGTAATCTTTTTTTATTTTTTGTTATTTACTGTTTGTTTTTTTTGTAATTTAGTTTAGTTGATTTAATTGTAGGTAATTGTAGGTAGTTTAGTTAATTATTTATTGATAGTGTAGGTTTAATTGTAACTTAGGTTAGGATTTATTTCACAGGTAATTTTGTAATTATTTTAACTAGGTAGCTATTAAATAGTTATTAACTATTTAATAGTTATTGTACCTAGTTAAAATAAATACAAAGTTGCCTGTAAAATAAATATAAATCCTAAAATAGCTACAATATAATTATTCGTTATATTGTAACTATATTAGGGTTTATTTTACAGGTAAGTATTTAGCTTTAAATATAATTAATTTATTTAATAAGAGTTAATTTATTTCATTAGATAAAAATTATATTTAACTTAGGGGGGTGTTAGTGTTAGGGTTAGACTTAGCTTTAGGGGTTAATACATTTATTATAGTGGCGGCAAGGTCCGGTCGGCAGATTAGGGGTTAATAAGTGTAGGTAAGGTAGCGTCGACGTTGGGGGGGGCAGATTAGGGGTTAATAATTATAATTTAGGTGTCAGCGAAGTTGGGGGCAGCAGATTAGGGGTTTATAGGGATAACGTAGGTTGCGGCGGTGTCCGGAGCGGCAGATTAGGGGTTAATAATATAATGCAGGGGTCAGCGATAGCGGGGGAGGCAGATTAGGGGTTAATAAGTGTAAGGTTATTGGTGTTTAGACTCGGGGTACATGTCAGGGTGTTAGGTGCAAACTTAGGAAGTGTTTCCCCATAGGAAAAAATGGGGCTGCGTTAGGAGCTGAACGCTGCTTTTTTGCAGGTGTTAGGTTTTTTTTCAGCTCAAACTGCCCTATTGTTTCCTATGGGGATATCGTGCATGAGCTCGTTTTGAAAGCTTGCCGCGTCCGTAAGCAACGCTGGTATTTAGAGTTGAAGTGGTGGTAAATTATGCTCTACGCTCCCTTTTTGGAGTCTAACGCAGCCCTTCAGAGAACTCTAAATACCAGCGGTATTTAAAAGGTGTGGGGGAAAAAAAACACGCGTAGCTAACGCATCCCTTTGGCTGCAAAACTCTAAATCTAGCCGTGAGACTTTTGTTTTACTATGGTTGCTCAGTACCTTTGCCTGAATATTAAACCATACAGACTGCTGATCACTAGAGCCTAAGTTCTCACCCGCAGACACCTCAGATACTATATCACTGTTTGTAAGTACTAAATCTAATATAGTTCCTTTACGTGTTGGTTCTTTTACTAGTTGCTCAAGAGATTCCCCTTGTAAAGATTCCAGGATATATTTACTTCTAGTTGATTTGGCAACAGGTACTTCCCAGTCTACATCAGGCATATTAAAGTCCCCCACTACAATAACATTGCCCTTCATTGGAATTTTGGGTATTTCATCAATTATTAAATTGTCTGATGCTTCATCCTGTAATGGTGGTCTATATACTACTCCTATTCTAAACACCTGTTTCCCTTCAGTTTCTATAGTTACCCAAACACTTTCTACATTGTCATTTTTTTCTACAATTTCAGTTACTTTAATTTCTGCATATGTTAGAATTGTCTGTTTTATAGTGTGTTTTGTTATTGTTTGTGTTATTGTTATTGTTTGTGGGGTTTTTTTTTACAATGCATAATATTGGCATCTTCACTAGGATGCACTCCCAAGTCACAATGTTTAACATGATTTATTCTGTAGAAAGTGTCATTACCTGAAAACTAAAGCAATCATGATAATTCTAGGGTTAAAATTTCTTACCATATTATTCCCCCATCTTCACAAGAAAAACTAGCCATACCAGAGCCTGCAATTATCTATGTATTCTATATTACCTACACTGACTGTTATTTAATAAATTCTGCCCATGCCATTTACTACGTTTCATTTGAGAATGAAGTGCCTTATTTACTCACAACTAGTCTATCGTTACTTACTTCTGCTAATCCTCATTGAATGATAAGTACTACTACCTCTGCTTTACTGAGGATGAGGAACATGTCCATGTGACAACAACAAAATCTGATTAATTCAAGACAGGATTTTTTTTTTTACCAAACCAACATTTTCAAATACTCTTTTAGATGAAACAAAGAAATACAAATGTGATTACAAAGTTCCTTTAAGTGTATGTGGCAGCCAATCATATAGCTCATAGGATGTAAAAAAAACAAAAAACACATATGGAGTAGTGGAATTTAAAGTTGAAATGTTTGAACAGCTATCCAGATTAACTCTTTGTGTATCTAGGCAGCTGCCTATTCTGCCTCATGACAATTTTGTTTTTAATACAAGAAAGTCTATCTTACAAAAAGATAAAGAAAACTGAAATACCTTTTAAAAACACCCTATTTGAGATTCAACAAATAAAAAAATACGAGGGGGCGGAGCCAACTACCATCTTGGCCGGTCGCATTTAGCTAGGGCTCCCAGCAATAGCTAGTGGGATAACTAAGTTTATTTGATATACTCCCCTGAAAATTAACTATTTCTTTCCAAGTGTCACCCCACATCTCCAGCGGGTGCACAGAAACTAAGATTAGAGAGGTCTGCACGGCACCGGAGTGAGACACAGTATAAGCGCAACCGCATCTGCCTACTGAGGACTTATTCTACCCCAGGCCGCCTACCTTGAACCCTGCGCTGACATCAACAATATTACAGGAGCTGGAGGCTCAACCGAGCAACACATCCACAGCGACAGGAGTGCCAGACACAGCAGCGCAGGCGGTTTGAGGAGCCCCCCCGCTCCTGAATAAAAAAGGTGCTGGGTCACAGCGGGATTACCCGCACCAATCTACCTTCTGCGGCAGTGAAGCTGAAATTGTGCGCTGGCTCTGGGGAGTCTCTACCCCGCACTGAAGCATACCTCTCCGCAACATCCTAAGAGGCCGCCTTGGATGCGGCACCACACAAGGCTCCGTGACTGAGCAGCTTCCACACAGCTGTAAGTAGATCATCTCCCCATAAGTAATGGCAGCCTGGTCTGCAGGGGATATCACTGTCCTGTAGTACACTGAAGTAAGGGAGCCCAGGGACTTACCGGGTTAGCCGGCATAAATTTATTGGCTGGGGGCCATTTAATAACGGCACTCTTCTTCCCATCTAGTGGCGCGAAAACGCCATCTTTAGCTCCACATAAGCACAGCACAGCTACCTACCAGTGTGGACACATTCTAACTATTATTCAGGGGGCCAACAGAAACCATAGCACAAGCAACATAAAGGGCTTTACTTGTGTGTGGGCTCCTAATTACTAAAACAGAAAATATTACAACCAGCCTGCTAGTCGCCCATTCATTAGAGAACAGCCACGTGGGACTTAAACCTTACACAGGGGCCTGTAAACTCACTAAGCAGCAACTACTTTTAGCCTCTTAAACAGCAGCAGCTTTCTCAAAGAGGGCTGAGACCTTAGGGCTAAACAAGCTGCCAACTCCCAACATTCTATAAGCACCTAAACCAGCACTGATACTACATTTTTGGGCCTGTTGTGGATATCCTATGTAACCCCTGCAGCAGCACACAAGGTCCTGTTCTATTACAAAATTTGACTGTGTTGCACTATCTTTAGAATCTCAAGAGCTGCTGTACACCTTGCCCTTGTCTCACAACTGAGGTGCACTCTCCCGTCCCCTTTCCTGCTGCATGCTACTGCAGTAGGTCATATCCCTCACCCCTTTTCCGGCCTGGCCCAGAGGTGGCAATTTCCCTGGGGGGGGTGCCCTAACTCCACTCCTAACGCACCAAGACTACTTGATTCCAGAGACATTCTCATTTCTTCTAGAACATATTTTAGCCTAACATGGCATAAACACAACTAGGCCATTTAAGCCTGTCTCCCACACAGTGACACCTCCCTATCTCTGAGTGGGATCGCCCTGCCATACCTGATTTCCAGCCTAGCAAAGACTCCCTCTACAGCGGGTCCAACCTATTTCTCCCCAAATATGTCGCAGTCAGCCAGAGGGAAAAAGAATAAGCAGACATTTTTACCCAAAAAAACTGTGATGGATCTCTTTGGACCTCCAGGAGGACTATCACAGAGTGATATAGAACCCCCGGACTCCCCTGGATCTGACACCTCGGATCTCACATTGGCGGCTATCCAGAACATCCAACAAGCCCCATCTGAAGCAGTTACTCCCTCATTCATCATGGACTCCCTCAAGTCCCTACTGGACAAACATCATGCTTCATTCACAGCCTAAATGGCGGCCTCTACCGCTGAGCTCAAAAAAGAGATCTCATCAACAAATGAAATAATCGACTCTCTGGAGAGAAGGCAGGAGGATGCCGCTGTGGAGCATTCTAACCTACAATCCTACATGCAACGTCTTGCGGACTACCTAGATGTTGTTGATGATAAGATAGCGGACTTGGAAGATAGATCTCGGAGGAACAACCTAAGGATCCGAGGTATCCCTGAGTCTATCTCCGCGACCGATCTACAAACATACCTAAAAGAACTGTTTCTAGTATTGGCGCCCCCAGCTACAGAGGCTGAAGCCCTGATGGACCGTGCACACCCCTCTCTTAAGCCCAAAGGTCTTCCAGACGACCAACCTAGAGACACAATAGTCAGACTGCACTACTTCACGTACAAAGAGAGAATCCAAAGGGCTCATTTCCAGAAACCTTCCCTCCCAGACAAATTTAAAAAATTACAGATCTTTCCTGACCTTTCTGCAAGGACATTACAAAAGAGGAAAACATTCACGGAAGTCACATCCATTCTGAGGAAAAACAAATAAAAAATACTATAATGTCATTAGGAAAACAAAGCAAAAATTAAAATATCTGAGTGAATAAAAATTATAAACAGTCAATTTTAGATATAAACTTTATTTCACATTACCATATCATTTCTTACCCTACTTTTAAACATGGTTCAGACTCCCATCTTAGAGGTATGGTATAATAGTGTCCTGAAAGCATCGCTAATGTTGCCAGATGCCTAGCAAATAAATCGCTGACTGGTCTTTAACCCCTTCGGCTAAAAGGACAAACCATTACATCACAAAAAAAGGTATTTAGGACCTTAGTGACATAATGGTAAGTCCTCCTTTTTGATCTGCATTGCAAGAGGATGCCCACATTCCCACACCTGCCCACAGCCTCATAGCTCGCCTCACAACTAAGGTAGCGTTTCCAGGGTCAGTCAGAGTCCATAGTATTCATATGATTGCTGTAAAAGTGAATCACAGTGATCACATTGTTACTGCATTACAAACAGTAACAGTGAGGGTGGGCGGAGCAGCAGTGCTTAGTGGCAGAGGGGGGTTGGAAGGGGGATGGAGAGGTGGGAAACTACACTACGGAAACAAAGTATGGTAGGGAGAGGGAGGGATGGGAAGCTACATTACAGAAAAATGTCAAATCAAAGGGTGGAGGGGGCTACTAAATGATCTAAAGGAGAAGGGAGGTGGTGAGGGGAGACCACTATGCTACAGAAAAAAAAAATATTAGTGAATAAATACAATTTAAAATACTCTATTTTGCGTACTGACAGACAGAATCTAAGATGGCTGTTACTACTGGGTGGGGGAGGGCTAGAGATCTGCTTGGGAGGTAACAGGGGAGTGGGAGGGTTGAGGAGGGATCCTTAAGCTGCAGAAAAAAATAATAATAATTAAAATGGAAAAAACCCCCACTAAACAGCATAGTTGTAGACTGCCTGCCAGTACCTAAGATGGTGGTGAGAAGTGTGGGGGGTGAGAGGAGAGAGCTGTTTGGGAGGAATCAATGAGGTGGGAAGTGTCAGTTGGGACGGTATACCCACATTACAATACTATTAGCATATAACTAATTAACCCCTTCACTGCTGGGAATTTCAGAAATTTGTTGTGCGCAACTGCAATTAGCAATCTTCTAATTACCAAAAAGCAATGGCAAATCCATAATGTCTCCTATTTGTGAACAAAAAAATCCCAGAGAAGTTTTTACAATCATTTGTGTTATGACTGCACAAGCAGTATGTAAATAATTTCAGTGAGAAACCCAAAGTTTGTGAAAAAGTTAACAATTTGTTAACCCATTTGGTAGCAAAATGGTGGCATTAAATATACCAAAATGTGCCTAGATCAATACCTTGAGTTATATAGTGTTGATCGGTAAATAAATAAAAAACAAGGCTCTATTTCTGTGTAAATGGAGTGATAGCAAAAATACTTTAAAATTATCCGGTACTTTTGGCAAGTTTTTCTCAGTACTGAAGGGGTTAAATGAGATGGCACCTTAAACATATTTTGCATTAACATGCATTTTGTGCATATTTCATGCCTTGTACTTATTGCATTTATTTGTACAAAAGTCTTAAAAATATTGTTTCTTACTTTCAAAAGGGTAATAACCACTAAATTAACAAAGTAGGCTTCCGGGAACCACTGTAGATATTGAAAACATTTATAAAGAGACTACACTGTAATGGAAAAAGGTTCAAACCTTTGGCTGCTAGAGCTACATATTGGATTTAACCTGTAGTGTCCTTTACAACTGCTAGGAAATTTGCATATCCAAGAGAACAAAATTACAGACTCAGCAGGTTATCTATTTTAGTTAAATATAATTTTACATCAGTTTATTTGTTTGGATTTAAAGCCTAGCATTTTAATTACCATTCCACACAGAATAAATTATTTCTCTAAATGAGCTGATGATGTTTTTTTTTTTATTACTTTTTAAAAATATTTAATAGAGATTTTGACTGTCCTTGCTTGTGTTTTTTTGTGGGACTGATCACTGTCCAGGACATGCTCTGGAAACGTTGCATTGTGGGATATTGTTTAAACTATGATTCATGCATGTGAGGGCACACTATGGGGCATATGTATCAAGTTCCGAATGGAGTTTGATGCCCTGTGTTTCTGGCGAGTCTGTAGGCTCGCCAGAAACAGCAGTTATGAAGCAGAGGTCACAAAGACTGCTGCTCCATAACCTGTCCGCCTGCTCTGAGCAGGCGGACAGACATCACCGGAAATCAACCCGATCGAGTACGATCGGGTTGATTGACACCCCCCTGCTGGCGGCCGATTGGCCGCGAGTCTGCAGGGGCCGGCGTTGCACCAGCAGTTCTTGTGAGCTGCTGGTGCAATGCTGAATACGGCGAGCGTATTGCTCGCCGTATTCAGCGATGTCTGTCGGACCTGATCCGCACTGTCGGATCAGGTCCGACAGACATTGTTAACTAGAGGCCATTCTGTTTAGTTCCCCTTGCATTGACTGAACCATAGTAACATGAAAACTAAAATATACCACTGATTTTATGATTACACTTTGTAAATCTCCTATTGAACAGGATTCCGAGGGACACAAAGTAAATATTTTTCAATAACCACATGAATCAACTGTATGTTAGAGATGTTTGTCTGTACACTATCAAAGCACATTTGGAGGCATCTAACTGTGTATAAATGTTTGCTTTATCTGATAGATGCTGGGATAGTAGAGATAATTGCATCTGACCGAGTTTCTTGAACACTTACATGTGGTGTTTGCTTTTTGTAATATCATAAAACTTCATTACAAATTCTAGGTTTTTTTGTGTAAAAAAACTAACAGAAAAAAACAAGAAATATGTATGTAAACATAGGACAACAATATTATACAAGATGAACATTATTTCTTCCAGCAAGCATACAATTTTAAACAACTTTCTAGTTTACTTATATTATCTAATTTGTTTTTTTTTTTTTTTTGTTATCTGTTGTTGAAAAGGATACCCAGGTAGGCTCAGGGGCTGGAAGCTAGCTGCTGATTGGTGGCTGAACTTATATGTCTCTTGCCATTGTTTTACAGATGTGTTCAGCTAGTTCCCAGTAGTGCATTGCTGTCCCTCCAATAAAGGATACCAAGAGAATGAAACAAAATTGATAATCGAAGTAAATTGGACAGTTGTTTACAATTACATGCCCTGTCTGAGGCAGAAAATAAAAATAATCTGTGTTTTACGTCCCTTTAAAATGAGCTCAGGAACATTAGTTGATAAGACTTTTAGGGAAAAAACATACTATATTAGAAATAATGTGTTTTTCCTTTTATTTTTCACTATGTCTTTCATTCACACTCAATAATCCCTCTACTTCATTACAACCTGCAGTTTATCTTATGTATGCCCCACACTGTCTAATATTCCTTTCATCTGTTTATTGACTTGTTTATTTCCCTGGATTAATCCTTTTCCAATCTCCTTTCAGATGTTTTTTTTTTTTATCTTGGTTTATACATCTTTATTCTATTTAGAAACTATTTTATTGTAGTCCTTTGATTGAAAGTTTAAAGATAAACATTGAAAGCTATAAATGGTAAATCCAAATATTAAAAAAAAGAAGTTATTATCTATTTGTTTCCTTTAATGCTTTTGTTTCTAATAAAAAAATAAAGACAAATAATAAATGTTGCGCTGACCTTCACTCTCCAATGCATCTTAAACTGTTCGTGCTTGTGTTCCTTTTAGTAAGATAGTTCTCTCATTTACTGCAAGACTGGACAGGTCTGCTATGAAGTCCAACAACATATAATGACTTACAAAAGATTTGGCAAAAATTTAAATATATGAAGACATTTACAACTAGAACAAGATTATGAAATGAAGACTGAGAAAATGAATTGCCAAAGATAAAAGAGATGGCTTTCAACAGATTGGACTGTGATAAACACATTTTTTGGGAAATTTTTGGAAATCTAGGGCTGGTATCAAGGAAACTAGGGCTGGTATCAAGGAAATCGAAAGAGAGAGAACAGCACTCCATGAGATAGAACACAAGCTGGAATAACTTCCATGCATGTTCATTTTTATTGAATTCCTCAGGGTGCCAGTTCTTTTTTCACACTATGCCCCTTCACAGAGAAAAAATATCCTGAAGCATATCAGTCTGACCCTGCCCAATGACAGTCCAGTGCTGAAATACCAGGCAATTCTTCTCTGAACAAGGGAAGCAACAACCCCAGACGATCGTTTCGGCCTTCTGTGGGCCTCGTCAGTGAGGTGCAGTTGTATCTCTCTAAGGGCAAGTGTGCATGGAGTCCACGTCTGGTTTCCCCATTACTCTTAGGGTGACCCAAGAGTAATTTGCATAAAAATTGAAAGAGAGAGAACAGCACTCCATGAGATAGAACAGAAGCTGGAATAACTTCCATGCATGTTCATTTTTATTGAATTCCTCAGGGTGCCAGTTCTTTTTGCACACTATGCCCCTTCACAAAGAAAAAATATCCTGAAGCATATCAGTCTGACCCTGTATGTATCAAGGAAACTAGGGCATGTATCAAGAAAACTAGGGCATGTATCAAGTAAAATAGGGCATGCATCAAGGACACTAGGACATGCATCAAGCACACTAGGGCATGCATCAAGGAAACAGTATATGGAATCATCAGACTAAAGGCAATACATGTAAAGTCATTACAGACCTGTAATTACTATGGTTTTATTGTGCACAAGTCCTGCAGAACCGTTCCATTATTTAGTTTCTCTAATTATATTGTTAAATATTTTTTTAGAAGTTTTGAACACAGAGGAAGACAATATGGGTCTTTAAGGGTACTAATATAGTTGAGCATCAGTAATTATGGTGTTTTTTAGTTTCTTTCTCCATTCCATTCTAATCTTATTTGCTTGCTTATTTTTCTCTTTATGCTTTTATCTCCCTTTTCCTATGTGTTATTAAATTCAGCTCCTCTTTAACTATATTATATGAATAATGTGTTTCTGGGTTAATCCCCTATCGTCTCATTTGAGCAAGAGGACAGTTATATATTTATATTGTAGAAAAAGTCTGGCAAGAGCAACACTTAAACGTAGTAGATAAAACGTAGCATTTATTTTATCAAATTTAAAGGGTTATTCCAGCCAAAATTGAAAACCACATGGGTGCATTTCGGTATTGAACAGAAGCAATTTTGTAATATACATGCATTAGCAAAAATGTTTCTAATCAAAGCTATAGCTGTTTCAAAAGTGTATTTAAGTATGCACCATACACCAGCATTTTAAACACAACACTTGTTCGGAGAGCCTAAGGTGCTTGTACCATCTGGTAATGACTCAATTTGTTAATTGCTGACATGATACAAGTCCCACTGATGATCTGAGCAGCTGCATTTTTTAAAATGTGGGTGCAGTAAAAATATCTAGCTATGCTTCACATGAACGTGCAGAGAAAAAGTAAATTTATGCTTACATGATAAATTAATTTCTTCTATGGTAAGACGAGTCCACGGATTCATCCTTTACTTGTGGGATATTATCCTCCTGCTAACAGGAAGTGGCAAAGAGCACCACAGCAGAGCTGTCTATATAGCTTCTCCCTTAGCTCCACCCCCCAGTCATTCGACCGAAGGTACAGGAAGGAAAAGGAGAAACTACAAGGTGCAGAGGTGATTGAAGTGTAAATCAAAAAAATATAATCTGTCCTAAAATGACAGGGCGGGCCGTGGACTCGTCTTACCATAGAAGAAATTAATTTATCAGGTAAGCATAAATTTACTTTTCTTCTATAAAGGTAAGACAAGTCCACGGATTCATCCTTTACTTGTGGGATACAATACCAAAGCTACAGGACACGGATGAACGGGAGGGACAAGACAGATGGTTAAACAGAAGGCACCACTGCTTGAAGAACTTTTGTCCCAAAAATAGCCTCTGAAGAAGCAAAGGTATCAAATTTGTAACATTTTGAAAAGGTATGAAGCGAAGACCAAGTCGCAGCTTTACAAATCTGTTCAACAGAAGCATCATTTTTAAAAGCCCATGTGGAAGCCACAGCTCTAGTAGAGTGAGCTGTAATTCTTTCAGGAGGCTGCTGTCCAGCAGTCTCGTATGCCACACGGATGATGCTTTTCAGCCAAAAGGCAAGAGAGGTAGCCGTAGCTTTTTGACCTCTACGTTTTCCAGAATAGACAACAAACAAAGAAGATGTTTGACGGAAATCTTTGGTCGCTTGCAAGTAAAACTTTAAAGCACGAACCAAGTTGTGCAATAGACGCTCCTTCTTGGAGGAAGGATTAGGACACAGAGAAGGAACAACAATTTCCTGATTAATATTCTTATTAGTAACAACCTTAGGAAGGAACCCAGGTTTGGTACGCAAAACCACCTTATCAGCATGGAAAACAAGATAAGGCGAGTCGCATTGCAATGCAGATAGTTCAGAAACTCTTCAAGCCAAAGAGATAACAACTAAAAACAGATAGAAGCTTAATATCTATGGAATGCATAGGTTCAAACGGAACCCCTTGAAGAACCTTAAGAACTAAATTCAAACTCCATGGCGGAGCAACAGGTTTAAACACAGGCTTGATTCTAACTAAAGCCTGACAGAACGACTGAACGTCTGGAACATCTGCCAGACATTTGTGCAGTAGAATTGATAAAGCAGATATCTGTCCCTTTAAGGAACTAGCTGATAGCCCCTTCTCCAATCCTTCTTGGAGAAAGGACAAAGTCCTAGGAATCCTGATCTTACTCCATGAGTAGCCTTTGGATTCGCACCAATAAAGATATTTACGACATATCTTATGATAAATTTTCCTGGTGACAGGCTTTCGAGCCTGAATCAAGGTATCTATGACTGATTCAAAGAACCCCCGCTTGGATAAGATCAATAATAATAATAATAATAATTTGTGATTTATATAGCACTTTTCTCCCTGTGAGACTCAAAGCACTTTACAAATATACTGTACCAACATAAGACATAAAAGTTAGGAGTTTCTGAAGGTCAGATAAGCGGACTGAATGCCTGATGGAAGAGGTGGGTCTTTAGCTTTTTTTAAAAAGTCTGTAAGGACGGTGCCTCTCTGATTGCGCATGGTAAAGAGTTCCAGAAAGTAGGGGCAGCGTGGTAGAATGCTCTGGACAATAGATCAAGCGTTCAATCTCCAAGCAGTCAGTCGCAGAGAAACTAGATTTGGATGCTGGAACGGACCTTGAATCAGAAGGTCCTGTCTCAGTGGCAGAGTCCATGGTGGAAGAGATGACATGTCCACCAGGTCTGCATACCAAGTCCTGCGTGGCCACACAGGTGCTATCAAAATCACTGAAGCTCTCTCCTGTTTGATTCTGGCAATCAAACGAGGAAGGAGAGGAAATGGTGGAAACACATAAGCCAGGTTGAACGACCAGGGTACTGCTAGAGCATCTATCAGTACTGCCTGAGGATCCCTTGACCTGGACCCATATCGAGGAAGTTTGGCATTCTGACGAGATGCCATCAGATCCAGTTCTGGTGTGCCCCATTGCTGAATCAATTGTGCAAACACCTCCGGATGGAGTTCCCACTCCCCCGGATGAAAAGTCTGATGACTTAGAAAATCCACTTCCCAGTTTTCCACTGCTGGGATATTGATTGCTGAGAGATGGCAAGAGTGAGTCTCTGCCCATTGAATTATTTTGGTAAACTCTATCATCGTTAGAGAACTGTTTTTTCCCTCCTGATGATTGATATATGCTACAGTCGTGATATTGTCCGACTGGAATCTTATAAATCTGGCCGACGCCAGCTGAGGCAACGCCTGAAGCACGTTGAATATCGCTCTCAGTTCTAGAATATAGAATCCACAATCCCTGTGCTTTCAGGGAATTCCAGACTGCACCCCAGCCCAATAGGCTGGCGTCTATCGTCACTATGACCCACACTGGCCTGCGGAAACACATTCCCTTGGACAGATGATCCTGTGACAACCACCAAAGAAGTGAGTCTCTGGTCTCTTGGTCCAGATGTATCTGAGGAGATAAATCTGCATAATCCCCATTCCACTGTTTTAGCATGCAAAGTTGCAGTGGTCTGAGATGCAAGCGAGCAAACGGAACTATGTCCATTGCCGCTACCATTAAGCCGATTACCTCCATACACTGAGCCACTGACGGGCAAGGAATGGAATGAAGAGCTCGGCAGATGGATAAAATGCTTGATTTCCTGACCTCTGTCAGAAAAAAGGAACTCTTGTGAGAGGGATAAGTGAACTCTTTTGCACGTTCACCTTCCACCCGTGAGATCTTAGAAAAGCCACCACGATGTCCATGTGAGACTTGGCTAGTTGGAAAGTTGATGCCTGGATTAAGATATCATCCAGATAAGGCACCACAGCTATGCCCCGCGGCCTTAGGACCGCCAGAAGGGACCCTAGCACCTTTGTGAAAATTCTGGGAGCTGTGGCCAACCCAAAGGGAAGAGCCACAAACTGGTAATGCTTGTCCAGAAAGGTGAACCTGAGGAACTGGTGATGATCTTTGTGGATAGGAATGTGTAGATACGCATCCTTTAAGTCCACGGTGGTCATATATTGACCCTCCTGGATCATTGGCAAAATAGTCCGAATGGTCTCCATCTTGAAGAATGGGACTCTGAGGAATTTGTTTAGGATCTTGAGATCCAAAATTGGTCTGAAGGTTCCCTCTTTTTTGGGAACCACAAACAGATTGGAGTAGAGCCATTGCCCCTGTTCTGTTTTCGGAACTGGGCAGATCACTCCCGTGGTATATAGGTCTTCTACACAGCGTAAGAACGCCTCTCTTTTTGTTTGGTTTACAGACAATTGAGAAAGATGGAATCTCCCCCTTGGGGGAGAATCTTTGAAATCTAGAAGATACCCCTGGGTTACTATTTCTAAAGCCCAGGAGTCCTGAACGTCTCTTGCCCAAGCCTGAGCGAAGAGAGAAAATCTGCCCCCTACTAGATCCGGTCCCGGATCGGGGGCTACCCCTTCATGCTGTCTTGGTGGCAGCAGCAGGCTTCTTGGCCTGTTTACCCTTGTTCCAAGTCTGGTTAGGTCTCCAGACTGACTTGGATTGAGCAAAATTCCCCTCTTGCATTGCAGCAGGGGAAGAGGTAGAGGGACCACCTTTGAAGTTCCGAAAGGAACGAAAATTATTTTGTTTGGTACTCATCTTATTCGTCTTATCCTGAGGAAGGGCATGGCCTTCCCCTCCAGTGATGTCTGAAATGATCTCTTTCAGTTCAGGCCCGAATAGGGTCTTACCCTTGAAAGGGATGGCTAAAATCTTAGCTTTTGATGACACATCAAAAGACCAGGACTTAAGCCATAACGCTCTACGCGCTAAAATGGCAAAACCTGAATTCTTCACCGCTAATTTAGCCAATTGAAAAGTAGCATCTGTAATGAAAGAATTAGCTAGCTTGAGAACCCTAATTCTATCCAGAATATCATCTAATGGGGTCTCAACCTGAAGAGCCTCTTCCAGAGCCTCGAACCAAAAGGACGCTGCAGTAGTTACAGGAACAATGCACGCTATAGGTTGGAGAAGAAAACCTTGGTGAACAAATATTTTCTTCAGAAGACCCTCTAATTTTTTATCCATAGGATCTTTGAAAGCACAACTGTCCTCGATAGGTATAGTTGTACGCTTAGCCAGGGTAGAAATAGCTCCCTCCACCTTAGGGACTGTCTGCCACGAGTCCCGCATGGCGTCAGATATGGTAAACATTTTCTTAAAAGTAGGAGGGGGAGCGAACGGAATACCTGGTCTATCCCACTCCTTAGTAAAATTTTCCGAAATCCTCTCAGGGACCGGAAAAACATCAGTGTAGGCAGGAACCTCTAGGAATCTGTCCATTTTACACAATTTCTCTGGAACTACAATAGGGTCACAATCATCCAGAGTCGCTAAAACCTCCCTGAGCAATAAGCGGAGGTGTTCTAGTTTAAATTTAAAAGCCGTCATATCTGAATCTGACTGAGGGAACATATTTCCTGAATCAGAACTCTCTCCCTCAGCCAGCAAATCCCTCACTTCAGAACATTGTGAGGGAACATCGGATATGGCTAATAAGGCGTCAGAGGGCTCAGCGTTTGTTCTCACATCAGACCTACTGCGCTTCCCCTGCAACCCAGGCAGCTTAGATAAAACCTCTGTGAGGGTAGTATTCATAACTGCGACCATATCTTGCAGGGTGAAAGAATTAGACGCACTAGAAGTACTTGACATCACTTGTGCGGGCGTTAACGGTTGTGACACTTGGGGAGAATTAGATGGCAAAACCTGATTCTCTTCTGACTGAGAATCATCCTGCAACATACTTTTAGTAGCTAAAATATGTTCTTTACAATTTATTGACCTTTCAGTGCATGAGGGACACATTCTAAGTGGAGGTTCCACAATGGCTTCTAAACATATTGAGCATTGACTTTCCTCAATGTCAGACATGTTGAACAGGCTAGTATTGACTACAAACAAGCATGAAAACACTTTATTTAGTGAAAAAAATAACAATCTTAAAAAACGGTACTGCGCCTTTAAGAGAAAAAAAGCATACACGTTCTACAAAACAGCTTAAACATGCACCAAATGTTTCAAAAATTTTTATGTAGACACAATATAGGTAGTTAAGATTGCACGACAAAATTTTTTAACAATTAACCCCTTAATTTGCAAACCGGATCGAAAATAGGCCCAGATCCGGAAAAAAACATTCTCAGCACCTTGCCTCAGCCTTGCTGTGGCCCTACCTGCCCTCAGGGATAAAAAATGTGGGGTAAAAGCTTTGATTTGGCCCAAAACATACACCAGGGCCCTCAGGAGTTAGAGCTTGCTGCTTGCTGATAAAACTAACTGCGCATCTGAGGCGCAAAAATAGGCCCCGCCCATCTCACTTGATGTCTCCACAGCCTTACAGAACCGCACCAGAGCGGTTATAACTAGCCATGTGGGTTCTGAGACCCAAAAGTTAAGCCATGTGTGCCCTTAATAAAGTTGCCCAAAACGTTATTGCCCACAAAAACGTTAAAGCACTCCCAAATCAAAAAACGTTTGCTCCCAAACATTTGCAATTCAGTGTCAACCATATTTGTAATTGGTCCCATATGCAAGCTAAGTAATGCCCTTCTTTTAGCTCTAGGATTACTGCTTACCCTTACCCTCCTGGGTATAATGTCAGCCTTTCTGAAATACACAGTCTCTCCAGAAAAATATGACTGAACATACCTCATTGTTGCATAGCATGAAACCGTTCCTCACACTGAAGTTTCCTGTACTCCTGAGCCTCTGTGGGAACAGCAATGGATCTTAGTTACAAATGCTAAGATCATCATCTTCCAGGCAGCAGTCTTCATCCATCTGCTGCCTGAGAGTAAATAGTACACATCGTTACCATTTAAAATAACAAACTCTTGCTTGAAGAAATTAAAAACTAATATTTTATCACCTCTTTCACTTTACCCTTCCTAGTACTAAGAGTAGGCAAAGAGAATGACTGGGGGTGGAGCTAAGGGAGGAGCTATATAGACAGCTCTGCTGTGGTGCTCTTTGCCACTTCCTGTTAGCAGGAGGATAATATCCCACAAGTAAAGGATGAATCCGTGGACTCGTCTTACCTTTATAGAAGAAATCTTAACACTAAAACAGTTATAACTCTTAATAGAAGCATTTTTGCCAATACATGTAATAATTTCAAATATGTTTCTATTCAAAGATGCAATAAATCTACGTGCATTTATATTTTGACTGGAATGTCCCTTTAAGTAAAATAACATGCAAAAATCCACATGCTGCATATGTAGCCATCTAAAATGTCAGCTGGTAGATCTATCTGTGGATTTCTACATTACATTACTTAAAGGACCACTAAACACAGAAGACTAGCATAAGCAATACATGCATAATAAAGAGGCAATGCAAAAGCACTTACACCTAGATTACAAGTTTGTGCGTTTGTCTTTTAACGCTGAAAATATGGTATTTTCAGCGATAAAACAGCACCGCCGCCATTACAAGTCTTGTTGGTATAGCTGTATGTGACGGACTTCCCGTTACCCCGACTGGGTAGCGTCGCCAACTGGGTCCTTCTTCTGCCTGGAACAAGTGGCTATGTAGCTCAGGAAAGTGATTTCTATGTAGCCCAGGAAAGTGATTCTAGCTGGAGCCCACCTAAATGACTAGACAGACTAGCATTCAGGTGAAAATAAGAACTGCTTTATTCCACAGAAAACACAGCTTTTAGACATTTCCAACACATAGGGGTAGTTACTGCACAAATAGAAACAAATATTATACAATGAGACAAACATCAGACAATGGTTAGTTAAACAGATTCTAATCACATCCTGACTTACAAAAGGACAATTTATGACAATTAACAGAAAAACACTTCACACCTAGACTAGATAACAACAGGGGGAAGGTTATAGGGGGTAGGGGTTTAACCCTTGCAGCCTGGTATCCGTGACATCTCCCCCCCTCCAGTTCAGCAGACCTGTCTAGACCCTTAACGGGTCAGCCTGGGGATGTCCGAAGAGTTTATGCCACTTCAGTCCGCCGGGAAAGTCCGTCAGCATTCCCATTGCTCTTTCCCGGTCGGTACTGGATGTCAAAGTTAATGGCTGCAGGGCTAGGCTCCACCTCAACAATCTCCCGTTGTCCCCGGAAACCCAGTTGAGCCATACTAGGGGGTTGTGTTCAGTAAGGACGGTGAAGGGTCTCCCATATAGGTAGGACTGCAACTTCTTCAAAGCCCATACCAGCGCCAGACACTCCTTCTCAACCGCCGCGTAGCCTACTTCTCGGGGTAGCAGTTTGCGACTGATGCAGGCAACGGGGATGTCCTGTCCTTTCTCGTCCGCCTGGCTTAGTATGGCCCCCAACCCGAACATGGAGGCATCTGTGTGGACAGAAATCGTTTGGCTGGGTTAGGAGCGGCCAGTACTGGGGCAGAGATTAAGGCAGACTTAAGACTGTGGAATGCTTTTTCACAGTCTGGGGACCACAGGACCTGTCGGGGAAGTCGTTTACGGGTCAGGTCAGTCAGGGGTTTGGCGAGGGTGCTGTAATTAGGGACGAACCTCCGGTAGTAGCCTGCAGTACCCAGAAAGGCAAGGACTTGGGTTTTGGTCCTGGGGGTGGGCCAGTTAGCCACTACCTCGACTTTGGCCGGCTCGGGTCGCTGCTTACCACAGCCGACTTGGTGGCCAAAGTACTGAACTTCTGAGCGCCCAATAGTACACTTATCTGGCTTCAAGGTGAGGCCAGCAGCTCGAAGACGATCTAAGACGATGCCTAGGTGGACCAGATGGTCCTCCCAGGTCTCACTATAGGTGGCGATGTCATCCAGGTATGGAGGCTATCCAACAGGCGGTCTACCATTCTTTGGAAAGTGACTGGGGCGTTCTTCATTCCAAACGGCATGACCTTAAACTGGTATAAGCTGAAGGGAGTGATGAAGGCAGACTTGGGGACGGACTTAGGGCCGAGGGGGATTTGCCAATAACCCTTGCATAGGTCGAGGGTGGTCAGGAAGTGGCCCTGAGCTATTCTATCTAACAGGTCATCTACTCGGCGCATAAGATAGGCATCAGTGGTGGTTCTGTCATTGAGTCTACGGTAGTCAATGCAGAACCGGGTAGTTCCATCCTTCTTGGGTACTAACACTACCAGGGAGGCCCGCGGACTGTTGGACGGTTCAATAACACCAAGGTCCAACATTCCCCGGAGCTCCTGGTGCATACTGTCCCTGATGGCCTCTGGGACCCTATAGGCGGCCTGTCGCAGGGGGGTCTGTCCCAGGGTCTCCACCCGGTGGATGGCTGTGGTGGTAAACCCAGGGACAGTAGAGAACATGTCACTTCTTTGTTCCAAGAGTTGCCAAACCTGCCTTTTCTGTCCAGGCTCTAACCTATCGTCTAGGGATATGTCATCCACCCCCTGGGGGGTGTCAGTAGGTCCGGGAAGCTCTGGCATTGGAAGACTTTCAGAGTCCTCCACTGCCGGCGCACAGATAGAGGCCACATTTCTGGGTCTCTCTATTTATGCCTTTAACATGTTCACAGGAAAGGTCCGACGGATCCTTTCATCTGAACACTTCGCTACCAGGTATGTGGTGTTGTTCAGTTGTTCCACAACCCGGTAAGATCCTTGCCAAGAGGTCTGTAGCTTGTCAGTTTTGACAGGCTTCAGAGCGAGGACTTTCTGTCCCACGATCAGGGTTCGGGTACGGGCATTGCGATCGTACCATCGCTTCTGCCTGTGCTGAGAGGCTTGAAGGTTCTCGCATACCTGGGCAGCTAGGTCCTTCAGCCGGTCTCTGAGCTGGAGTACATACTCCACTACAGAGTGCTCTTCCCCCCCGGTGTCTCCCTCCCAGTGGGCTCATACCAAATCTAGCGGGCCCCTAACCTTTCGACCATATAGAAGTTCAAAGGGGGAAAAAACGGTGGATTCCTGAGGCACCTCTCGATATGCAAAGAGGAGGTGTGGAAGGAATCTCTCCCAGTCCTTGTGAGTGGCTGAGAATGTCCGAAGCAGTTGCTTTAGGGTCCCGTTAAACCTCTCACACAGCCCATTCGTCTGGGGATGGTAAAGGGCACTGTGCAGGGGTTTAATCCTGCACAACTCCCAGAGTTGTTGATTGATTTCCGCAGTGAACTGCGTTCCCTGATCGGAAACCACTTCCTGAGGGAAGCCTACCCTGGTGAATATCCGGAGCATCGCATCTGCTATGGTCTCCGCCATGATATTGGCCAAGGGGATTGCCTCAGGGTATTGGGTGGCATAGTCCACCACTGTAAGGATGTATTTCTTCCCTGAGGGGCTGGGCCGAGCTAATGGCCCCACAATGTCTACTGCCACTTGGCTAAAGATTTCCTCAATAATGGGCAGGGGATGGAGGGGGGCTTTTGTATGGTCACCCGTCTTTCCTACCTTCTGGCAAACCTCACAGGATTTACAGTATTCCTTAATATCAGCTGTAATGCCTTGCCAGAAGAAGGTTTGAGTCAAGCGGTGGTGGGTCCTTTGCTTTCCTAAGTGGCTGGCTAAGGGGATGTCATGCCTTATGTTCAGTAGGTTGTACCGAAACTTCTTCGGTACAACCAGCTGGCGTTTGGGCACCGGTCCTTTTCTCCTCTTGGAGATCCGGTACAGGAGCTCTCCCTTCCACTGGAATCATTCGTCTCTGGGGCCCTTGGGGCCAGCACCTACTCGGTAAGGGGCTAGGGTCGGGTCACTCATGGTTTCTTTGGCGAAGTCAGAGGGGGTCGCCCAGGAGGGGGTGTCAGTAAGTTCGGGGTTAGTGGGGACGGGCAGTCGGGTAAAGGTAGTTGTCGGGGTGGTAGGTCTTACCTGGGTCCCCAGAGTTGGTGAGTTGGCTGGGCATCTGGCCTGCTGGCAGGTAGTTACTGGGCAGGTATCCAGAGAGGCATCCCCCACATAGGTGGACACAAGGTGGCCGAGGTCATTTCCCAAGAGGCCTTTGGCAGGGATGTGGTGCATAACCCCCACTTCTACATTGTGGGAGTCGGTTTTCCAGTTCAAATTGACCCAGGCTGTAGGAATCCTGAGGACCTCACCTCCCGCTACCCCCACAGCAAGGGTGCGCCCAGTGCAGCCGGAGGGGGGAATAAGGTGAGGTTGGATCAAAGAAATGGTGGCCCCGTATCTCTCATTCCTTGAGCCGCCTGCCCATTGACCCAGACAACTTGCCAGTGTTGTTGTCGGTTGTCTTGGTCCATTGAGTTGACATGGTGCAAGACACCCACTTCTTCTTCTGTCCACTCAGCATAGGGGTCGGAGCTCGCTGTATGGGCACAATGGGCAGCGGCCTGATAGGTGCAGGCTTGAGGAGACCCCCACGAGGTTGAGGCAGGGTTCCTTGGTAGCTGGGCTGGGGGGTTTCATTGTCTGGCGGGGCAGTCCCATATAACATGTCCGGGGTGTCCACACCCATAACACCCCCGGAGATGGCTGCTCCCGGCCGGGTAAAAAGAGGGCTGTTGGGTCTGTGTCTGCCGAAAGAGCGTTGGGGTTCGAGCTGGGGCTGGAGCAGAGTGGGATGCTGGCCGGGGGTCTGTGGCCGCTTGGCGCCGGGCATCCACATACAGATCGGCCAGGGCGGCGGCTTGGTCAGCTGTTCTGGGTCCTTTGTCTTTTACCCGAGTCCCTTTTCTCTGCTGGGGTGCGGTTGTAGAACTGCTCCAGGAGGATGAGTTGAACAGCTTTGTCTAGGGTGGTGATGTGGCATACAGTAACCCAGGAGTTCAAGGATCTATCTAAGCGGTGGGCAAACTCGGTATACGGCTGCTCCTCTTGTCTTTGTAGTCCCCTGAAGTTTAGCCGGTGAGCCTCCGGGGTGAGGATGCGCTCCTTCACCCGGTCATAGTTGCCTTGATCTTCGGATGGGACAGTGTGGAAAGCCTCCAGGGCCCTACCGGATAGTTTCCCAATTAAGATAGTAACCCTATCAGCATTAGTGACCCCATACATCTGGCACTCGGTCTCGAACAGCTGTAGGTAGCGGTCAATATCCTCGCTCCCAACATCCTGGAAAGTTCGGAAAGCCCCGTGGGGTAGTTTCTTGAGCCGGGAAGGTGGGTCCAGGGGATCTGGCATGACCCCACCTATAGACTTCTGAAGCTCCAACATGTGTATCTTGTTGGTGTCAGTCACTATCCGAGTAATGATCTCCTTGGGGGGGCTAGGTCCATAGAGAGCCAGATGCCACTGTACCTGCCGCTGCTTGTCGGATGTTGTTGTCCCTTGGAGGCTGTACTGGGCTGTCCTCCGCTTTGGTCGCTGTACGACCCACCAGCCTGTTCGCTAGCCAGACTGTCCTCCATCAGTTTGGCTACGAGCACTGCCTTTGTCTTGTTGCCGGTGATTTTCCCTCTAGTCTGCAGCAATGTTCTCAATTCTTCCTTCCAGAGCCCAAGGTACTGCTCCATATAGCAAGATCTTCAGTTGGTGGTTTGGACATTCCAGGTAGATGGAAGCATCCCACCGCTGCCAACCAATGTGATGGACTTCCCGCTACCCCAATTATATAATGAGATAAACATCAGACAATGGTTAGTTAAACAGATTGTAATCACATCCTGACTTACAAAAGGACAATGAATGACTCACACAATAACAGAAAGACACTTTACACCTAGACTAGATAACAACAGGGGTGAGGTTATAGGGGGTAGGGGTTTATTGCACAGAAAACACAGCTTTTAGACATTTCCAACACATGGGGGTAGTTACTACACAAATAGAAACAAATATTATACAATGAGACAAACATCAGACAATGGTTAGTTAAACAGATTCTAATCACATCCTGACTTATAAAAGGACAATGGATGACTCACACAATTAACAGAAAAACAATTCACACCTAGACTAGATAACAACAGGGGGAAGGTTATAGGGGTAGGGGTTTAACCCTTGCAGCCTGGTATCCGTGAAACTGTACCGCAAGCCTTTTAGCCTGTACCGCAACGTCAGGCCCGCACTCCTAAAAATTAGGTTTTTCAATGGGATTCCCATAGCGCCGGTATTACGAGTTTTGCGGTGAGGCTAAAAAGCAAGTGTTACAGCCTAAAATGAAAAGATCTGTACCGCCATCTAAAGTCAGTAGTGATGAGTTTTACACTACAAAGCTGTAACATAAAACTCATAACTAAAGTGTTAAAAAGTACACTAAACACCCATAAACTACCTATTAACCCCTAAACCGAAGCCCTCCTGCATCTCAAACACTGTAATACAATTATTAACCCCTATTCCGCCACTCCCCGACATCGTCATCACTATAATAAACTTATTAACCCCTAAACCGCCACCCTTCCACATCGCAAACACTATTTAAATATTATTAACCCCTAATCTGCCATCAGCCCACATCGCCCCCACTATACTAAAGTTATTAAGCCCTACACCGCCGCCACTATAATAAACCTATTAACCCTAAACCACAAACCCCCCACAACGAAATATACTAAACTAAACTATTAACCCCTAAACCAAAAGCCCCCCCACATCGCAATAAACTAATTTAAACTAGTAACCCCTAAACCTAATGCCCCCTAACTTTATATTACAATTTCCCTATCTTAAATTAAATTAAAACTTATCCCTCAAATTAAAAAAAATTAAGTTTAAACTAACAATTAAACTAATATAATTATTAAACTAAAATTAAACAAAGTACCAATTAAATAAAACTAAACTACACGTTAAAAAATCCTAACACTACTCTAAAAATTATAAAGAATCTTATTACAAAAAATTAAAAAAATACTAAGTTACAAAAAATAACAAACAATAAATTACGGAAAATAACAAACTAAATTATCAAAAATAAAAAAGAATTACACCTAATCTAATAGCCCTATTAAAATAAAAAAGCCTACCCAAAATAAAAATAAACCCTAGCCTACAATAAACTACCAATGGCCCTTAAAAGGGCCTTTTGTGGGGCATTGCCCCAAAGATATCAGCTCCTTTACCTGTAAAAAAACACACAAAGACCTCCCCAACAGTAAAACCCACCACCCAACCAACCCCCCAAAATAAAAAACCTATTTCTAAAAAAACCTAAGCTCCCCATTGCCCTGAAAAGGGCATTTGTATGTGCATTGCCCTTAAAAGGGAATTAAGCTCTTTTACAAGCCCAAACCCTAATCTAAAAAATAAACCCACCCAAAAAACCCTTAAAAAAAGCCTAACAGTAACCCCCGGCGATCCACTTACAGTTTTTCAAATCCCGGCGAAGTCTTCATCCAGAAGGCCTCTTCAATCTTCATCCCGGCGGCGACGTCCTGATCCAAGTGGCGAGAAGTCTTCATCCAGGCGGCCTCTTCAATCTTCGTCCAAGCAGCAACTTCTCCCGGAGGCGCGGAGCGGGTCCATCCTGAAGACATCCGGTGCGGAACATCCTCTTCATACGGTTGCTGCCATACACTGAATCTTCAATGCAAGGGACGAGATTCAAGATTGCGTCCCTTGCATTCCTATTGGTTGAAAAATTTGAATCAGACAATAGAAATTAGGGTTGCTAAAATCCTATTGGCTATTCAAATCAGCCAATAGGATTCAAGCAGCTCTCATTCTATTGGCTAATTCGAATTTTAGCAGCCCTGATTTCGAATGGCTGATTGGTAAATAACGCCACTTTTGTGGCGTTCTTTACTTTCCCTATAGCGCTCAAAACTCGTCATCTAGGTGAAAGTTTGGATTTCAAATGTAGTAGTTAGCTACATTTTCCTTCCTAATGCATCATGTGACACTCATCAGCCAAAGTGCATATACGTATATCCTGTGAATCTTGCACATACTCAATAGGAGCTGGTGCCTCAGAAAGTGTGCACATAAAAAGACGTGTGCAGATTTAGATAACAGAAGTGAATTTTAAAGTTGTTTAAAATTGTGTGCTTTATCTGAATCATGAAAGTTTTTGAATTGACTGTCCCTTTAAATTTGAAATAATAAATGCTATGGGGCCGATTTATCAAGGGCCGAATGGCCACTGATGCCCCTGTTTGCGTATGCTGTCGGCATTCAGCGGCTACAGCGTATTATGTCCGCCAGACTTTGATAAATCGGCCCCATTGTTTTATCTATGTTTAGTGTCACTCTTGCCAAACTTTGTTTACATTAATTTGCCAGAAGTAGAGCGTCCTATCCTCCCGGCTATACCAAGTTAACTAACTTTTATCTGGGATTGTTATAGCCATCTCTGGAGATGTGGAGCATCACGCCCAACTGGCTTGTTCCTGTTGAACGCTGTGCTCTGCTGAGAGTGCAGATGGAGGTTATACCGGCTATGAGACTTGACAACAGAAGTCTCTCACATTGAGCTTGAAGCTGTATTGTCTGGAAGATGAGTCACAGAGCAGCTGGACACTTGCCCGGGTTCGTTTGAAAGCGAGGACTGCACGGACACCAATCTGAATATGGGAACATGTGGTTTGATCAGTAATACTGTGTGAGGTTGCAGTACACCCCAGGTCAAGTTTGAAAAAGAGGTTAGTGTTTTATTCTGTTGTGCCGGTAGAGGTTATAATATATATATATATATATTATCATTGAATTGTATGATTACGTTTAAGATATCTGGCGACCCTACACAAGCTACACCTCACTATCCAAAGGGTTTGTCTGCCTTTTCCATAGAGCACCCAGTATTTCCCAGTATAGAAGATTGGGTGTTATATTTAACAGGGCTTGTTTTTGATTGTCCTTTCTAACCCACATCAAGCTTAACTCAGTAATGTTACATGACTAACTATACAATGTTACCTTGGCTCAATTTGATACAATTAATTACAACATTATTATTTACAGTTACTACACTGGATTGGGGATTCCCCTGCCCACAGGCCAATTGTTGAGGGTATAGTGGGCAGCACTCCCAGATCTACATGAGAATGCCGGTGATGTTACCATGAACAAGCATGGTGACGTAACAGATGTGGCCTGGCCACAATATGAAAAGAAGGTAAGGAAGCTGGATGTAAGGTTTCCTGTTCAAACCCCTCAATCTCAGCTCCCTTACTAGCCACAGACATCCAAGCCACCTCATTTGAAAGAGCCTGCTCTTTAAAATGGTGTTGGTCTTGGAAATCCATTAGAAAGCAGATGTTTGTAAAAAAAAAATAGTATAAACCCAATACACAAGGATTTGCTTGGGAATGGGACATTATACGCTCAATAAAAGAAATCTAGAGACCCCTAATAAAGTTTATTTTCTAGTAGACGAGTCCCTCTCTTTTATAAAAAAAATATATGAATTTTGACTGTATAGCTAGGTGATCACTGTGGTAACAGTGAACACCTTGCAAGAAAAAAAAGTTTCTTGCAATATTAACTTACTTGAGGAAAATAAATACTGATGTCGCCTTCCTCCAAGAAACACATTTGAAAATAGATGAAGTAAATAAACTTAAGAATTCATGGGTCCAGGAAGTAATTTCTTCACCATCAGTTGGAAAGAAGGGAGGAGTGGCAATTTTATTAGGGAAAAGAATAAGAGCTGAAAAGGTGGCTTGTGAGGCGGACCCAGACGGGAGATTCTTAATATTAAAAATCAATAAGACTATATATACACTATGTAATATATATGCACCAAACATTATTAATAATGATTTTTGGCAAAGTTTACAAATTAAGATTCTTGCTAAGAAGGAAGGATTTTTGATAATTGCGGGAGATTTTAACATAGCCCCATACTATCTTACGGATAGATTAAGACAAGATGCCTCTTTTATAAAAACAAAAAGACAATTTAGAAGCAAAAATCTTTGGCAACCTGTTCTCTAATTTAAGAGTTAAGGATGTTTGGAGATCACAAAATCCAGATATTAAAAAATATACTTGCCTTGCCAAGGCTCATAAATCTCTTTTGAGAATAGATCTTTTTTTAATTGATGAAAAATTATATAAATTCAAAATAGTAGCGGATATTCTTCCAGTTACGATATCAGATCATGCTCCGATAACATTTGAAATATGCCCAATAGATCTGAAAAATAAAAATCTCCGATTTCATTTTCCTAAATATTTAGCCTCGGATCTAGAATTTAAAATATGGCTTGAATAAAAATTTGAGGAATATGTTCAATTAAATAGAGAATCTGTAAATTAATCAATGGTCTTCTGGGAAGCAGCAAAAGCGGTGATGAGGGGGGAGATTCTCTCATATAATATTAATAGAACTAGGAAATTTAAAAAAAAAAAAGAGGAGGAAATTCTGAAAACTTTATCAAATGCTTATAATAGCTATATACTAAATAAAACATCGGAAACATGGAATAAATACTCACAAGCTAAAAAAGAAAGGGACACTTTTTTAATTCATAAAGCCACACAGAAAGAGTTAAGGCTGCAATCACAATTGTACAAATATGGGAACAAAGCAGGTAAACTATTAGCTAACTTAGTTAAGCAGGATAGGGACACAGCCCCGATTGAAGCTATTCAGCAAGAAGATAAATTAGTTACAAATGCAGAAGAGATACTAAAAGTTTTGGGGGAATATTATCAAACTCTTTATTCTGATAGACCTTCCAATTAGAATGAACGTTTAAACTTTTGGGAAAAAATTTCTTGTCCCTGTATAACAGAGGAGATGAACACAGCATTAAACTCTCCTATTACTGAGGAGGAGGTTTTGAAAACTATTAAGGAGATGCCTGTTAATAAGGCGGCAGGCCCAGACGCCTTACCAAATTAATTTTATAAAATTCTAGCCCCAGCTGTGGCCCCACATTTAACTAAGTTATTTAATGATATGTATATACAAGGAAATGTAGCCTCCCCCAACTTTGCGGCATCATATACTACCCTTATTCTAAAAACAGGTAAAGAATAGATCCAACTCAGAAGGAATCTTATAGAACAATTGCTTTATTAAACACATATTATAAATTGTTCACCTCTATTTTGGCATGCAGAGTACAAACTTTTCTCCCCCTCATAATACATAAAAAATCAAGCAGGATTTCTAGTACATAGAAATTCTTCAGCTAAAATTTGGGAATTATTTCTAACTATTGATTACCTTAATTTAGATTAAAAAGATGTACAGGTAGGAGGACAAGAAGATATAGATAAGGCAATAATTGCAATTGACGCCGAAAAAGCGTTTGATTCAGTTCACCATGATCATATCTCATATTCTTTATTTCAATTTGGGTTTAGAGGTCAATTTTCTAAATTTATTGAGAACTTTTATAATAAAGCCTATACGAGATTGATAGTTAATAGCAGACTATCATCGGATATAAAGTTAGCTAGAGGGACAAGGCAGGGATGTCCTTTATCGCCCATGCTTTTTGATATTGCAATCGAACCGCTCGTAATTATGATTAGACAAAAGATTGAAGGTATCAAAATTAGGAAAAAGGAGCTTAAGATAGCTCTCTATGCCGATGATGTCCAAATTTATATGAGCAATACCCAAATTAACATTCCAATCTTACTGCAAATTGTTAACCAATTTAGCTCATTCTCAGGTTATAAAATGAACATTAATACGTCTGAGTTATTATGGATAAAACAAACAAGACAGTCCAGGGGAATGATACCTTTTAAAATAGTTCAGGATTCATTTAAATATTTGGGCATTGTAATATCACTGAATTTAGATTTATGGTATAATCTTAATATACCTCCATTAATCGAATCAATAAGGAATGTAATTAAAAACTGGCAAAATCTCCCCCTTTCCCTTTCAGGTCGCATTGCAATATATAAAATTATTTTATTCCCAAAAATTCTTTACTCGTGTCAAAATATTCCAATATTTATAAAAGGGAAAGATATCAAGATATTAAATACAGTCTTAAGAAAATTTCTCTGGCAAGGAAAAAAACCTAGAATATAATTTTCAAGATTTTGTTTACCTAAGAAATATGGGGGCTTTGCTTTACCGGACTTAAAACTATATAATCTGGTATTTTAAGCCCATATAGTAACTGATTGGTTATGTGGTATGGACTATGTGACTGATAATGAGTTAGAAAATAATATAGCCGCTCCATACCTTCCAATAGCTTTAGTTCATACTAGAGTTGAGGAAATTCCACAGGAAATAAAAAAAATTAATGCTATATTTAATCCAATTAAGGCATGGTGCAAGATTTGTAAAATTTTAGAAATAGATGGGAAAGTGTCTAAATATTTGCCTTTAAATGGGAATTTTCATTTTCAAGCGGGCCTACAATCTTCACTTTTTCAAAGGTGGCAAGTATCAGGGTAAGGAAAGGTGATTCAATTATTGGACATACCAGAGCAAAATATTAAAACATTTAGTGATCTTCGAGGGGACTATGATCTCCCCCAGAAAGATTTTTACGCTTATCTGCAAGCGAGGCATTACACTCAGAAATTAATTTCTATATCTGGTTGGAACTGGTCATTAGAATTTTTAGATAATTGGCTGACTTTAGTTAAAAATGGTCAGATGTCAATATATCCTTGTTATCAAAAACTAATTGCAAGAAAAGGTCCCGATAACATAACAAAGATAGAATCTAAGTGGATAGCAGTTTCAGATCTGATATCAGAACAAGATGGTACGATACAAGCATCTATACTGGGAGTTAATCATGTCACTTTGTCAGCCACATGGACTTTGTCATCACATCTTAAACTTCTCTACATGACATATTTTACGCCCGAGAAGGGCTATAAGTGGGGGAATCCCTATTTTTTTAAATGTTCAAAATGTTCATTGAGGGCGGCTAATCTCAAACATATGTTATGGGATTTTCCAAAAATTTATATGGTCTGGAAAAAATTAGAATACTGGCTGGTTAGAAAGGTTGGAGTCTCCCGTCTGGTTCTGTCCTATACAAAAATAATATTTCTTAAAGCAGAAGAAAAAACTCCTTCCAAGGAGAAAGAAATTGTCAACGGAGCAATCTTAGCAACTAGATATCTTATATTTAAAAAATGGCAAGAATCCTCTGCACCCAGTCTAACTGAGATTAAAAATTGTATGAAAAAATAATGTATATTGGAACAGCATAATACAAAGTTACAGGATAATAGCGACGTTAGTGACTTTTTCCAGAAATGGTCGTTATTTATAAAAACTCTTCCAAAAAATGAAATAGATTATTTAATATATCCATTTAGAAATTCAGAAATGGTGGCATTAGGAATGTGGTAGAAAGAGGAAGGAAGAGGGAAGATGGAATATAAAGGAAACCCAATTGTGAGTGGGGTGTCTCTCCCTCCCCTTTTTTTTTCCTCTCCCCTCTTCTCCCCCCACTCAATTTTCTGTTTTTGATAAAGTTTAAGGTTTTATATTGGAAATTGAAAGTTCCCTTGTGATCTTAGTGTTAATTGATATTACATGTAAAGGGAACATATCATGTAATGTTTTGGCTTGGTTATTTATGGTAATTTTTTTTTTTAGGAAGCAAAATGTAATAGTGTAAGAAGACTGTTTAGTTTCTTATTTTGTTTATTTGTGACAAATGTTAATTATGAACAGTGTTTAAGCAATATGTTGTATCTTTGCATTTAATTTGAAAATGATTGTTAAAATATGAATATTGAACAAAAAAATTATATAAAAATAAAAGTAAAAAAATAAATAAATGAAATGCTCTTCCTAAATCATGAAAGAAAAAATTGGGTTTCATATTCCTTTAAACACACTCTTTGAAGTTTTCCTTTCATTAACTTTTTCTTTTTTTTACCACTTTTTCCGCTCTTTGACCCCTCTATTTTCCATGCAAACAATGACCCCCGCTATTAAAATGTCAAATTTATTAAGATTAATTAAAAAGTAACCATTACAGGCTTCGTTACAAAAGAAAAAAATTAATAAAGAAACATCAGCATAGTATTAATCCACACATCTATCATATTTTGGATAAACCATCCATTGCACAGCATGGGTATATTAACCTGTTTTTATAGCAGCTGACTTTTAATTTGAAAGGTACAGATTCAAAGAATACAGATAACAATTTACTTTGCATTCAAATTTAATTCCAACAATTATTAGACACTAAACCAGAGTAATTACTTTGTTATTCACAATTTCTTTTATCTCTCATATATTTGAGAAATGTGGTAAATTGAGATCACGCTGGTGGGAAAAATAAACATTATAAACCTAATCCAAATCATTTTGTAGTTCAACAGCAACACCACTTCACTGTGATCAGCATGAATACCATATTACCTTCATATCTGAATAACACAGCAAGATCACGTTCCCAAATGTAATAAATTTAATAAAAGTGATCTCACTTTATGTTATTCAAATATGGAAGTGATAGGATATTTGCTCATTCTTTTATGTTACAAATTGCACTTAGGATATTTAAATTTCAACCACAAGGACAAAACACAGGTACAAGCCAGACATCTGTCCCTGTTTGTGGATGCTCATTGTTTATATATATATATATTTATTTATAAAATATTTTACCAGAGATATATATATATATATATATATATATATTTTTTTTTTTTAATTATTTTTTTATTATTTTTTTTCTGTACCTTTTCTATGCCATTCAAAACCAAAAGTGAAAAAGTTCAAAAGCCCCATAGGACATGGTATTCTTGTTTATAAAAGAAAATCTTGAATTAAAGGGAAAGAAAGGTCAAACTGAAATGTGCCTGCATGGGCATCTTCATTGATTCAATACACACTACAATCTCTTTTAGCAGGCATGGTGTTCGAATCCTGATCATACAGTCCAGTAATGGCTAACCTTGGCACCCCAAATGTTTTGAAACTACATTTCCCATGATGCTTAGGTACTCTTTAGTCTAGTTGAGCTTAATGGCAAATGTAGTTCTGAAACATCGGCGGTGCCAAGGTCCGCCATCACTGCTCTAGTCTTACATGGCATATGTTTGTATGCTGCTAAACCAGTTACTGGAAACATTTTTGCTAATAGAAATATATTGCAAAAAATACTTTTATTTACAACTAAAATGTGCTATATTATGTAACATTTTCTATAACATTTACTGTCCCTTAAATCTATATTTAGACTTAATAAAAAAAACAAAGGTTTAATATTTTTTTTTTAAAAAGATTTTGTTGAGAATTAAAGTGATATTTTACCTTTTCTGTCCCTTTTTTTTTTTTTAAAGAAAAACAACCCTATCCACGTGACACATATTTTATTGTAAAAAAGAATAATAGAATAAAGCTGGTTTTGTAAATAATTTGATGAATAGATCACCGAGAACTTCTCACCTACTAAACCCTGGGCTAGATTATGAGTGGAGCGATAAATTGAGTGCAAGAGCGATAAGGGATATATCACAGCCCTTTGTGTGCGTCAGAAATAGCTTGCATAGTACAAGTTGAAAGTAAACTTGAGTGCAATCAAATGTAACATGCGTCAGGTAAGCGCAACTTCAGAGCTCTGGCTAACTGTTACGTCAGAAATATTATTAAAAAATAAATTTTACAGTTAAACTCATAAGAACAGTGCGGATCAGGTCCGCAAGACCTCGCTGAATGCGGAGAGCAATACGCTCTCCATATTCAGCATTGCACCAGCAGCTCCCAAGAGCTCCTGGTGCAACGCCGCAAACATGCAGGCCAGCAGGGGGGTGTCAATCAACCCGATCGTATTGAATTGCGGCGATTCCTGTCCGCCTCATCTTTAGACCGCTGCTCCATAACTTGCGTTTCTGGCGAGTCCATCAAGCTCCGTTCTGAGCTTGATAGATAGGCCCCGAGGTCTCAAATATATATAAAAAAAAAGTAGACAAAGGGTTTTAACATAGAGATACATGCATATGTTTATATATATGTGTGTGTGTGTTTATATGTGTGTACGTATTTATGTGTTTTACTTTATATTTACAGTACATATTTAACAGTCCAATGTTCTTCACAGGATAAGGTCCTTTTTATTGTAAACATATACAGTATATCTAAATATATCTGTATATACCTATACAGGTGTATATCTATTCCTATAGATATATAGGTATAGATATGTATTTTACATGAAGAGTATCAGATATATATATAGAAATATATATTTAATAATAAAAAGTATATTATTTTGTATGTGAAGAACATAGGAATGTAAAATATGCGTTTAGTGCAACGTGCTTTGCAATTTAGATTTTATCGTAGTCAGATAAGAGTACATGAATATTTAGTAATCCTAAGGCACTTCATTGAAATATTACATATAAAATATTTAAGAACACATACAGGGAGTGCAGAATTATTAGGCAAGTTGTATTTTTGAGGATTAATTTTATTATTGAACAACAACCATGTTCTCAATGAACCCAAAAAACTCATTAATATCAAAGCTGAATAGTTTTGGAAGTAGTTTTTAGTTTGTTTTTAGTTATAGCTATTTTAGGGGGATATCTGTGTGTGCAGGTGACTATTACTGTGCATAATTATTAGGCAACTTAACAAAAAACAAATATATACCCATTTCAATTATTTATTTTTACCAGTGAAACCAATATAACATCTCAACATTCACAAATATACATTTCTGACATTCAAAAACAAAACAAAAACAAATCAGTGACCAATATAGCCACCTTTCTTTGCAAGGACACTCAAAAGCCTGCCATCCATGGATTCTGTCAGTGTTTTGATCTGTTCACCATCAACATTGCGTGCAGCAGCAACCACAGCCTCCCAGACACTGTTCAGAGAGGTGTACTGTTTTCCTTCCTTGTAAATCTCACATTTGATGATGGACCACAGGTTCTCAATGGGGTTCAGATCAGGTGAACAAGGAGGCCATGTCATTAGATTTTCTTCTTTTATACCCTTTCTTGCCAGCCACGCTGTGGAGTACTTGGACGCGTGTGATGGAGCATTGTCCTGCATGAAAATCATGTTTTTCTTGAAGGATGCAGACTTCTTCCTGTACCACTGCTTGAAGAAGGTGTCTTCCAGAAACTGGCAGTAGGACTGGGAGTTGAGCTTGACTCCATCCTCAACCCGAAAAGGCCCCACAAGCTCATCTTTGATGATACCAGCCCAAACCAGTACTCCACCTCCACCTTGCTGGGTCGGACTGGAGCTCTCTGCCCTTTACCAATCCAGCCACGGGCCCATCCATCTGGCCCATCAAGACTCACTCTCATTTCATCAGTCCATAAAACCTTAGAAAAATCAGTCTTGAGATATTTCTTGGCCCAGTCTTGACGTTTCAGCTTGTGTGTCTTGTTCAGTGGTGGTCGTCTTTCAGCCTTTCTTACCTTGGCCATGTCTCTGAGTATTGCACACCTTGTGCTTTTGGGCACTCCAGTGATGTTGCAGCTCTGAAATATGGCCAAACTGGTGGCAAGTGGCATCTTGGCAGCTGCACGCTTGACTTTTCTCAGTTCATGCGCAGTTATTTTGCGCCTTGGTTTTTCCACATGCTTCTTGCGACCCTGTTGACTATTTTGAATGAAACGCTTGATTGTTCGATGATCACGCTTCAGAAGCTTTGCAATTTTAAGAGTGCTGCATCCCTCTGCAAGATATCTCACTATTTTTGACTTTTCTGAGCCTGACAAGTCCTTCTTTTGACCCATTTTGACAAAGGAAAGGAAGTTGCCTAATAATTATGCACACCTGATATAGGGTGTTGATGTCATTAGACCACACCCCTTCTCATTACAGAGATGCACATCACCTAATATGCTTAATTGGTAGTAGGCTTTCGAGCCTATACAGCTTGGAGTAAGACAACATGCATAAAGAGGATGATGTGGTCAAAATACTCATTTGCCTAATAATTCTGCACTCCCTGTATAAATTATTTTATAGTATATTATCACCTACTTCTAATTTTACTTTTTTTGGAAAATTATTGTTTGTAACCTACTTTAGCTAAACATTGTACTTTAACTTATTTTTACAAAACTTTTTTACAATCAATTTACATTTAAACATGTTTATATTCTTCTGCAAGTACAGTATAGAAATAAATAAAAACCAGTGTCATGTCCTTAGAGAATTGACACTAACAATAATAATAATAATTATTTATATGTAAGCATTGTTGTGATCAGTATATCAGTATAATCAAGCAAATAATGAGTAAGAAGTCAAAGTTATCATAATCTGCAAAAAACTGTGTGTTATCTCTATAGCAAATATTATAAACAGGTGCTCTTTTTTGATAACATTTATGATCAATTATAAAATCGGATTTTATATTTTAAGTTGGTTTAGAAGTAACCAACTGAAATCTATACAAAGCATATTAATTCATGGTACTTATGTTTGGTAATCTACCTAGAATATCATTTTTCTCTTTATTATTTTGTATTCACATAAACTGTACAGGTATTTTGGCCAATAGGCTTTAAACGGATTAAAGGGCCAAGATACCCAAATGTTGAAACACTTGAAAGTGATGCAACATAGCTGTAAAAAGCTGACTAGAAAATATCACCTGAACATCTCTATGTAAAAAAAGAAATATATTTTACCTCAAAATGTCCTAACTAATCACACCCTATTGTAAAGGACTTTAAGCAGCAAATCAGTATGTCTGTCCTGGGACAGGCAAGGGAGCGTGCCTCATGCAAACTCATGTTATTTCCCTATTCAGTTTAAAGGGAACCACAACACCTGCTTGACATGTTTTAAACTAACTTTTTTTAATTGTGCAAAATAAACTAACAAACTATTCTGTATGCAGTATCTTCATCTTACTGCATTCTGTTGTAGATAAAAGCGTTATCATTTAAACGTTGCTCTTCAGGCTTGTACCTGCAAAGTAAGCTGCCATATTGCAAAGTTGGTTCCACAACAGTGGGTCATGTGATGCACACGGCACCTTCTATTTCTAAAGTTGAGGAAGCAGATTAAGATCTGCAGTGTCTAAGAAGAACGGCTTCAGGCAGACAGGCACTGTTATGTTTAAAAATAGCACGAGCAGGGAAGCAATTGTGAGGGGGAGGAGAGGGAGGAAAGAAAGCAAACACTCTGCATATAAAATTGTAACGAGACATTTGCATTCATCTACATTACATATTTACTCCGGAGACTTTCTTCCCCCTGTGCATTCCTCTCCTCCCCCTGTGCATTCCTCTCCTCCCCCTGTGCATTCCTCTCCTCCCCCTTCCTTCCCTGAGTGTGCTATTTATAAACATAACAGTGCCTGTCTGCCTGAAGCGTACTTCTAAGACACTGCAGAGCTCATTCTGCTTCCTTTAGAAATAGAAGGTGCCGTGAGCATCACGTGACCCACTGTTGTGGAACGTGCGTTGCAATATGGCAGCATACTTTGCAAGTACAAGGCTGCAGAGCAATGTTTAAGTGATAAAGCTTTTACCTACAAAAGAATGCAGTAAGATGAAAACTGAATACAGAATTAAAGTCAGTATATTTTGCATAATGAGAAAAAGTTGGTTTAAAATATTTCAAGCAGGTGTTGTGGTTCCCTTTAAGGAAGTTTACTATAAAATTTGTTTTTTTTTACCTTGCAGCTGGGCAGTAACTAACAGATAACTTTTTACACAGGACTTACACTGGTGAGCTGATTAAATTGTGAGGTAAAATATCTTTCTTTTTCACACAGAGATGCTCAGGTGATATTTTCCTGTCAGCTTATTACAGTTATACTGCATCAGTTTCAAGTGATTTAGCATATGAGTAATATGTCCCTTTAAAAGGAACATTAAAGGGATATGAAACACTGTTCAGATAGAGCATGCCATTTTAAGCAACTTTCTAATTTACTCCTATTATCATTTTTTCTTTGTTATTTTGGTATCTTTATTTGAAAAGCAGGAATGTAAATTAGGAACCCGGAACATTTTTGGTTCAGCGCCTGGGTAGCCCTTGCTGATTGGTAGCTAAATGTTGAAAGCTAAACCTAGGTAAGCTTATATGCTAAATTATAAGACCTTGAAGGCCACCTCTTATTTCAATACATTTTGACCGTTTTTCACAGCTAGAAAGTGATAGTTTATGTATGCCATATAGATACCATTGGGCTTACTCCTGTGAGTTACTTGTGAGTCAGTGCACTGATTATCTAAAATGCAAGTCTGTCAAAAGAACTGAAATAAGGGGGCAGTCTGCAGAAGCTTAGATACAAGGTAATCACAGATATTATAAAAAGTGTATTAATATAACCATGTTGGTTATGCAAAACTGGGAAACGGGTAATAAAGAGATTATCTAACTTTTTAAACAATAAAAATTCTGGAGAAGACTGTCCCTTGAAACATTTTGGCGTAGATTACAAGTGAAGCACAATTAGTAGTGCAGGGTGCGTTATCTTGTATTCAACCGAACTCAGAGAATAACACACATGTGGTATTACAAGGGAATGGTTAAAATGGAACCTTAGCAACTTAACGTGTCCCAGACTTTGTAGTCTGCCCTATACAGCAAGAGCACTCACACACTCACTGTGCTCATATTACAAGTGATTTCTATATGTATGTATTTGTGAGGCGCTTTATCTGTAAGGTTCATTGAAATAATATAGCACAGAAATGAGGGGTTTTCTTTATAAAAACGTATTAAATGAATTATCTACAAAAATCCACTTTAATGGTGTTTTTCTGTTGAAAATAATTTTCTAAAGAATTGTGATCGACCTCTAAACAAAGATCTTCATTACTTGAGCAGATTAGCACTCAAGGGTTATCCAACATGAATTATACTGTGCACTATTATACAATAGAGTCTACTATTGCTTGAGAGATAAAAAATAAAAACTTTAGACTTATAAGCAAAAAATTGGAAAGGGTTGTAGTTGTGCAATGTTAACGTACCAGCACTAATATTCTTCAGCACCATTTGTAATCTAGACCTTTATGGGGAAGAACAATTTGAGTTTAATGCCCTTATAATCTGACTTATAAAATGATTTAATATAAACATTTGTAATTTAACCTACATTTTTCAAAAGTGCATAACAGTGGAAATTATGCACCATCCAATTCAGCAGATTTGTAGCTATTCCTGTAAAACTGGAAAATTCAAAGCTGATTGTTTGAATGACTGCACAACTGGAACATTCAAAGATAATTGGTTGAGCAGTTTTTGAGATGTTATTTTAAAAGAAGTGCAATTTTGTCAAAATATTTACACTTTCATAAAAGTGAGGAGCTTTAAAGGGATATTAAACCAAAAAAAATTTCTTTCATGATTCCGACAGAGCATGCAATTTTAAGCAACTTTCTATTTCACTCCTATTATCAATTTTGCTTTTTTCTCTTGCTATCTTTATTTGAAAAAGCAGGAATATACACTTACAAGCCGGCCCATTTTTGGTTTAGCACCTGGGTAGGGCTTGCTGATTGGTGGCTAAATGTATCCACCAATCAGCGAGCGCTACCGAGGTGCTGAACCAAAAATAGGCTGGCTCCTAACCTTACATTTCTGCTTTTTCAAATAAAGATAGCAAGAGAATGAAGAAAAAGCATAATTTATGTAAGAACTTACCTGAAAAATTCATTTCTTTCATAGTGGTAAGAGTCCATGAGCTAATGACGTATAGGATATACATTCCTACCAGGAGGGGTCAAAGTTATAAATACACCTCCCACCACACACATACCTCAGTTTTAACGTATATCGAAGTAGTGAGTTGTAAAAAGGAGTAAAAAATCATACAAAAAGAGGAACTGGAAAAAAAAGTGCTTTTATACAAAAAATGTATAACCACCAAAAAAAGGGTGGGTCTCATGGACGCTTGCCACTATGAAAGAAATTAATTTATCAGGTAAGTTCTTACATAAATTACCCAAGATGTGGAAATCCACAGAGTCACTAGAGAGGTAGGGATAAAATAAAAACAGCTATATTCGCTGAAAAAATTAAATCCAAATAATAATTAAGTTTTCTTAAATTTCAAAAACTCAAATCATAGGCAAAGGAATCAAACTGAGACAACTGCCTGAAGAACCTTTCTACCAAAGACTGCTTCTGAAGAAGTAAATACATCAAAATGGTAACATTTAGTAAATGTATGCAAAGAAGACCAAGTTGCTGCTTTGCAAATCCGATCAACTTAAGCTCCATTTTAGAAAGCCCAAGAAGTGGCTACTGATCTAGTAGAATGAGCTGTAATTCTTTGAGGCAGAGACTGCCCCGCTTCCAAATAAGTCTTGTGAATCAAAAGTTTTAAGCAAGATGCCAAAGAAATGGCAGATGTTTTTTGACCTTTCCTGGAAACAGAGAAAATAACAAATAAACTAGAAGTCTTTCTGATTAGGACACAAGGAAGGAATAATTATTTCTCTACTAATGTTGTTAGAATTCACAACCTTAGGTATAAATTTAAACGAAATCTGTAAAACCGCTTTATCTTGATGGAATATCTAGCAGAAGAGATAGCCAAAAGAAACAACACTTTCCAACAAAGTAGTTTAATATCCAAATAATGCATAGGCTCAAAAGGAGGAGCCTGCAAAATCTTTTTTGCAGACAAATCCCTATCTAAACCAGGCTGAAGAAACTGTAAAATCTGAGGAATTCTAAAAGAATGCCAAGAAAAATTATGAGAGGAGCACCATGAAATATAGGTTTTCCAAACCCGTTAATAAATCTTCCTTGAAGCAGACTTATGGGCCTGTAACAAGGCTGCCAACTGGGCATCCGGACAAGATCCGCATACCAGAACATGTGAGGCCATGCTGGTGCTATCAAAAACACATTAGATTGTTCTACTATGATCTTGGAGATCACCCTTGGAAGAAGAACTAGAGGCAGAAAAATGTAAGCAGGTTGGTAAAACCAAGGAACTACTAAAGCATCCACCATCTCTGCCTGAGGATCCTTGGATCTGGAAAGATATCTGGGAAGTTTCTTGTTCAAATGAGAGGCCATCAAATCTATTTCTGGAAGACCCCACATTTGTACAATCTGATGAAACACATCTGGATGGAGAGACCACTCCCCCGGATGCAAAGTCGGATGACTGAGATAATATGCTTCCCAATTGTCTACACCTGGAGTATAAATCACATATTAGACAAGAGTTGGACTCTACCCAAGAAAGTATCCAAGATACTTATTTCATTGCTAAAGAGATGTGAGTCCCTCCCTGATGATTGACATATGCCACTGTTGTGATATTGTCTGTCTAAAAATGAATGAAAAGTTCTCTCTTTAACAGAGGCCAAGCCTGAAGAGCTCTGAAGACAGCACAGAGTTCTAAAATATTGATTGGTAACCTCGCCTCTTGAGGTTTCCAAACCCCAGACAGCTCCCCAACCTGTAAGACTTGCATCCGTTGAGATCACAGTCGAGGAAGGATGAACAAAAGAGGCCCTTTGAACAATCCGATGATGGTCCAACCACCATGACAGAGAGAGTTGAATGTTGGGATTTAAGTATATCAGTTGTGATATCTGATTATAATCCCTGCACCATTGATTCAGCATGCAAAGCTGCAGAGGTCTCAAATGAAAACAGGCAAAGGGGATCCCGTCCGATGCTGCAGTCATAAGACCTAAAACTTCCATGTACATAGCCACTGAAGGGAACGATTGAGACTGAAGGTTTAGACAAGCTAAAACCAATTTCATTTGCCTCTTGTCTGTTAAAGACAGAGTCATGGACACTGAATCTATCTGGAAACCTAAAAAGGTGACCATTGTTTGAGGAATCAAGAAACTCTTTTGTAAATTGAGCCTCCAACCATGCCTTTGAAGAGAAGACACTAGTTGTTTCGTGTGAGATTCTGCTAAATGAAAAGACTGAGCTAGTACCAAGATATCGTCGAAATAAGTAAACACCGCAATACCCTGCTCTCTGATTACAGATAGAAGGGCACCAAGAACCTTCGAAAAGATTCTTGGAGCTGTTGCTAGGCCAAATGGAAGAGCAACAGACTGGTAATGCTTGTCTGGAAAAGAGAATTTCAGAAACCAATAATGGTCTGGATGAATTGGAATATGAAGATAGGCATCCTGTAAGTCTATTGTGGACATAAAATGCACTTGCTGAATAAAAGGCAGAGTAGTCCTTGTAATCACCATCTTGAACATTGGGACTCTTACAAAATGATTTAAAAGTTTCAGATCCAGAACTGGTCTGAAAGAATTCTCTTTCTTTGGGACAATGAATAGATTTGAATATAACCCCAAACCCTGTTCCTGTAGAGGACCTGGAACAATCACCCCTGAAAGCTCTAGATCTGAAACACAATTCAGAAAAGCCTGAGGTTTTACAGGATTTGTTGAACATGAGAAAGAAAGAATCTTCTCATGGGAGGACTTATTCTGAAACCTTTTTGATACCCTTGAGACACAATATTCTGAATCCATCCACTTATTCTGAATGGAACCTGACCAATTTTTCTGAAATATTTTCAATCTGCCCCCCACCAGCTGAACTGGATTGATGGCCCCACCTTCATGCAGTCTTAAGGGCTGGATTTGTTTTTTTATAAGGATTGGTTTTATTCCAATTTGAAGATGGCTTCCATTTGGAACCAGAGGCCCTAGGGGAAGGAGTAGACTTTTGTTCCTTATTCTGACGAAAGGAACAAAAAAACGATTAAGACCCTTAAATTTACCCTTAGACTTTTTATCTTGAGGTAAAAAAACTCCTTTCCCCCCAGTAATAGTGGAAATAATAGAATCCAATTGAGAACCAAATCAATTCTTACCCTGGAAAGATAGAGATAATAATCTAGATTTAGACACCATGTCAGCATTCCAAGATTTAAGCCATAAAGCTCTTCTGGCTAAAGACATAGATTTAACATCGATCTTAATAATGTCAAATATAGCATCACAAATGAAATGATTAGCATGTTGAAGCAGAAGAATAATGCTAGACAAATCATGATTTTCTACTTGACGAGCTAAACTGTCCAACCAAAATTTACAGCAGCAGCCACATCAGCCATTGAAATGGCAGGTCTAAGAATATAACCAGAATGTAAATAAGCTTTTCTTAGATAATATTCAATCTTTCTATCTAAAGGATCCTTAAAAGAAGTACTGTCTTCCATAGGAATAATAGTACGTTTGGCAAGAGTGGAAATAGCCCCATTAACCTAAGGGACTTTTTCCCAAAACTCTAATTTGGCCACTGGTAAAGGATACAACTTCTTGAACCTAGAATAAGGATTAAAAGAAGAACCAGGCTTAGACCATTCTTTAGTAATCATATCAGAAACAGCATCTGGAATAGGAAAAACCTCAGGAGCAACCTTAGGAGGTTTAACAACAGAATTTAAACGCTTACTAACTTTGTTATCAAGAGGACTAGACTCTTCAATACCCAAAGTAACCAGAATTTCCTTTAACAAAGAACAAATATAATCAATCTTAAACAGATAGGAAGATTTGTCAATTTCAAAATCTGAATCAGGATCCTCTGAACCAGAGGAATCCTCATCAGCAGAGGATATTTCAGTATGCTGTCGGTCAATATAAAGTTCATCATAATTATGAGAAGTTTTAAAAGACCATTTGCAATTATTTGAAGGCAGAATAGCAGACATAGCCTTATCTATAGCTTCAGCAATATAATTCTTTGCATCTGAAGGAATATCAGGTACATTAGACGTTGAAGGAACAACAGGTGATGTATTAGTACTAATAGAAACATTATCCACATGCAAAAACGTATCATAACAGATGCCACATAATTGGGCTGAAGAAATAACATCAGTTAATTTACAACAGAGACACTTAGCTTTGGTAGAACTGTGTTCAGGCAGCATGGTTTCTACAGCAACATTAGAGGCAGGATAAGACTGAGACATCTTGCAAAATGTAAAAAGAAAAAAACAACATTTAAAATAATCTTCCCACTCATAAATTCCATACTGAAACTGATATTCTGCAGAAAAGGGAAATATACATAGACCTGACTCTTGGCAAATCTAAGTAAATACATATATTTAAAACTTTATAACATAAAGCACCAAACATAGCTGAGAGTGTCTTAAAAAATGACACATACTTACCAGAAGACACCCATCCACATATAGCAGACAGCCAAACCAGTACTGAAACATATCAGCAGAGGTAATGGTATAGGAGTATAACGTCAATCTAAAATGGGAGGCAGGGGATGAACCCCTGCGGCCGATTACAGAGAGCCTTTAAAAGGATTTCCCATGGGTAAAACCACTAAATCAACAGGCAATACTCCCTTCACATCCCTCTGACAAACTCTGTACTCTGAGAGGAATTGGGCTTTAGAATGCTTGGAAGTGCCTATCACCGAAGTAATCAAGCACATCTTACTTCACCACCTCCAAAGGAGGCAAAGTTTGTAAAACTGAGGTATGTGTGTGGTGGTAGGTGTATTTATAGGCATTTTAAGGTTTGGAAAACTTTGCCCCCTCCTGGTAGGAATGTATATCCCAAACATACGTCACTAGCTCGTGGACTCTTGCTACTTACATAAAAGAAATTGATAATAGGAGTACATTAGTATCCCTTTAACCACCAGGGCCCAAATAGCTTTAAAAAAATAGATAAATATGATATGGTGAGCTAGTTTAGAAATTGGGTGTCTTTTTTCTGTTTTGGAGACATGTTTTAAAATGTAATTTTTATTTGATCATGTACATAAGGTTTTTTTCATAATATTTTTTGTTCTCAAGTCAGTTAGAGAGAGGGTAAGCCTGGACCTCTGACTTCTGTGTTATGTTTGCCTGTCTCCGACTGTATCTAACTGTAGTGTGCTTCCTGTTAGAGGTATAGTGCTGTATGTTGGTGGGCTATATAACCATTTTTTTAAAAGTACTTATAGTTGCCTGCTTCTTTTGTATATATTCTTTGTACTATATTTGTTTTAGTTTCTTAAGAAAAGAAAGTACATTAATTGGCAAACATTTTATATTACAATTACAAAGTGTGTACTGTCCCTTTAAACTGTCCCCACCTCTTGGGAACTTTGAATGACATCATCAGTTGCATCAATAGTGACATCATCTATGACATCAACAGTAGCATCACTAATGACATTACCCATTACATTATCCTACATTTAGAATATACAGCCCAGACATTTGCAATAGCATTTAAATAAATTATTAATTTTATTTGTAATGTGAAAGCAGATTCCTCATTGCTATACTGGTGGTAAAGTAAACAAAGACAGGGAATATAGACTGAGACAGAAGGATCTGTCTGTCTGTCTGCCTATCTATCTATCTATCTATCTATCTATCTATCTATCTATCTATCATCTATCTATCCATCCATCTAAAAACAATATGTACAAAAAGCATTATGTCCCCTTAGGTGTAAAGGCTGGATACCCTTGAGTTATATGCAAACCGCAGAATTTTTATTGTAAGTCCATCTCAGTCAGTACAAATATAAAATGTCATATAATTAAACAAAATTATACTATACTTAAATATTTAGTCCTACTTAGTTAAAAAAAGAAAGCATTTTCATACTACAGTAGACTTTCTAAATATATGAAATAATGCTTCAAAAATCATCTAGCAATTTTAAAATATTTACATACACAGAACAATTTTCATTTAATCAGTGTCTCATTAGAGCAGTGTTTGTCAGTCAAGTATGAAACTACCCTCCAGTGCAATCTAGCTCCAAAAATAAAAATAGATAGCAAAGAAGAGGTTTTCTTGCATTTGCTCCTGTAAACCATCTTAGGCCGTCATATATATGGTGCAAACGAACTGACAGCCGAATTTTTTCTTTCCATTTAAATGCATAATATTTACTTAAATGGATAGCCAGTATCTTGTAATTAGAAGATATGTCTGTTGTCTTGCTATAGAATAACATATCAGCCAAATAAAAAAAAAGTAAAACAAATTAACCTCTTGTTTGATGCAGATGTATTTCAATACACAATCCCCACCATTTTCTTAATTATAGGAGCCCATCTGGGCTTGAGTCTGCAGACAACACGCCTAGCCACTGTCATTATGTTAGCATAAAGTGCATTGATTTTATAGATGTTATCTGTTAAAGCCAATTATGGAAAAAACAATTTTATATTAAACGCTCAGTGTTTACTGTCCCTTTAAAGCTTTTAAATTCTATATAACTGATAGGAGAAACAACTAGACTTATACATAAAAGGACTACAGAGGTATTTTAGCAACTTGTTAAGTGTCAGGCACGGAATGACAAGCAGATCAATAGACAGCATTTTGTCTAGAACATTGTATACATTACTGGTGCATTGAACTTATTTGACCAAACCTTCTATCCAACCATGTTAGGCAGTATCTGTAGAACCTGAAACTCAGCACTTTTTTAAATATCACTGTCAACTAATAAAGCAGTGGGAATTCTGCTCAGCCAGTTAGCAATCAGTCCTTAAAGGGATAGGAAAGTCAAACTTAAACTTGCATGATTTAGATAGAGCAGTAATTGTAAGACACTTTTAAATTGACTTCTATTTTCAAATGTGCTATGTTCTCTTGGTATCCCTTGTTGAAAAAGTATACACACATATCCTACACTAGTTAGAGCTAGTTGCTGATTGGTACCTGCACACATTTGTCTTGTGTGATTGGCTAAATAGATGTGTTCAGCTAGCTGCCAGTAGTGCAATGCTGCTTCTTCAGCAAAGGATAACAAAATAATGAAGTACATTTGATAATAGAAGTAAATTGGAAAGTTGTTTAACATTGTATGTTCTATCCAAATCATGAAATACATTTTTGGGGCTTTCTGTTCATTTAAAGGAACAGTAAAGTCAAAATAAAATGTTCATGATTAAGCAGGTGCATTCAGATTATTTGTGATCATTTCACACACACACTAAGATCTGGATTTGCATTTTCACAAGAAGGAATCATGCTCTGAAAAGAGCCGAATGCTGCGAGCAGCCAAATGATTCTGCATGCGGATCAACATGAATGATCCGAATGCACATGCCTATTCATGATTCAGATACAGCATGCAATTTAAAAAAACTTTCCAATTTACTTCTATAACACAATTTGCTTTGTTTTCTTAGTTTTGTTTGTTGAAAAGAATACCTAGGTAGGCTCAGAAGCAGTAATGCATTATTGGGAGATAACTGCTGATTGGTCGCTGTATATCTATTATCAAATTTGCTTAATTCTTTTGGTATCCTTCATTGAAGCTGCAACAATTCACTACTGGGAGATAGCTGAACACATTAAGTGAGCCAATGACAAGAGGAATATATATATATATATATTCCTCTTGTCATTGGCTCACTTAATGTGTTCAGCTATCTCCCAGTAGTGAATTGTTGCAGCTTCAATGAAGGATACCAAAAGAATTAAGCAAATTTGATAATAGAAGTTGTTTAAAATTGTATGAACTGAACCATGAAAGAAAAAAAATGGGGCTGTATGTCCCTTTCAGTCCCATTTATACACAGGTACACACTTCCTATTAGTTTCAAAATCTAAATAATCAGCTATAATTGAACATTTTTGTACATGCAAAAATGTTAATGTTTAAAAATGTGTCGTTCACATGAATTAAATAACTTTAGAATTCAAAGCTCAGCCAAAATTATGCACAATTAACCCTCACCATTTCATGCTAAATTATTAGTGACTAAAGACCTTTTGATCATTATATCAACATGACTCTGTGTTGGCAAAGGATTTTCAAGTAATCGTGCAACAATTTAAAGGAATATGAAACCCCAATTTGTTTTCTTTCATTATTCAGACAGAGCATGCAATTTTAAGCAACTATCTAATTTTTTTCCTATTATCAGATTTTCTTCGTTCTCTTGGTATCTTTATTTGAAAAAGCAGGAATGTAAGCTTAGGAGCCCACCTATTTCTGGTTCAGAACCCTGGGTAGAACTTACTGATTGCTGGCTACATTTACATGAAAAAATGTCGATTTCATATCCCTTATGCAAGATACTCCTGTCTATAAATGTTTTCTATCAATAAATACAGACACTTCAGATCTCTTTGTCAGATCATTTATAGATAGAACTGCTTGTACAATAACTAAGTACATTTAAGTGTTTTAATTCATTTTAGAAAAAAAAAAAAGAATGCAATAAAATCTTTGTTTTCTATTTAGCAGCCAGCTAATCTATATATGTACAATTGGACACCAGGGTTCACTAAAGAAACAGAAATTTGATTTTGTATTTTTCTGTTTGTACACTTGCTGTGCCGTTTCATTTCCTTATTAGATTTTCAGAGCAATTCTCTTTTTTTCTAATCTTTTGAGTTCCCTTGTGTCTATCCCAAACATTATTGAATTATTTTGCCAACTCAGCTAAGAGGCTTTTCCTCAACCTTTCTAGTGAAGAAGTACTCTCCAGCGGTTCCCTTGTGTCCATCCTTTCAGTTTTATAACATTACCTCTCATTTAGGGACTCGGCTCTGTACAGGATATGGACCTTTTTTTTTTTTACTTATTTATACAACTCTGTCTTGTGAAAAGTTGAAATCGCTTTGCCTCTCTCTGCTTATAATTTATTAGTGAACATGGGGAACTCCTAAAGGAAATCCTCACGGGTGTTCTAATGCAATCTCTGCTAAATTTAATATATCTTCCCTGAAAAGCTCCTGCTCAGCACACTTTATATTTCTGATACAATACTGCTGGGGCATATTTGTCAAGGAAATTTTCCTCTTTAAAGATATGCATTTGATTATGAACTTCGTCTCCTTAACATGAATTGATCGAGCTGTTTTATATCTGTTTTGCAAACGGTCATCAGTGAATGATTTAGGGATTTTGACTAGAGGGAATTTATTTCACATCAAAAGGTGATGTAAACCTCTCATGTTACTAATTTATTTCAAATGAAAGATGTTTGATTAGTGCTGCTTGCAGACCCTACTATATCATATTAATTATGAGGAACAAGTAATTAAACAGTCTAAAAGCCACAGAGGCAAACGTATGGTGAGCTACAGAGATAATCGCATTATCTAAACTTTTTGTATGAACGCATCATTTGCTAAGCCTACCTGTACCCCAAATGGAATTGGTAGCTGCAAGCAGTGAATCAAAGGTATAATATGAATAAAGAACCGATTAAAGTGACCTAAAACTGAATTTTGCATGCGCAGCATGAATATTTAAAAATTACTACAAATTTTAACAAAGCACTTGTATTTGTAAAAATGCTTCAGACAATATTATCATTTAAATTTACAGTCAACACCAGAATTTTTGTTGTTTAAAAAGATAGATAATCCCTTTATTACCCATTCCCCAGTTTTGCATAATCAACACAGTTATATAAATACACTTTTTACCTCTGTGATTACCTTGTATCTTTGCCTCTGCAAACTGCCCCCTTATTTCAGTTCTTTTGACAGACTTGCATTTTAGCCAATCAGTGCTCACTCCAGTGTAACTTCATGTGCATGAGCTCAATGTTATCTATATGAAACACACAAACTAATGCCCTCTAGTGGTCAAAATGCATTTAGAGGCAGTCTTCAAGGTCTAAGAAATTAACATATGAACCTCCTAGGTTTAGCTTTCAACTAAGAATAGCAAGAGAACAAAGCAAAATTTGTGATAAAAGTAAATTGGAAAGTTGTTTCAAATTACATTCCCTATTTAAATCATGAAAGTTTTTTTTAACTTGACTGTCCCTTTAAGCTTAGTGCACAAACACCTGATTCCTGCGCATGCGGTGTGCCAGAGGCGATGTATGATAATAAATAGTGACATTTCTTAAAAGCATTTATCATGCATTACAAAATTCTTTGTGTGGCTTTAAAAGGTAAAATGTGCATCAATTACTTTTTTAAAGGGACAATAAAGTCAAAATGCAACTTTCATAATTAAGACAGAACACACACTTTTAAATAACTTCCCAATTTATTACATTATCTAATATGCTTCATTCTCTTGGTATCCTTTGTTGAAAATCATACCTAGGTAGGCACAGGAACAGCAATGGCTGCACATATATGCCTTTTGGTATTGGCTAAGCCGAATGCATTGCTGCTCCAACAAGGAATTCCATAAAATGAAGCAAATTTGATAGAATAAAACTGAGAAGTTGTTTAAAACTGTATGTTCTCTGAATCATGAAAGAAAATCTTCTGTTTCGTGTCCCTTTAACTGCATCAATTTCTCTATTTTCCATTATGGTTTTACACTAAGTGATATTTCTCACACTTGGCTGAGAGTTACATTGCACCTGCACCCAACAAAACTGTAAAAAGTCACTTCAAATATTTTGTGACTTTAAAAAAGTTACCATTTACTTGTAGTATACAAATAAATACATATTTATTCTGGTATCCTTTTTTAAAATTTGCTCCTTTCCATGAGAGCATACTGAGGTAGGCTCAGGAATGTGCATGTGTCTTGAGTTCTATGTTACACATATAGTGCTCAAGACACGTGCACGCGCCTGAGACTACATCAGTATGCTCTCATGGAAATGAGCTATAATTCAAACAAGGATCCCTAGAGAAATAGGTACATTTGATAACAAAAGTAATCTGGAAAGATATTTTTTTTAACTGAATGCTTTATTTGACTTCCATGTCCAATTAATAACAACCATTTTTTGTTTTAAATGATTTCATTTGTTTAAGATTAAAATGCTTTTACTGTTAATATATACTTTAAATTAAAACTGATTTCAGTATTAAACACAGATATTTCTAATGCCTGTAGTTTTTAATGGATGAAAGAAATTGACTGAAACTAGCCAAATGCTTTTGATTGTTTCACTATATTAACAGTTATTGACAAGCGTAAAATCTTTTTAACCCAAGTTTTTTCTTTTATGATTCAGACAGAAGATACAATTCTAAACAACTTTCCAGTTTACTACTATTTACAAATTTGCTTCATTCTTCTGGTATCCTTTGTTGAAGCAGCAGCAATGCACTACTGGGAGCTAGCTGACACAAAAAAAGAAGAAATTAATGCATGAACAGCCAGGGTTTTCAGAATGAGAACATTATAACTATTAACCAGCTTAAATACAAGTTTGGGCTACATTGACCTAAATAATATATGTATCAATTCTAAAATGTTATGTTGCTTAAAAGTATATTGAATCTGGCAATTATTGCCATGTTTCTTAGCTAATCTGTTCCCATTATGAGTGGAGTCATGCGCGAGCGATAAAGGGCTTAACGCGGCTGTTTGAGCGTGTCAGGTTTTTTGCCCGTATTACAAGTTGAAAGTAAACACAATCGCTTGAGCGTAATTCAAGTTAACACACGTCAGGTAGAAATATGTATTTATGATTGAATAGAACATATTATTGTATGTGAAGAACATAGGAATGTGAAATATTCAAATTTTCATGCCGGATTAGTTTAGAGTTAGAGTCTTAAATAGCGCTCCACTTGTAATCTAGCTCTAAATGTACTAGTTACGTATTTTATGGAAATATGGCTAATTCATCGCTTTGGGTTTTCAGGAAAGTCAGAACAGAAACCTATTACTATGATGTAGTAGATAGTCAGATAGGGAGTCCACATTGGTTATGGTTCAAGCTTACAATTTTGTTTTTGTGACCGAATACTGTCAGGTGTCAGATTTTGCGATGGGAATAAAAAAGAATTTACCCATGTTTGGAATGTTAACTCTTGCACAAGCAAAAAATAGGGGGTTAATTCTAAGTCTTATGCTTCTCTTTATTATTCATATTACAATAACATTGTTACAAGTAACCAATCACAGAAACACGCATGTCAAAGTTGGGGCTTAATATTTACATACAGATTTCTCCATAAATGAGGGTACACACAATGCCCCCCCTTGGAGCCGACCCTGAATAAAACTTGCGCTGAATTTGTCTCACCTTGTCATCCAGGCATGTGTAAATTACAAAAGGTTTTAATGAGATTTTAATGATATTACATTACCACTGAATTCTGCATGGAACCTCTCACATCTGACAGATATTACAGCAGCAGCTTGTTTTAAAATCTGATATTACGATTAGGTACATGTCTGCTTGATTGATTGAGATTATTAAAGGGACATGTGATTTTAAACATCTCTAGATTTTACTTCTATTTTATCATTTGTTTTGTTCTCTTGGTATACTTTGTTGAAAGGGATACTTAGGTAGGCTCAGGAGCTGCTGATTGGTGGCTGCACATACATGCCTCATGTTAATGGCTCACCCAACGTGTTCAGCTAGCTCCCAGTAGTGCATTGCTGATACCAAGAGATGGAAGCTAAGTATATGATAGAAGTAAATTGGAAAGTTGTTTAAAATTGTATTCTCTATCTGAATAATGAAAGAAACAATTTGAGTCCCTTTAACATAAATAACATAAATATGTCTACAGGAAAGAAGTTTTAGCTATGTGAAAAACACATATTATCTTCTCTCCCCGTTGGAGCTTCAAGCATTAACTAATACATTTTGTTATGTTGCTCTCTGAATTCTGCAAAGGGACATGAAACACAATTTTTTTTCTTTCATGATTTAGAAAGAGCATGTCATTTTAAATAACTTTCCAATTTACTTCTATTATCTAAGTTGCTTCATTCTCTTGATATCCTTTGTAGAAAAGCATATCTAGATAGGCTCAGTATCTGCTGATGTGGCTGCACATAGATGCCTCATGTGATTGGCTATTGCTATTTCTTAAACATAGGATATCTAAAGAATGAAGCAAATTTGATAGAAGTAAATTGGAATGTTGTTTAAAATTATATTCTCTATCTGAATCTCAAAAGAAAAAATTTGGGTTTCATGTCCCTTAAAGTGAGGTGTGATACCATCTGACAGACCAGCATACATACATATAAAATATATAGATGAAATTCAAACTGCAATACTTATTATGATTACATTATTTGCATAAGGAAAAGAAGATTATAAAATTTAGATTTTCTTATATAGTCCCAGATTTAATATAACTTATTTGTGAAACTGTGGAATTTAAAAAGAGCGGCCCCTTGTTAGAACAGCGAGTGGGGAGATCTGCTCCATTATAGTCAATGAAGCCGCTTCTATCTTGCAACTGTAAACTTCCCAGAACATAGAACGACTTTCCCTGTCCACTGTGCATAACATTACTTAACAAATGCAAAAAACAACACCCTCTATCAAACAGTCCACTCTTACATAAGCACAAAAGAATGTTCATTAATAATAACCAAAAAAATAAAAAAAATGAGTCGGCTTCATGAAGATACACAACTAAGAGGTAAGATAATTCACATGGGCAATCGAGGTGCTGTTTAGCTAAAAAGTCCCAACCATGCATCAAGAACGCTCACAGCCAGCCCCCCGGTCACATCTGAGATTGCTAATGCAAGTCCTGATTTATCCTGCAACATTACTTTAGCAGAACAAAACAGGAAGAATATTAAAAGGGACATGAAACACAAAATATTTATTTCATGATTCAGAAAGAGCATAAAGTTTTAAACAGCTTTCAAATTTGCTTCTTTTATCTAATCTGCTTCATTCCCTTGATATCCTTTGTTGAAAAGCATACCTATGCATTCTATTATTATTATCGGTTATTTGTAGAGCGCCAACAGATTCCGCAGCGCTATAAACAAAGGGGGAGTACAACAAAACAATTATAGGGTAGAGGGCCCTGCCAAGAGTTGCACTGTTGTAGTCAGCTCTTAAGAAGGTGATCTACAAACAGCTGGACTTTTAGGCTTACATGCTAAGAGGGTTCAGGGGATTGCAGTGGAGGAGAGGAACTGGTAATAGGAAAGGTTAGCATAGGTTGTATGCGTATTCTATGGAGCAGCAAAGCACTACTGGGAGTTAGCTGCTGATTGGTGAATGCACATACTGTATATATCTCTTGTGATTGACTCACCTGATGTGTTTATCTACATCCCAGAAGTGCATTGCTGCTCCTTCAAACAAAGGATGCTGCTTCCGACCCACTCCGCTTCAGTTCCACCTGAAGCGGAAGTTAAGAAGCAGCGGTCCTAAAACCACTGCTCCTTAACTCGTCCACCACCTCTGAGGTGGCGGACAGCAATCAGCCCGATCGAATAAGATCAAGTTGATTGACACCCCCTGCTAGCGGCCGATTGGCCGCAAATCTGCAGGGGGCAGGATTGCACCAGCAGTTCGCCAGAACTGCTAGTGCAATGATAAATGCTGACAGCGTATGCTGTCAGCATTTATTGATGTGTGGCGGACATGATACACTACATCGTATCATATCCGCTCGCACTATATTAAATTGACCCCTAAGAATGAAGCAAATTTGATAATAGAAGTCAATTGGAAAGGTGTTTAAAATCATATGCTCTATCTGAACCATGAAATAAAACATTTGTGTTCATGTCCCTTTAACAATTACACATTTATAGAACCCCTTAAGACAAATCTGTGTCCAGATTGTTGCGGTTATAATTATTGTTTTTCCACATTGCTAGCGTTTCTTCTTCTCTGTGCAAGATATCATGTATTTTGCCATTTAATACAACTGCATTTTTACGTTAATCCAAGGATCGCCCTGTGGCTATAATCTAGAAATGATCAGTTAAGTGTACCTCAAACATGACCTCACCTTAAACAGGTGTCCCTGAATAATAATCTTACTCCCGTAAGAAAGTGGAAGTTATTTTACGTTATTGAAAATTATTTGCAAATCATTTCATTATTCTGAATTCCAAGGCAAACAGAATATTTCAGCATAAGACCAATTGCTGTCTAATTAAAAATATTGAGTACATTTTAATATTCAGACAAAAGAAAATACTGAGAATAATTCATAATGAAAACAGCAAGCAATAAAGATAACATTTTGGTTGTGTATATACATAAACCTAGGTCACCTGCCCATGGAAATAATAATAAAAAAAACACTTTTTGCATCCTGTAGCCAACGTTGAATAAGTGGTTCTATTATTTTATAAAATTAACATTTGTTTGCTGACAGTATAAAAATAGAATATCTTCACCAATTCTGCTTTAAAAAGTAAGCGCAGCTAGATGCATAAACTGTGTTGCATCTGTTCATCATAAAAACAACCCCCCCCTTTAACAATGAGTACTGCATGCTGGTATCCTTGCTGACAAATGACTCATCAACATCTAGATAATGAGCACAACAAGTCCTTTGTCATTTTTTTTATATCACATATTAAGTTGAACTCTACATGGAAACTGAATTTCTCAACATATGTAAAAGTAGTTTATGGGATGGCACTGGCTATGTTCTCCTTCGTATAAGAGCAAAAGTGAAGCCTACAAATGTAGTTCATATTGATGTGAAGGACTCACTCACCGGAACAAAGTCTTCAGCGCTGCATTCTTCTCCGCGGAACTTGCAACTCAGAAGCATTTCTCGGATGTCATGTCCTGCGCGGTCATAAAACTCTCTCATGTTAAATGGTTTGGGCTTAAAATTACGGAAGTTGGCCTTGTCATGGAGGATTTCCATGATCTTCTCATCCGCCAGCTGAGAGTCTGGGAGCTCATAACTGTTAAGAGATAAGGGGTAAAGAATGAATGAGTCGTACAAAGAGTGAAAGTCTAGGTTAAAGGAAAAACAGAATTAGACTGCGGAAAGAAAACTGATAACTGAAGTGGAAGAAAGGAAAAATTCATAGCAAAGAGTAGAGGAACATCAAAGAGACAAGATTAGTATTTTGTATTGGACAGATAGGACAACATGGGGAGAAAAGATCATAAATAGGTATAAACAGGAAAAAGGTGTACATTCAATTTAAAACATATTGACTAAAGCAGTGCAACGCCGCCCCCTGCAAACTTGCGGCCGCCAGCAGTGGGTGCCAATCAACCCGATCGTACACGATCGGGTTGATTTCCGGTGATGTCTGTCCGCCTGCTCAGAGCAGGCAGACAGGTTATGGAGCAGTGGTCTTTTTGACCGCTGCTTCATAACTGCTGTTTCTGGCGAGCCTGTAGGCTCGCCAGAAACACGGGCCATCAAGATTGAAAATTCTATTAATAATTTGAATGTGTTATATAGTCATAAAGGGTCATTATTATAACAAAGATAAAGTAAAGTATATTGTATTAACACACCAAAATTAATGCTCAAATTTGCTCCTTGTAAAACGCAAATGTAACAGTTTACTTGAAGAAGTAAAAAAAAACTACCTGAAAAAATTGAAATGATAAATCAGGAGAACTTCCTTTTTTCACTTGGAGACATTCATCATAATTCGCCCCAGCTACCCTTCCAAACAGCGTGCAATTTTTCGATAAATTTGTACGCACCGGTGGGCCTCTCCAAGGGGCGAGCTGCAGAGAACTTGGAAGAGAATACAAAGGAGAATTCTCCTAGTCTTTGATAATTGTAGCCCTATATGGCAGTAATTTTGCAAGAATTCTTTCAACAATATAATACATTATGCAAACACTGCTGTCATCTAGTGCTCCAATGTGTATAGCCTTATTAAAAGCATTCTTTCAAATGGGAATGAGAAAATAATATCACCTTTCTCAGCAAGGATTCTGGTCATCTCAGAAAGGATCAAAAGATCAGAAAGCAGAACAAAGGAACTATTTCAATTTGTAGGAATTTCTAGCTGCTTGAACACCTGCATCACTACATCAATAGAACAATGAAGGGAAATGTAACAGAACTTTACAGCAAATATACCTGCCATACCTTCTCTAAAAAACAGAGCTGTGAACTTCCCAAGTGTAAACATTCAAATGATTCTGAATCCCTTTAGCAATTATTGACCTAATAACTATCATAAACAAAATTCACACTACGTCATTTGTAACCCCTGCTCCCATTATCTAGAGCAACGATGGACATCTTTCTAACACATAGCGATAACAGATCAATATTTTAGATGCCTTAAGGGTCACATGTAAATGTATGGCTATTAAAAAAAAGTAAGATTTTATTTAATATTAATGTCTAGAGGTATAGGTCCAGGTTTAGTTAAGTTTATGGGTTTAGGTCTGGCACATTTTATATCTAAAACTAATGTAACATTTGTGGAAAATCTTATAGAAAAATGAAATCCCATTCCAAATGTTAAAAACATCTTGAACAGAATAATTTCAAACCTAGGTATTGCACAGAAACAGAGGTTGGGGATGGTATCTTTTAGATGAAGGGATAGACATTGGTTTGATCCTTTTTAAGCTATTTGATACCTTAAAATTCCAGAATCATCCAGCAAGTGAGGCAAGAAGCTTGCTACATGGCTCTGCATGGAACTAGATATCTTACTTCTGGGCAGACAAAAAAGTCATTCAGCAAAGACAACGTAGAAGCTGGAGTCATGGAACTAATAATGTACAGAGTCCCCTAGGGATCATTGCAATCTCCTGTTCAACATCAGTGTCAAACATTTAGCTAATCTGATAGGACCACATGGAATACAATTCCACCAATATGTGGGTGATACACAATTGCACCAAAGAACATTAATGTTTAAATGGAATACAGTATTAAACAGTATAAGATGGTTATATATAAAATGTTTAATTCTGTATAGTTAAAGGTATATGAATCCCACATTTTTCCTCTCATGATTTGGGTTTCATATCCCTTTACAATATACTTTCACTATTTATTTTGTCCTCTTTTTTGTAATTTAACTCTGAAACTTGTTTGTTTTCTAAATTCCACTGTGTCACTATAAAGTAATTGGTGCTAACATTTTTGAACTTAATTTGTCTCTTATCAGTTTCCCCTGCTAAAATCAGTTTTGAAGATATATTAAACAAGATCTTAAGTTAAGACCACTGCTTCTTAAAGGGACACTGTAGCCAAAAAAAATATTTTGTGATTCAGATAGAGCATGCAATTTTAAGCAACTTTCTAATTTACTCCTATTATCAAATTGTTTTCATTTTCTTGTTATGTTTATTTGAAAAGCAAGAATGTAAGTTTAGATGCCGGCCCATTTTAGGTGAACAACCTGGGTTGTCCTTGCTGATTGGACAGCACCTTTAAACAAGTGCTGTCCATGGTTCTGAATCCACAATTTGCTGGCTCCTTAGCTGAGATGCCTTCTTTTCAAATAAAGATTGCAAGAGAATGAAGAAAAATTGATAATAGAAGTAAATTAGAAAGTTACTTACAATTACATACTCTATCTGAATCATGAAAGAAGCATTTTGGGTTCAGTGTCCCTTTAACTCCTGTTTCCGGCGAGCCTGAGGGCTTGCGCGGAAACAGGGCGAGTTGGCCCCATTCGGGGCATAGTAAATCGGCCCCTAAGCCTCAATGAAATACAAGACTGGGGGGCATGATGATCTAAAGGTCTCTGGGTTGGTGAGATTATTAAAGAATGCTCGCCAGCCCTTCTATTTCCCCGGTGGAATAATCTAAAGCCACTGAACACAGAGTTTCCCGCTAAGGGGCGTATACTGCATTTCCATATAAAAAATGCACAATTAAATTTGTATTTTAAACATCATACAAAACAAATAATTGAATCATTCACACTAAAATTTATAAAAAATATTTATAACCCTAATAGAAAAACACATGAGTACAAAAATATAGGCGATTATAAGATGCTATATGCAGAAAGTAGCATTATGTGATTTATATTGGCTGCAGGATTTAATTTTTAAAGTGTGCCCCCTGCTCACTGATAACTTTGCTCCATGGTGCAAGTGTCCCTTTACAGCGAGCTCCTTTACTTTCAATAGTTACCATCTTGCAAATCTCAGGAACTGCTCATTTTTTTCAATAATTTTACCAGGGCAGCCCCTGCGTGGGTTAGCGAGAAAAAACACGTCTGAAATTGCGAGATTTAGATCATGGGGCCCTGGAATATGAATAATATGCTCCAAAAAAACATGGAAAAAAATAACAGATTTTTTTTTATTCTAGAGTCTAGGTCATAGTCATCTTTCAACAGTTACACTTTTGTCTGCATTTGGTAAGTATTATATCTCACATATATCTCCTACACAAGTAAAAAGCCTTGTAAACTGATGAAATCACACAGTCAGTGCGGATAGATGATCTACAGACCTAAACCTAGGGGATAAAAACATTATTGTTAGCTGTGTTGCACTCTTTTGACTCAGTTGTAACAATGCCCTTTAGATAAGAATGTGCATCCTTTGCTTAACCATAAAGTCCATACCAGTAGAGGACCTACTCAACAAAGGGCCCTGATGCAAATATTCTTTTGGGTCCCCCAAAGGTAACTCAGTAGTAAGCACTAGTAATAATATACATGCTTCTCTGCACAATGATTTTGAGGATAGAGAGATAGACAGATAGATGATTGATAGACCTGCAACATGCACTATTGAAAGGCTCCCCTGCATTAAGACTGCACATGTCTATGTATAGACAGGTTGCTATGGGCCCCCCAAGCACTTGGGCCCTGGTGCCACTGCACATGCTGCACCAATGGCAGTTCCAACCCTGGTCCATACAACACGGGAGCTTAAAGTATGACATAAGGAATTAAGGAAACCACACACAACCTTACAAGCAAAGCAATGCACAACTTTAAGTTTCTCTTGACAATCTACAGACCCTTCTACAGAACGTGTCCCCATTATCTACAAGATATAGTCCTGCACCTTATACTTTTCATAACGTCAGTTATTTCAGCTTCAGTTTGCTATACCATTCGTGGGAGATCAGCATCAGTAATATGCACTTGCCGTTGGAGAACCAGCCTCACCCCACATTCGTAAAAAGGCTTTGCTTTAAAAACATTGCTCTTTGAATAGGATATTCAAGATAACCCTAAATATACTGTTTTTCTACCTCCCTCTATGTTCTTTCCATCCTCCCTGTTTCTTCTGTTTAATCTTCTTTGTAAGTTGGTTTTGAGCCTATGTACTATTTCCCCTCTAGAATATATGCAACTTGAAACAGGGCTTTTCCTGTTTATGCAAGATCATAGATAGATAGGTACACTGTCAGAAAAAAGGGTACAGTTGGGGTCCGTTTGTGAACACTTAGGGTACAACTGCTGTGGTTGTACCCTCAATGGCTCATAATTACACCTTAAAGAACCAATATGTACCATTTAGCGGTAATTAAGGTACAGATATGTTTCCAACTGTCAAAGGGTTCATGTCTGTACCATTTAATCCCCCCAAAAAGGTTGAGGGGGATGGGTGGTTCAAGGCTGCCAAACCCTGCAAGTCCATATCATTTGTGCACCTCAATTATTCAATGAACACATAACTGTCAGTCACCCAAAATGAATTCAACATACATGTTGCACAGCAAAATAATTAATCTTCAATGGTAATATGCAAGAAGTGGGCAAGGCAACAAAAATATTTAACCTATATCTTCAATAACACTGTGTTGCTGGTTCTAAATATCACACAAGCACTTAACATGTTAATGTTTATATTTAGAGCATAAAGATGATAACTCTTTTTTTTTTTTTTTTTTCAAATAATTTTTTATTGAGGTATTGAACAGTATCATCAAAACAAACAATGTGTTCAGGCACGGATTATAAGTAATAAAAATAATTATACATGACTCTTATAAAAAGGAGATTTGAACTAGAACAATAAAGTCTCTGTGTAACAATGGTTATCCCCGTACTCAAGTGGTAGTATTACTGTACATTTATGGATGAGAACCGTAATCATATAGTAAAATACATTCAATAGAGATGGCATAACCACTGAGATGGGATGTAACACTACTTCTGAGACGATAAGCTTAAAGTATAGCTCAGATTATAGCAAACAGGGGTGACTGAGACACATAATAATGAAACCTTGTTTTTTATATAATATAGCAAATGATCCCTACTCTGATATAGGTACTCTATAATCTTTAAACTGTATGATGTAGGGAGTTGGCTTTTGTCTGGCCTCTCTTGGGCCAAAGTGTATAAAGGGGAAATTCAGCGGGCAAGAGCCGCTCGATAAAAGGGGGGGGGAGTGAAGGGGGGGGGGGCGGAGCCTTTTAAGGTAACTATATAGCATATCTGGGTTTCCAAAATGAATAGAATAAAAAAAGAAAATAAATTTAGATTGGATGAGGGTGGTATACATGACTTGGGGAGCCTTTTAATTAACCTCATGAGCATATATGTATGCATGGGATGTCTGCTTAGGGAATGTATCTTTGAAAGTGAGATGAAGTATCAATTTCTTTGTGAGGTTCATGGGATCATGGTAAAGTAGGCCTAATAGATAAGTTAGTCTGAAGGTATTCAAGGATAGTTATTTAAACTGCAGGTGTATTGGGGGAAATGCCCCCCGTTCAGCTAAGGGTCAAGGTAAATATTATGCTAGAAGCAAAATAATGGTGTTAGATGAGCTTATGGTAAGCCACAATGCTAGGCCCCGACATATAAACAAACAGGAAGCTAATCTGGGGAACCTTCTAATTAGTATAGTAGTTACAGGTATGTATAGATAATGTCTGTGTGGGGGAGATGCTTCTAAATTATGGGATGACTTAGTTAATTCTTTGTATTATTCATAACGTAGAGTTAGATAGAGGCTGGGGGAGACTAGGCGTATATCCTGCTAGTGTACGGTAGGAGAGATAGTAAGATGACTGAGCATGCACCAATTAAGGGGTAGAATTAAAACAAGGCACCCACTTAGACAGATATCTCTATCACCATGTATGCTATTAGGTATTGTATACATATCTCAGACCAAGTTCACTAAATAAACTATTATGCTGAGCCGTGTCTTCCCAGTGAACACGGCCCAACAACGTCTACAATAACTAAAGGAGAGATTATGTATGCTTAGATGAGATGTGGGATGGGGGAGTCATCTGCTAATGTAATAGAGTTTACCTGGGATGGGAGAGGAAATCTTAATGAAGCTGGGTGGGGAAAAGACTGAAATAAGTAGGCAAGCTTAATTAAAGGGTTACTACTTGCATGTGCAATAATCTACTGTAAAGCTTATTATTAAAGGAACTAAGCGGGCTGTTGTATCTCCTAGAATAATCCTATGAATTCTCCTCAGAGTTACCATTTATAATTACATCTACATAGTATAGACTATAACTCCTAGAGACAGTGTAAGCAAGTAGATTGTAAGAGAAATATTTACTCTGTTCAGCCCACACCATAAAATTCGCAGAGATACATGTTTGGCCAGGAATCCTCCTATACCCTACAACCATATTTTAAAGAGTCTTATGCACCCCCTAATATAGCAACGTACTTCATGTAAAAATAACTTGCAGCCTAAGCTTGTAATAACTATACAGGGGTAGGGATTTAAAAACTCTTAAATACTCAACGTGCGTAACAGAGGTTAACCAGTTAGACATAGGTCTTCCGGTCAGCATACCTATAATAAGACATAACAAAAAAGGAGTAGCCCTGCTATCATTTTCGTAAACGTAATTTCTTCTGTTAAGTGTGATCAGTCCACGGGTCATCATTACTTGTGGGATATTAACTGCTCCCCTACAGGAAGTGCAAGAGGATTCACCCAGCAGAGTTGCTATATAGCTCCTCCCCTCTACGTCACCTCCAGTCATTCTCTTGCACCCAACGACTAGATAGGATGTGTGAGAGGACTATGGTGATATATTTAGTTTTTATATCTTCAATCAAAAATTTGTTATTTTATAATAGCACCGGAGTGTGTTATTCCTTCTCTGGTAGAATTTGAAGAAGAATCTACCTGAGTTTTTCTATGATTTTAGCCGGAGTAGTTAAGATCATATTGCTGTTTCTCGGCCATCTGAGGAGAGGTAAACTTCAGATCAGGGGACAGCAGGCAGATTAATCTGCAAAGAGGTATGTAGCAGTTTATTATTTTCTGACATGGAATTGATGAGAAAATCCTGCCATACCGTTATAATGTAAACTCAGCCTTGAATGCAGTAGATGTAGCTGATATCAGGCTGTCATGTATGTATATTTTACACTTCAGTTTTCTGGGAAATGGTACTTCTCTGGCTTTTAAACTGTATACATAGACTTAACCTATTTTGCAGGGACTTGCAATAGGTTTTAAATGACAATTAATTATTGAGGTAAAACGTTTTTTTTTTTGCTGGCATGTAAAAACGTTTTTTTCTCTGAGGTACTGGGTGAAAAAATGTTTTGGGCACTTTTTTTCCACTTGGCAATAGTTTTGATTTAAATTAGAGCAGTTCACTGATCCCTCTCACTGTTATGTGTGTGGGGGAGGGGCCATTTTGGTGCTTTCACTATGCATCAGAAAAACTCAGTCAGAGGTTCATTTTCTTCCTGCATGATCCGGTTCATCTCTACAGAGTTCAGGGATCTCAAGATTCTTTTTTGAGGGAAGTAATCATTCACAGCAGAGCTGTGCTGATTGTATTGACTGTGATATAAAAAACGTTTATTTGTGTATTTTTTTCTGCTGCCTGGGTTAGTTATCATTTGCTGAGGGGAACAATCCTTTGCTAAAACTGTATATTCTGACAAAGATTGATGCTATAACTTAATTATTTTATCTGTTATAATATTTTCTGTGCTTCTTAAAGGCACAGTTCGTTTTCATATTATTTGTAAATTACTTTGAAAAGTATTTCCAAGTTGCTGTTTATTTGCTAGTGTGTTAAACATGTCTGATTCAGAGGAATATCTCTGTGCTATATGTGTTAATGCCAAAGTGGAGCCCAATAGAAATTTATGTACTAAATGTATTGATGCTACTTTAAAAAATAGTCAATCTGTACAAATTGAACATATTTCACCAAACAACGAGGGGAGAGTTATGCCGACTAACTCGCCTCACGTGTCAGTACCTGCATCTCCCGCTCAGGAGGTGCGTGATATTGTAGCGCCGAGTGCATTTGGGCGGCCATTACAAATCACATTACAAGATATGGCTACTGTTATGACTGAAGTTTTGGCTAAACTACCAGAACTAAGAGGTAAACGTGATCACTCTGGGATGAGAACAGAGTGCGCTGATAATGCAAGGGCCATGTCTGATACTGCGTCACAGTTTGCAGAACGTGAAGACGGAGAGCTTCATTCTGTGGGTGACGGTTCTGATCCAAATAAACTGGACTCAGACATTTCAAATTTTAAATTTAAGCTTGAGAACCTCCGTGTGTTACTAGGGGAGGTATTAGCGGCTCTGAATGATTGTAACACAGTTGCAATCCCAGAAAAAATGTGTAGGTTGGATAAATATTTTGCGGTACCGACGAGTACTGACGTTTTTCCTATACCTAAGAGACTTACTGACATTGTTACTAAGGAGTGGGATAGACCCGGTGTGCCTTTCTCACCCCCTCCTATATTCAGAAAAATGTTTCCAATAGACGCCGCCACACGGGACTTATGGCAAATGGTCCCTAAGGTGGAGGGAGCAGTTTCTACTTTAGCTAAGCGTACCACTATCCCAGTGGAGGATAGCTGTGCTTTTTCAGATCCAATGGATAAAAAATTAGAGGGTTACCTTAAGAAAATGTTTGTTCAACAAGGGTTTATATTGCAACCTCTTGCATGTATTGCGCCTGTCACGGCTGCAGCAGCATTTTGGTTTGAGTCTCTGGAAGAGACACTTCAATCATCCACACTAGATGACATCACACACAAACTTAAATTCCTTAAGTTAGCTAATTCATTTATTTCAGATGCCGTAGTACATTTAACTAAACTTGCGGCTAAAAATTCAGGATTCGCCATTCAGGCACGCAGAGCTCTGTGGCTAAAATCCTGGTCAGCTGATGTTACGTCTAAATCTAAATTGCTTAATATTCCTTTCAAAGGGCAGACCTTATTCGGGCCCGGCTTGAAAGAGATTATTGATGACATTACAGGAGGTAAAGGTCATGCCCTGCCTCAGGACAAGGCCAAAGCCAAGGCTAGACAGTCCAATTTTCGTTCCTTTCGTAATTTCAAAGCAGGAGCAGCATCAACTTCCTCTGCACCAAAACAGGAAGGAGCTGTTGCTCGCTACAGACAAGGCTGGAAACCTAACCAGTCCTGGAACAGGGGCAAACAGGCCAGAAAACCTGCTGCTGCCCCTAAGACAGCATGAATTGAGGGCCCCCGATCCGGGACCGGATCTAGTGGGGGGCAGACTTTCCCTCTTCGCCCAGGCTTGGGCAAGAGATGTTCAGGATCCCTGGGCGTTAGAGATCATATCTCAGGGATACCTTCTGGACTTCAAATCCTCTCCCCCAAGAGGGAGATTTCATCTGTCAAGGTTGTCAACAAACCTAACAAAGAAGGAAGCGTTTCTACGCTGCGTACAAGATCTTTTATTAATGGGAGTGATCCATCCAGTTCCGCGGTTGGAACAAGGACAAGGGTTTTACTCAAATCTGTTTGTAGTTCCCAAAAAGAGGGAACCTTCAGGCCAATCTTGGATTTAAAGATCCTAAACAAATTCCTAAGAGTTCCATCGTTCAAGATGGAAACTATTCGAACAATTTTGCCCATGATCCAAGAGGGTCAGTACTTGACCACAGTGGATTTAAAGGATGCTTACCTTCACATACCGATTCACAGAAGTCATTACCGGTATCTAAGGTTTGCCTTTTTAGACAGGCATTACCAGTTTGTAGCTCTTCCATTCGGACTGGCTACGGCTCCAAGAATCTTCACAAAGGTTCTGGGCACTCTTCTGGCGGTACTAAGACCGCGAGGAATTTCAGTAGCTCCGTACTTAGACGACATACTGATACAAGCTTCAAGCTTTCAAACTGCCAAATCTCATACAGAGATAGTACTGGCATTTCTAAGGTCGCATGGATGGAAAGTGAACGAAGAGAAAAGTTCTCTCTTTCCACTCACAAGAGTTCCCTTCCTGGGGACTCTGATAGATTCTGTAGAAATGAAGATTTACCTGACAGAGGACAGGTTAACAAAACTTCAAAATGCATGCCGTGTCCTTCATTCCATTCAAGAGACCAGAAATTCTCTTCTATGGTGGCTTTATCGGCCACATCTGTCCAGGGGAATGCCATTCAGCAGGCCAGACTGGTCAATTGTAACAACAGACGCCAGCCTACTAGGTTGGGGCGCTGTCTGGAATTCTCTGAAGGCTCAGGGACTATGGAATCAGGAGGAGAGTCTTCTTCCAATAAACATTCTGGAATTGAGAGCAGTCCTCAATGCTCTTCTGGCTTGGCCCCAGTTAGCAACTCGGGGGTTCATCAGGTTCCAGTCGGACAACATCACGACTGTAGCTTATATCAACCATCAGGGAGGGACAAGAAGCTCCCTAGCAATGATGGAAGTATCGAAGATAATTCGCTGGGCAGAGTCTCACTCTTGCCACCTGTCTGCAATCCACATCCCGGGAGTGGAGAACTGGGAGGCGGATTTCTTAAGTCGTCAGACTTTTCATCCGGGGGAGTGGGAACTTCATCCAGAGGTCTTTGCCCAAATACTTCCACGTTGGGGCAAACCAGAGATAGATCTCATGGCGTCTTGACAGAACGCCAAGCTTCCGCGCTATGGGTCCAGATCCAGGGATCCGGGAGCGGTCCTGATAGATGCCTTGACAGCACCATGGACCTTCAGGATGGCTTATGTGTTTCCACCTTTCCCGATGCTTCCTCGATTGATTGCCAGAATCAAACAGGAGAAAGCATCAGTGATTCTAATAGCGCCTGCATGGCCACGCAGGACTTGGTATACAGATCTGGTGGACATGTCATTCTGTCCACCTTGGTCGTTACCTCTGAAACAGGACCTTCTGATTCAGGGTCCTTTCAAACATCAAAATCTAACTTCTCTGAAGCTGACTGCTTGGAAATTGAACGCTTGATCTTATCAAAGCGTGGTTTTTCTGAGTCAGTTATTGATACCTTAATACAGGCTAGGAAGCCTGTCACCAGAAAGATTTACCATAAAATATGGCGTAAATACCTATATTGGTGCGAATCCAAAGGTTACTCTTGGAGTAAGGTTAGGATTCCTAGGATATTGTCTTTTCTACAAGAAGGTTTAGAAAAGGGGTTATCCGCTAGTTCCTTAAAGGGACAGATCTCAGCTCTGTCCATTCTGTTACACAAGCGTCTGTCAGAAGTTCCAGACGTTCAGGCTTTTTGTCAGGCTTTGGCCAGGATTAAACCTGTGTTTAAAGCTGTGGCTCCACCATGGAGTTTAAACCTTGTTCTTAACGTTTTACAGGGTGTTCCGTTTGAACCCCTTCATTCCATTGATATAAAGTTGTTATCTTGGAAAGTTCTATTTTTAATGGCTATTTCCTCGGCTCGAAGAGTCTCTGAGTTATCAGCCTTACATTGTGATTCTCCTTATTTGATTTTTCACTCGGATAAGGTAGTTCTGCGTACTAAGCCTGGGTTCTTACCTAAGGTAGTCACTAACAGGAATATCAATCAGGAGATTGTTGTTCCATCCTTGTGCCCAAATCCTTCTTCGAGGAAGGAACGTCTTTTGCACAATCTGGATGTAGTTCGTGCCCTTAAATTTTATTTACAGGCAACTAAAGATTTTCGACAAACGTCTTCCCTGTTTGTCGTTTACTCTGGTCAGAGGAGAGGTCAAAAAGCTTCTGCTACCTCTCTCTCTTTTTGGCTTCGTAGCATAATTCGTTTAGCTTATGAGACTGCTGGACAGCAGCCTCCTGAAAGAATTACAGCTCATTCCACTAGAGCTGTGGCTTCCACTTGGGCCTTTAAGAATGAGGCCTCTGTTGAACAGATTTGCAAGGCTGCAACTTGGTCTTCGCTTCATACTTTTTCCAAATTTTACAAATTTGACACTTTTGCTTCCTCGGAGGCTATTTTTGGGAGAAAGGTTCTTCAGGCAGTGGTTCCTTCTGTATAAAGAGCCTGCCTATCCCTCCCGTCATCCGTGTACTTTTGCTTTGGTATTGGTATCCCACAAGTAATGATGACCCGTGGACTGATCACACTTAACAGAAGAAAACATAATTTATGCTTACCTGATAAATTCCTTTCTTCTGTAGTGTGATCAGTCCACGGCCCGCCCTGTTTTTTAAGGCAGGTAAATATTTTTTAAATTATACTCCAGTCACCACTACACCCTTGGCTTCTCCTTTCTCGTTGGTCCTTGGTCGAATGACTGGAGGTGACGTAGAGGGGAGGAGCTATATAGCAACTCTGCTGGGTGAATCCTCTTGCACTTCCTGTAGGGGAGCAGTTAATATCCCACAAGTAATGATGACCCGTGGACTGATCACACTACAGAAGAAAGGAATTTATCAGGTAAGCATAAATTATGTTTCTTACACAGGTAGAGAGTCACATTCAGCACTATAAGGAAAAAGGATTGTTCCGGACCCTGCGAGGGCCCACATATGAAAGCTCTGTAGAACTGCAGGGCCTTTCCTCATGCTATGAATAAAACACTTCCAGTCATAAATTTGGGGACATCAAATTACAGAGTCAACATTAAACATAATAAACATATCGTAGAGTCCAGTATATAATGCAAACTTTTTAACAAAATTGTCTCTGGAATAGAACATAAGTCAACGATTGAACGGCACTGCTCAGATTTGAACTTTTATGAGCCAGAAGTAGGACAAACACAGCTAGGAGACTTCAATTGTCATGCACTAAGGCTGCACTTCAGAGACAGCAGTTCATAGATTTCAGCAAAACAAAATGTCACTTTAATACATAGTGGAACTATCAGATAGTTGTAATATTTTTCATTGTCCCATTTTAACAAATCTCCAGTTCGCTATGTTGGGCAAAACGTCCTTTACAGCACAGGACAAATGTTACCAGTATATGTATTTACAAGCAAGCGTGGGCTGAGTGAGCTAGAGATAACTGCCCAGGTCTTTCGGAGGCGCGGATACAAATTTACCCCACTCCAACTTTTGCTTTCAGCTGCGCTCTTGCTATTGAGGAGATCTGCCAATATTCTGTGTTGCAGCAACAATACATAGCGCTCAGGATCAGCAAGCCGGCTCTAGTGACTTTCAAAGCGGCTAGGGGGGCCATCTCAGGGCCCCCTCGCAGCGGCAAAGGCGGTGATGCTGTTGGGGAGCAAAGTACCTCTATTGACATGAGGGATGGTTCAGGGTCTGACGGCGGGCGCAGCTTCGCCCTCTGTGGAAACAGCCCTGATGCTCCGTTAGCGCTCGTTGCGACTGGCAAGCTTTCAGGGAGTAGCAGATCATGTTGGCTCCATGGCGGGTATTCTCGATCTCCTTCTGTAATGCGAAAAGGTGGTAGGTAGTGACGCACCGCTGGTGCACTTTCCAGCAGGGGTTCACTCCACAAGGTTTCGGCTTCCTCCAAGACGGATGCGCTCGTGCTAGCTCCTTGTAGCGCTGATCTCAGGGTGTTAGTTAGATCCTCAAAACAGCCAGTGAGCTGTAGGTTAAGCCCCTGCAAAAGAGCAAAAAGTTCCTCCACAGGCTCCTCCATTTGCAATGTAGCCTTAGGCTCCGCTCTGTATTGGCCTAAGCCAGGGTAGGTGTAGTCAGGCCTACATATGGCGCCATTTGCGGTACAGCAGCTCCCTCTCAAAAGGGAAGTTAGAATCTGTAGTAAGAGCAGACGTTGATTCAAACAGAGTGTCCTTTCATATGTTAGTAAGGAAATGTCCACAATAGAACCTAGCTTGTTGTTTATCTAGAATAAGCCACTTTATGTAAACATGGCCCAGGAGCTCAAGCAAGACACGTCTGCTCTCCTCGGCTGCTGGCTCCGCCCCCAAAGATGATAACTCTTAAACATAAAGCAAACATATTAACTAAAATTACAAAGAAAAAATGTTGTTTTAAATTCTATAAAATAAACAAGAGCTGTTTAAGAACCTGTTTTAAAAAAAATTTGTTACCATTCCCCAGTCACATGCATGCCATAGCACAATCTATTGGTTGAAAGTTCCTTGACGTGTGTAACACAGCTCCATCTATTGGTAGAAGCTTTGTCACCAAAATGTGTACTGGGGAAATAGACTAATTTGCATATATTTTGCATAGAGTGACAATTCAATGTATGGTTGTGAGTTTTATCATTTATCCCTCCCCTGAATCCCCCTTCGTTTCTTTAGTGCCATCTATTGGTTGAAAGTTCCTTGACGTGTGTAACACAGCTCCATCTATTGGTAGAAGCTTCGTCACCAAAATGTGTACTGGGGAAATAGACTTATTTGCATATATTTTGCATAGAGTGACAATTCAATATATGGTTGCGAGTTTTATCATTTATCCCTCCCTTGAATCCCCCTTCTTTTCTTTAGCATTATATTTTATTATTATGTTGTTTTCTTTATGTTTTCTATATATTTATGTTTTATGTGGCGAGTCACCCTAAGTTAAATGGGGTGTTGTTAGGGTCTAGTACAGAGTGAAATAACACATTTTGAGTATCTCCTTTTGGAACTGGTTGTTTAGCCTGTTTTTTTCAGGAATTATTGTAGCAGTCTTAGAACCTGCTGTAAAGCTACAATATCCAAACTTATCAAGCTGCACTGTGGCTATTGTAATACTGTCGGTACAAGTACACATTAGGTGAATGCATAACTGAATGTTATAAAATAAATTTGATGGAACAATATTTTAATCCGCTGAGTTGAGTAGAAATGTGCCATCATGAGGTACAAAGGGCTTGTCATTGGGGCAGTACCCTATAAAGGCCAAATTTGTACCATTTGTAAGGGTACATTATGGTACCATAGTATTGAGGTCCAATCTAGTCACCAAAGATACATATTTGCCTTTGAAAGGTACAATCTGCTAGGGTACCAATATGTACCTATGTTAAAGGGTTCAGAAGGTGTACATACATACATACATTTCATCGATCTATTTATCTGCTTATCAGGCCTTATGTCTCTGTGTTACAGATATTTTGTTTTTGGAGCAAGCGTTTGCTAGATATTATGAAAAATAGACCCAACTTGTTTTTAGCTGTTACATAGGCCCCCATTTATCAAGCTGCATATGCAGCACTGGGGGCTGATCGATGCAGGCTCGCATCATACCGCAGCTTCCTAACCAGTACGCCAGCTGTGCAATGTTAAATACATGCAGTGTATTGCTGCAATATGCTTCCAGCGTTTTGCGATCCCGGGCGGACAGGTTTGCGTGAGCGAACACTGTCCACCTGGCAGATGATAAATGCTGGTCATAACCTTAAAGGGACATGAAACCCACATTTTCTTTCATGGTTCAGATAGAGAATACAATTTTAAACAACTTTCTAATTTACTTCTATTATCTAATTTGTTTCATTCTCTTGGTATCATTTGTTGAAGGAGCAGCAATGCACTGATGGTTTCTAACTGAACATTTTGGTGAGCCAATTACAATCAACATATATATGCAGCCAGTAATCAACAGCTAGAACCTCGCTTCTGAGCTTGCCTAGATAAACCTTTCAGCAAAGAATAACAAGAGAAGGAAGCAAATTAAATGATAAAAGTAAATTGCAAAGTTGTTTAAAATTGTATTCTCTATCTGAATCATGAAAGAACATTTTTGGGTTCATGTTCCTTTAATAGTTCCAGTCATATAAGAAAGGTATCATTGACGATACAGATATAGTTACACAAAATGAATTGTGCAGATGTTACTCAACAACAGGTCTCAACCCCAGTGTTCACTGATACTAGAGAAAAGCATATTTACTAAAATACTAGTGTAGCTGTAGCAACAGACTGGAGACTCATTGTGAATCTAAGCTCTTATGAAAGACACTTCATGATCAAATAGTTTCATATTGGAGAAACACAGGAAAGATGTATTTGAGATTCTAAATCCATTTTCCCCTCACAACAATTTGTATTTTTACACACTAAACAAGTTGTTTCCTGTGATTTATTTGTTTGGGTTGTATAATCTGTGGTACATCAACTGTTTTCATGCTTTTATCACTTGTATTAAAAAAAACTATACTTGACCCATTTTTTTTTAATTTTCAAATATAGATTGAGTTTGAGTTTTTGCTGAACAAACTGACACAAAATCTTCCCAGCCAACATATTTCAAGCAATACATCTTTTGGTTTCTCCAGGCGAGTGTGCTGATTTCTATCTGTTCTCTTTCTTTTTCACTGTATTTCTCTCAGTGGAATCCACAATCTCATTTTGCTGGGTGAAGGAATATTTCTATCTCGTTATTCCAGTGCATTTTATTGAATGGTGAGCAAATACCTCATTTTATACTGTATGGCTGGAAACTAATTTGCAGCCTAACGTTTAGTTTAAAGTAAATCAATATGGGGAGATAGGATGTTGAATACAGCTAAATGAACTGGCCTTAGAGAGGAATTAAGACAGGGTAAACATATTTAATGCATTTTGATATGTACACACAAATTTGTATAAACATTATTTTCCTTTGAGGCACAGGGCTAATAGGTTTGGAATTTCACATATGAATATATACTTTCTTCATAAACAAAGAAGACTATGATTCCTCACGGTAAGTTTCAAGAGAAGGTACCTGATTTAAATGTTTAGCGAGTTTTGAATTTAATGCTTAGGACTACATAGGTGACTGGACTTGACTGTCATAAAAGCTGGTTACCTTATGTGGATTTCTTGTAAACCTATGCAAAAATCGAATACTTTCATGTATAAAACAATATATAAATATAGTTCTCATCATTATGTGTCTAAATCAAATTAGATAATAGATGTAAATTGGAAAGTTGTTTAAATCTGCAAGCTCTATTTGAATCATTGAATCATGAAAAAGATTTTTTGGGTTTCATGTCCCTTTAAATACTGTTTCTCAGATGATTGTATCATGCACATGTGTTTTTTTTATAGTGAACAAACAAGCAGCAGTAGTTGAGATATAAAAGTTTAAAGTTAAGTAATAAATCTTCAAGACATGCTCAGGAGCCACTTGTCAGCAGAGGTTTGTAGCCCCAGATATTGGTCTGTATGGTCTCCTAGTCCTGTCGCTCTGGGCTTCAGCTGCTCATTGAGGCCCTGATGACCAAAGATTCTCCAGCTTAGAGAGAAATTATAGTTCAGGCTTCACAGAGGCTGAACTCACTGAATGCTCAAAAGAAAATGGCGGAACTCTTCAGCACTGCGAGATCTCTCTCATTTCTGTATCTAAACCAGAGACAAGCCGAGTGCAATATAGTGTTTTGTTACACTTACACTTTGTGCATTGTATTTTATTACTTTACATTCCATAATTGGTCCTTTCTGTATTAATTTCAGTATTATTGCATTTAAAGGGACAGTCAACCATAGAATTGTTATTGTTTTAAAAGATAGATAATCCCTTTATTACTCATTCCCCAGTTTTGCATAACCAACACAGTTATATTAATGTACTTTTTACCTTTGTGATTACCTTGTATCTAGGAACCTTCTTCCAGCCCCCCGATCACATGACTGTGACTGTTTATTATCTATTGTCTTAAATTTAGCATTGTATTGTGCTAGATCTTAAATAACTTTCTGTGCCTGAACACAGTGTTATCTATATGGCCCACGTGTACTTTCTGTCTGCAATATAGTGTTTTGTTACACTTACACTTTGTGCATTGTATTTTATTACTTTACATTCCATAATTGGTCATTTCTGTATTAATTTCAGTATTATTGCATTTAAAGGGACAGTCAACCATAGAATTGTTATTGTTTTAAAAGATAGATAATCCCTTTATTACTCATTCCCCAGTTTTGCATAACCAACACAGTTATATTAATGTACTTTTTACCTTTGTGATTACCTTGTATCTAGGAACCTTCTTCCAGCCCCCCGATCACATGACTGTGACTGTTTATTATCTATTGTCTTAAATTTAGCATTGTATTGTGCTAGATCTTAAATAACTTTCTGTGCCTGAACACAGTGTTATCTATATGGCCCACGTGTACTTTCTGTCTGCAATATAGTGTTTTGTTACACTTACACTTTGTGCATTGTATTTTATTACTTTACATTCCATAATTGGTCATTTCTGTATTAATTTCAGTATTATTGCATTTAAAGGGACAGTCAACCATAGAATTGTTATTGTTTTAAAAGATAGATAATCCCTTTATTACTCATTCCCCAGTTTTGCATAACCAACACAGTTATATTAATGTACTTTTTACCTTTGTGATTACCTTGTATCTAGGAACCTTCTTCCAGCCCCCCGATCACATGACTGTGACTGTTTATTATCTATTGTCTTAAATTTAGCATTGTATTGTGCTAGATCTTAAATAACTTTCTGTGCCTGAACACAGTGTTATCTATATGGCCCACGTGTACTTTCTGTCTCTTTGTGTTGAAAAGAGATTTAAAAAGCATGTAATAAGAGGCAGCCCTCAAAGGCTTAGAAATTAGCATATGAGCCTACCTATGTTTAGTTTAAACTAAGAATACCAATAGAAAAAAGCAAATTTGATGATAAAAGTAAATTGGAAAGTCAATTAAAATTAAAAGTCCTATCTGAATAATGAAAGTTTAATTTATACTTGACTGTCCTTTTAAGCTTTGCACTTTCTCTTTTATATTTTAATACATTTAGATCCAGCTGTGATTTTAAAAATGTTGGTTATGTTTAGAAAGTTTCTGTGTTACTTGGACTAACTAGGATCATACTTTGTATTTTTCTGTGAATCTTTTACAAATGACATTGCACGTTGTATTTGTTCCAATGTGAACTAAAACAGACAGAAAGTGGAAGGGATGGGGCAGTTCCCTGGGCTGAACAGGGGAGTTCCCAGGGTATGTCTGAAGCTCTCTCACAATTCTTGTGAAATTATGTAAGAATTTTAAACAAGCTGGTGAAATTTGCTCAAAATTCACAATACACTTATTTTAACTAATGGAAAAGTAATACATACTAAACTATAGACAAAAGCAAGTTAAATTGTAGTGAAAACATTTCAGTTTAATTTGTAATTGATGCAAACTGAACTGCTTTATCAGCACCAGGTGTTCTCCAGTTATCTTCTCTTTCCCACATGAAATTTTATATCACAGAGAGCTTTATTACTTTCTATGGAAGGCATCTCTCATCTCTCTGAGACTTCCAGTTTCCACTCTTTTTCTTAGAAAATTCAATGAGTGCAGCCCCTGTGAAGTCTGCACTATAATTTCTCTCCAAACTAGAGAATATTTGATTATCTGGCCCTGAAACTGTTTTCAGTTTTATTGTAAATAGAAGAATAGAAATGTAATTTGAAAAGATATACACAAAAATACAAAGTATAATCATAATTTGTTAAATTTAGCATAACCAGCATTTGTAAAATCACAATCCTAAATACACTGCTGTATACAAATTAAGATACAAAATATAAAGTGCAACTTTTTTAATGTAAAGTAATATAAAATGCACAGCAAAAAGTGTAAATGCAGCAGAACTCTCATGTCATGCAGTGTCATGCAGTCTTTCCTTCATATACAGAAATGCAGGGAATGACCCTTTGAGAAGTATAGCAGTGCTGGAGGATCATTTTGGATCATCTCACCTGAGCAGAGAGTTTTTGATCATCGGGCACCCAGAAGAGAAATGACTGCCTCACACAGACTTGTATCAAAAGCTCCTCACTAATTGCATGCACTACAGGTGTTTGAGATCTGGGAGGTTAACCATTTACTTACAGAGGAAAAACATCTCTCTCTAACCTCCTTCTTATGTCTATCCCATCTTTCCCCTTGTCACATATCCCCTTCCCCAGTGGCACACCGTCACATGGAGTGACCATTGCTGAAAGTACATTTACCCGAGAAAGTGCATGCTTTCTCAACTGCAGCATAACACTGTTCTCAGGGTAACAATTTCCTACTTAAATATAATGCTGCATGTTCCTCCTTATTGACATACTGGATAAGCACTGCTTCCAGACCAACTTCAGAGGCATCCGTCTGCAGGAAATATAAATTGTCATAATCAGGGGCTACCAGGACAGGATGGCTGCATAGCTCTGTGTGTAGATCTACAAATTACTTTTCTGCATCACTATTCCATTTCACCACATCTGGGCTTTTAGACTTGATAAGGTCAGTAGGAGGAGCAGCCCTAGTGGGGAATGAAGTGTTGGTAATATCCAACAATGCGGGGTCTCCATGGAGCCCAAAGGGCATAATTTTGTTCTGAAAAAGGCGATCAGGTGTAGAAAAGGCTGATTTCTTTTCTAGCCTCTTTTGTTACAGGTATTTGCCAATACCCTTTTGTGAGCTCTAATGTAGAGAACAACTGTGCCTACTGGCTCATTAACACATGGAATGGGGTATGCCTCAAACTGTGAAACTTAATTAGGTTTCCTAAAGTTATTGCAGAATTGAATTGATCCATCTGGTTTTGGCACCAGAACAATAGGATTGGACCAGTTATTATGATTTCCTTCAATGACATTAAGGTCTCACATTTTCTTTATTTCAGCTTTGACTGCCTCTTGTTGCTTTTAGGATTCTATAGGGTTTTTACATTCACTGCTACCCCATTATCTGTAGCAATGTAAAGGAAAATTTCTTGTTTTCGGAGAAAAAAAATCTTTCTTTCTATCATTTTCCTAAATCTTCAGCTTGCTCAAGAGTAAGGTCTGTGACAAATTTTACCACATGGTGTGAACACAGGGAAATGCCTCTCAGATTATCCTGTAATGCTACGCTAGACTCCCTATCTTTCCATTCTTTGAGGAGATTTAAATGAAAAATCTGTTCTTTATTTTCCATTGTCCTGGCTGACTAATCTTATAGTTTACAGGTCCAATCTTTTCTAAGACTTCATAGGAGCCCTGCCAGTCTGCCAGGAGTTTACTCTCTGCTGTGGGCAATAAGACCATTACCCTGTTCCCTGTCTTAAATTGCTTGATAGTAGCACTCCTGTCATATTTAAGCTTCTAGACCCCTTGAGCTTTTTCCATATGCTGGTGAACAAAGGGGATAATGTGAGCCACATTCCTTTATCATATTCAAATGTTGAAACACTGTAGACCCTTGGACTCCCTGTTCTTCCAAAACTTCATTAACCCCTTAATGACCGAGGACGTGCAGGGTATGTCCTCTAAAAAAAGACAGTTAACGCCTGAGGACAAACCCTGTACGTCCTCGGTCTGGAAAGCAGCTGGAAGCGATCCTGCTTGCTTCCAGCCGCTTACCGTTATTGCAGTGATGCCTTGATATTGAGGCATCCTGCAATAACCCTGCATGGCCATCTGATGCAGAGACAGCCACTCTGTGGCCCTCTCTGCATCGGACATCGATGGCCGGTATCGTTGGTGGGTGGGAGCCGACATGGGAGGCAGGAGGGTGGCCATCGATGGGCCGGGTGATGTGGAGGGGGCGGGATCGGGACTGACGGGGGTGCGCACGGACACAGGCGCGTGCACTGGGTGGGAGCGGGTGGGAACTGCTACACTATAGAAAAAAAAGAAGGATAATCTAAGTGGGAGAAAGCGGCTAAAAACAATCTAAGGGATCTGGGAGGGGTGGGTGGTTGGTCTTTGGGGGGGAAGCTACACTACAGAAAAGGGAAAAAAATAAAAAAGCACAATTTTTTTTCTAAACTGGGTAGTACCCAAGATGGCGCCCATTAAGGAAGAGGGGGGGGGGTTAGAGAGCTGTTTGGTGGGGGATCAGTGAGGTTGGGGGCTAAGGGGGGATCCTACACAGCAGCATATGTAAATATGCTAAACCCCCACAAATATACCTTTTATTTTAGTACTGGCAGACTTTCTGCAAGTACTTAAGATGGTGGGGACAATTGTGGGGTGGGGGAGGGAAGAGAGCTGTTTGGGAGGGATCAGGGGGTCTGATGTTTCAGGTGGGAGGCTGATCGCTACACTAAAGCTAAAATTAACCCTGCAAGCTCCCTACAAGCTACCTAATTAATCCCTTCACTGCTAGCCATAATACACAAGTGTTTTTTTTTAATCGCATTTGGCGGTGAAATGGTGGCATGAAATATACCAAAATGGGCCTAGATCAATACTTTGGGTTGTTTACTACACTACACTAAAGCTAAAATTACCCCAAAAAGCTCCCTACACGCTCCCTAATTAACCCCTTCACTGCTGGACATAATACACGTGTGGTGCGCAGTGGCTTTTAGTGGCGTTCTAATTACCAAAAAGCAATGCCAAAGCCATATATGTCTGCTATTTCTGAACAAAGGGGATCCCAGAGAAGAATTTACAACCATTTGTGTCATAACTGCATAAGCTGTTTGTAAATTATTTCAGTGAGAAACCTAAAGTTTGTGAAAAAATTTGTGAAAAAAGTGAACGATTTTTTGTATTTGATCGCATTTGGCGGTGAAATGGTGGCATGAAATATACCAAAATGGGCCTAGATGAATACTTTGGGATGTCTTCTAAAAATATATATATATATACATATCAAGGCATATTCAGGGATTCCTGAAAGATATTTGTGTTCCAATGTAACTAGCGCTATTTTTGAAAAAAAGTGGTTTGGAAATAGCAAAGTGCTACTTGTATTTATGGCCCTATAACGTGCAAAAAAAAAGCAAAGAACATGTAAACATTAGGTATCTCTAAACTCAGGACAAAATTTAGAAACTATTTAGCATGGGTGTTTTTTGGTGGTTGTAGATGTGTAACAGATTATGGGGGTCAAAGTTAGAAAAAGTGTGTTTTTTTCAATTTTTTCCTCATATTTAATTTTTTTTACAGTAAATTATAAGATATGATGAAAATAATGGTATCTTTAGAAAGGCCATTTAATGGCGAGAAAAACGGTATATAATATGTGTGGGTACAGTAAATGAGTAAGAGGAAAATTACAGCTAAACACAAACACCGCAAAAATGTAAAAATAGCCTAGGTCCCAAACGGACAGAAAATGGAAAAGTGCTGTGGTCATTAAGGGGTTAAATATGTCTAGTTAACCATGGGTATGTCTGCTGTATATTATCTCGAATAGAGAAAAAACAGTGGAACTTTGGGGGACATTACAATTTGCAAACAATAAGTAAGGAAGAAGCAAGTCTCAGTCCCTTTTATCCTTAATAACTATTTTCCTCAACTCAACCTTAAGCATATGAACAAATGTCTCCACAAGACTATCAGTCAGTCGGTGGGTGATAAACTGAAGTACTTAATGCTTAAATCTTTAACAGTTGATTTATCTTCTTCCTTGGTTGGTAAGTATTTATTTTGGGATGTCTACCCATGAAAACACCTGGGTGTAGCTTCAGGATAGTGGGTGGCATAAACAAGTGTTTCCTTAGTATACTGATGTCTCCAGGCAGATCCACCAAATCCATGCCAATTCTCTCAAATGAGGTATCAACAACTTAGAGTGATACCAGTTGGACTCTTAGTTTGGGTTTTGGGACAGTCAGTTGACACTCAGGAAAGGTGGCACAAACCTTTTCATATCCCCACATACCTCTGGCCAAAAGAACCATTTAGTACTTGCTCCTGTGTTTTTTTCCGACCCCCACATGGTCCACCTCAAATGATGTGAATGTGCTATTTCCAACACTTTTTGGGTGTGAGATGATGGTACCACTAATTTTTCAACTTCTTGCCCCTCTTCCTTGGTTACTCAATAAATTAGATCATTTTTGAGGGCAAGACATGGGTAAGTGTTTCTAGGTTGACCATTCACCGGTATTCCATTTACTTCTACTACCCTACTTCTGGCATTTTGAAGAAACAGATTATTTGCCCGATTGAGACAGAAGGAACTAGTAGAAGTGTCACCCAAGAAGATGGTATGATAATTAATGGTAATGGATTTTTAATTTAATACTAACTAAATATAATTTTATGATAAAAAAAACACTAAACAATAACAACTAAGTTAAGTGAAATAAACACTATAAAGGGTATGCATTACCTCCAAAGAATTTATTAGGAATATATATATATATATATATATATAGTGTAATAAGATGAATATTTACAGGTATATATACATATATATTTTACAATAAAATAGTCACATAATAATACAGGGCAACACTAGCTACCTCAACCTAAACTAAATAAAATAATCACAGATAATTTTATCCAAAGAGATGAGGTAGAATACTTAGCCAAATTCTATAATGTGTGTTTTCTCTCTTTGACCAAAATCAGCCATCTTTAGCAGGAGGGGGGAAGAGAGAAGAAAAACTAATTTGGTTTTCCAATTGTGTGCACAATTCAATAGTGAGGGGTCTTTCATATGTCATTCAAAAACTATATGGGATTGGGTAAAAATCTGTGTCTAGAATATAAAGGTGTATCTGGGGGGAAGGAATTTCTAGTATGAAAAAGGCCTGGTGTTTTAATTCCAGGGATAAAATCTCTAACCTATGTCACCACAGGGGGCATTATACACAGGTTCATTTCCTTGCTCAGGTTCAGGTTAATATATAATATGTAAAGAGCACCTGAAACATAAGGCTAGGGTAGAAAAAGAAATCTGTATTTATTTGGACAGAGAACTAAATGATTTAACAAATATAATTAAAAGCATGGATCCATGTCATAACAATAAAATATATAAGTAAAAACAATAGTAAATTAAGGTGCAATTTAGATGCCTTCCTAAGGAAGAGAATGACATAGTCTATAGCTGATAAGGTGCACCTTATGTGATGAATCCCAAAATAAGTCATTTAAGGTCCTAGAAAGTGTTCCAGTGAAGGTAATGCTGTAAACGTGTGTTCCAAAAATAAGAAAAAAATAAAAAATACAAATAAATGAGTGAAAACAATCTGTGAAGGTGTCAGTATTTTATGCAAAAACTAGCTGTAAAAAATATTGTGAAAAAAATTATAAAAAAATACCCAATGTGAAGTATTATCCAGAGTGAAATCCCTCTGTGGGATAAAATCGTGAATCTCCTAGCTGTCCTGGATGGTGGCTCGTGATTTTACAACTGAAACCTGTAAAAAATATAAGAGATAGTGCAATACAGCTATATCACCTTAATAGGGTATTGGACATAGGCTTACCAGCAACTGTCAATGCGTTTCGTCCCCCAGGTTAACCTGAGTGGCCACCCCTTTAGTGCATTGTTTTCCCTGTCCATTCCATAAAGTTTCACATAAGGCTTTCTCTGCGTTTTTGTCAAACTTTGTGGAGTTTTGTTTTTTTCTAAATAATAGTTAAAATGGGTAAATGGAAATATATCCTAGGGCCTTCAGTCACCACTTTTGGCTTTACTTTTTCTCAAAGACACCTGGGCTCAGACTTTGTCATCCTCCATTTTATCCCGAGACTTTTGGGACTTATGGAAATGTTTATTTATCTGGTAGGGCAAAGCCACAGTGGCAGTCTTAGATTCTCCAAAAGGAACTCTTACTTGGCCTTTTGAAGACTGATATCTTGCGACCTGTGTTACCATGGCATCATAAGTGCTATGGATACTTTGTCCAACCCATTCATTCATCTGGGCAGTCCTGGCAAAAAATGGTCCAATACTAAGATTTTTAAAGTTTGTTCTGGTCCCTGGGTCTCAGGTTTTAGCCACCTTTAAACCAAAATCAAACATCTGAGTCCATGGCCGGGGGGGGGGGGGGGGTCTTTCCTTCACTGTATTGCCAGTTGTGGAAACGTTGTGCTCTCACAGTAGCAGTTGTTCTTGTTCTGCTTAGTATTTCTGCTTTTAGCTGAGATTAATCAACTACAACTTCCACCTTAAGGTTGTAGTAGGGTTTTTCTGCTTCACCCAGCAAGAAAGGAGCAATAATTCCTGACCATTGTACATAAAGTATGGGTACAATGTCCCTTTAAATTGCAACCAAAACAGGCAAACACCAAAATAAAACCTACTCCCTTTTAGGAGGCTAGCTAAAGAGTTAACTTGGGATAACTACAAAATCCAAAACTTTTATCTAAATCTCTTTCTCTTTTTACCATGTCACTGTGATTTTGCAAACTGCAGTAGCCTCCCAGTCCTGTCTCTCTGGGTTTCAGCTGCCCAGTGAGTGCCAGATAATTAAAAGCTCGCCGGCATGGAGAGAAGTCATGAAAAATCTTTGTGATTTATTTTAGACTTATATTGTAATGTAGGAGTCTCTCCTCCACATCATGAATCCAGCATAGTCAGACAAATATCTTTCAAATTAAAAATTGTGTTTTTAACTTTTTTTTAGGGACCTCTTCAGGTTGACGAGATGTCTTAGGTTATCTCACCTAAGCAGAGAGCTATTAAATATCAGGCCCTGAGAGAGAGAGATCACCTCCTAACACAGACCTGTATAAAAAGCCCCTCCCTAATTGCATGCACAGTAGGTGTATGAGCTATGGGAAAAGGTTATCCATTCCATTACAGAAGAAAAACAGCTCTCTCCTCATGCTTATGTAAACGTCTATCTTTAACCCCGTCACACTATATACATTCAAACACACAGGCTATATGGCCAAAAGTATGTGGATACCTCCATCACACCTATATGAGCTTGATCAACTTCCTATTCCAAAACAATCTGAAATAATATGGTGTTGCTCCACCCCTCCCCCAATTGTGGTTCTAGTTTAGACCATTCAGCCAAAAGAGCATTTGTGAGGTCAGGCACTGATGTTGGACAAGATCATCTGGCTCACGATCAGCGTTCCAATTCATCCCAAAGGTGTTCAGTGGAGTTAACAGGACAGCATACTATAAAAAAGTTTTTCCCTTAATGGGTATCCAATTACTTTTTTTTACCAGCTGCAGAGTATAAAATGTATGATGTTTGCTTTTTAAGAATTATTTTTGTATATGAATTAGCTGATTTTGTGTTTTGAAGCCACAACCTAATAAAATGGGTTGAGCTTGTAGACTGTCAGAATAAATGTGCAAAAACTGTACCTTTAGGTGTACAACAGCTTGTCACTGGGGCAGTACCCTCAAAGGTACACCTGCTGTACCCTTTAATATGGGTACAAAGTGGTACCATTGCAGATTGTACCTTTCAAAGGCAAATATGTACCATTAAAAAATGGTGCAAATCTGACCTTTTAAGGGTACTGCCCCAGTGACAAGCCCTTTGTAACTCATGATGGCAAATTTGTACTCAACACAGCATATTACAAACACTGTTCCATTAAATTTATCATATAACATTTAAATATGCATTCATTTAATGTGTTCTTTTTCAGACAGTATTACAATAGCTACACTGCAGTTTAAAAAAGTTTGGATACTGTAGCCATTTAGCAAATACAAAGACTGCTACAGAACCACCTGAAAGAACCAGGCTAAAAGGGACATGAGTATAATGTAGATATGTGTTTAAAACATGTTATGACATTAGATTAAGGTAAATATGACAACCATGTCATATTTGGTATCAAATTGATTCTCACAATGTAAATAAGAGATTGCCTTTCTGTCTATATGAAAATAGATGTATCTAGCAGAAATTATAATGTGTTCTATAATTTCAGGCAAATACTTAGAGTTTATTGACGGTCGTAAAAGATAAGGGGCTTCTCAGCCCCAGCAAAGAGGTTTGGGCAAGCAACCTGATCTATTGAAAATTGTATAAAGTTTTGTGTTTTAACATCTAAAATTGTCATTCTTACAAGGGAGGCTGTGATAAATGGAGTAAGGACCCATTGCTTCATGCCATCTCCCTGGCACAAGATTAAAAAGACTAGTACAGCATATGGTTTTTAGTTTAGTGTGGGTGGCATTAAAGGGTTTTTTTGGGCATTTCTTTTACGTCTAGTACAGACTAGAGAGTTTTGTTAACCCTTGCACCCACTGAACTAAGTCATAAGCTTGCCTGACATGGCTAGTTTGTGACATATTAGTGACAGTAGAAAGTGGTCTGATAACCCTTTCTGTGCCAAACAAGTGACTGGCGCAGGGTTGGTTAACCTTGGTTGTCACAATAACTCTAACGAAAAGAAGGGGGATTCGGGGGAGGGATAAACGACAAAAATCACAACTATACATTGAATTGTCACTCTATGCAAAATATATGCAAATGAGTCTATTTCCCGAGTACACATTTTGGTGATGAACCTGCTACCAATAGATGGAGCTGTATTACATATGTCAAGGAACTTACAACCAACAGATGGCGCTATGGCGTGTTACACAATGTTTATGTATGTGTGGGGAACGGTTACAATTTTTTTAAAAAATTTTTTTAAACTGGTTCTAAACAGCTCTTGTTTATTTTATAGAGTTTAAAAAAAAAATTCTTTGTAATTTTAGTTAATACATGTGCTTTATGTTTAAGAGTTAACATATTGATGCTCTAAATATAAACATTAAAATGTTAAGTGCTTGTTTTGCTATTTAGAACCAGCAACACAGTATTATTTAATATAATAATTTTTTTTGCTTTGCCCACTTCTTGCATATTACCAACAACAATCGAACATAATTATTTTGCTGTACAACCTGTATGTTGCATTCATTTTGGGTGACTGCCAGTTATGTGACTATGAATCATTGAGGTGTACAAATTATATGGACTTGCAGGGTTTGGCAGCCTTGAACCACCCATCCCCCTCAACCTTTTAGTCACACAAGTGATTGTACCTTTTTGTGGGGATTAAATGGTACAGACATGGACCCTTTGACAGTTGGAAACATATCTGTACCTTATTTGCCACTAAATGGTACATATTAGTTCCTTAAGGTGTAATTATGATCCATTGAGGGTACAACCACAACAGTTGTACCCTAAGTGTTCACAAACAAACCCCAACCGTACCCTTTTTTCTGACATTGTAGGTATAATCAGATCTCATTACTTTATCACATTGTGTACATATACCTGCTTTTTTATCTTATATCTGTCCATAGACCAATCATCAATATTTGGAGAGAACAATGGATAATTAACAGTTTATTACCTTATCTCTTCTACAACCCACTGGGAGTGTAATTTCTTCTACTGGCTGTGATAACACAGCTTGGCCTCGAGGCCAAAAACTTTCAGGATGGGTGGGGATACCACAGGCTAAATAAACTATTTAAAATGTCAATATAAGGGTAATGGAAACTTGTAAAAAATGTAATACACTCCAGCAGGTAAAGTGGATCATTGGGAACAAATTAAAAGGGAGACATTTTTTGAGTAAACTGTTCCTTTAAGGTCGGGGCTCTGTGCATGCCACTCAAGCTCCTCCCTATTAAACTAGTCAAACCATGTCTTCATCGATCTCGCTTAGTGCACAGGGGCACAGTCATGAAAAAAGTTGGAAACATCCAATTGTCTAAAATTTCTTTGTATCCAATAGAATTAAGAGGACCTTTCACTAGAACTAAGGGCCCTACCCAATCTCTGAAAAGCAGCCCAGACCATTATCCCTCCTCCACCAAACTATATAGTAGGTACTATGCATTCCGGTAGGTAGCATTCTCCTGGCATCCACCAAACCCAGATTCTTCCATCAGATTGCCAGATAATGGTTAAATACTCTAGACTAGAGAAAATGTTTCCACTTTTCCAGAGTCCAGTGGCAATGCTTGGTATTGTACAAGTTTATCTGAGTCTTGTGTACAGCTGCTCGGCTATGAAAAACCTTTTCATGAAGCTCCCAACACACAGTTCTGGTGCTGATGTGGCTTCCAGAGGTAGAATGAGTGAGGCAACAGATCATAGGCAATTATTACAAGCCACACAATTCAGAACTAGGCGGCCCTACTCTGTGTGTTTGAGCAATATATCACTTTATGGCTGGGCTGTTTTTGCTTATTGACACTTCCACTTCACAATAACAGCACTTTGACCAGGGGAAAAATAGCAAGGCAGAAATTTCACAAACTGACTTGTTGCAAAGGTGGCATCTTATGATAGTGACATGTTTAAAATCACTGAGCTCTTAAAGGGACATTAAACCCTTTGAGATGGTAATATAAAATAATAAATTGTATATTTAAAAACAGTTTGCAATATACTTTCATTATTTATTTTGCCCCTTTTCCTGTAATTCCATTCTGAAATTGTGAGCTTTTCAGTACCTGTTAGAAATGGAAGTGCAGAAAACTGTTATATTCCTCACAGCCATTGGCTGCACACTCTAGTGACCTATGCGATGCGTAACTGTTGCTAATTGGCCACAGCAGAGAAGGTAACCTAAGTTACAACATGGCAGCTCACATTATTTTATAGACGCTAAAACCTTACACTTATTTTGTCAATATTTAAATAGTTCATGAAAATTTTAAAAATACAGCTACATGTTATTCTCAAACTAATATTTTCTTTGAATGCATCATTCTATCTAGTGTTTAATGTCCCTTAAAAAAAATACCCATTGCACAGCCAATGTTTGTCTATGGAGATTTAATGGCTGTGTTCTTGCTTTTCAGCACCTGTTAGTAATAGGTATCGCTGAAACAACTGAACTCAATAATTAGCAGGGGTTTTGCCATATAGTGCGTGTGTGCATGTGTACATATATATATATATATATATATATATATATAGTGACAAAATTCTCCTCTCCTTGGGATTTTGTCCCGGGAACAGCTTTAACACACAGGGGTCTATTTAACAAGGGCCGAATGGCCCCTGTTCCCCTTGTTTCCATGCGAGCCTTCAGGAAACAGGAGTTAAGAAGCAGCGGTCTTAAGACTGCTGCTCCTAAACTCATACGCCGCCTCTGAGGCGGCGTATAGCAATCCGCCCGATCATGTGCGATCGGGCTGATTGACTCCCCCTGCTAGCGGCCGCAAATCTGCAGGGGGCTTTTCCACACAACTGCAAAATTACATATATATTTCAAAACTAACAAGCCTAGAACCTCCAGACAGCAGCAGATTTCCAGCATATATTCTGTCTCTCACATACAGGTTCTAACTAGTAACCCCAGCAACCTTAATTAGCTTGTAGTAAAAACCTTAACTGGATTCCTCACCTGCTATTCTCTGTAACATCCAAACTGGATTCCTAACCTGCAATTCTCTGTAACATCCAAACTGTTGAGTGGATTACACGGCCATTAGCTCTTTCACTATATATATATATATATATATATATATATATATATATATATATACTCACCAGCCACTTTATTAGGTACACGTTGCTAGTACAGGATTGGACCCCGTTTGGCCTTCAGAACTGCCTTAATTCTTCGAGGCATAGATTCAACAAGGTGTTGTAAACATTTCTCAGAGATTTTGGTCCATATTGACATGATAGCATCATGCAGTGGCTGCAGATTTGTCAACTGCACATCCATGATGCAAATCTCCCGTTCCTCCATATCCCAAAGGTGCTCTATTGGATTTAAATCTGGTGACTGTGGAGGCCATTGGAGTACAGTGAACTCACTGTCATGTTCAAGAAACCAGTTTTAAATGATTTGTTCTTTGTGACATAGTGCATTATCCTGCTGGAAGAAGCCATCAGAAGATGGGTACACTGTAATCATAAAGGGATGGACATGGTCAGCAACAATACTCAGGTAGGCTGTGGAGTTTAAACACTGCTCATTTGGTACTAAGGGGCCCAAAGTGTGCCAAGAAAATATCCCCCACACCATTACACCACCAACAACCTGAACCGTTGATACAGGGCAGGATGGATCCATGCTTTCATGTTGCTTGCGTCTAATTCTGACCCTACCATCTGAATATCGCAGCTGAAATCAAAACTCATCAGACCAGGCTATGTTTTTCCAATCTTCTATTGTCCAATTTTGGTGAGCCTGTGCAAATTTAGCCTCACTTTCCTGTTCTTAGCTTACAGGAGTGGCACCTAGTGTGGTCTTCTTCTGCTGTAGCCCATCTGCTTCAAGGTGCGACGTGTTGTGCATTCAAAGATGGTATTCTGGATACCTTGGTTGTAGTGAATGGTTATTTGAGTTACTGTTGCCTTTCTTTCATCTCAAACCATTCTGCCCATTCTCCTCTGGCTCTGACATCAACAAGACATTTTCGTCCATACAATTGCCGCTCACTGGATATTTTGTCTTTTTCGGACCATTCTCAGACCAGCCCGCCTGGCACAAACAACCATTACACGTTGAAAGTCACTTAAATCCCCTTTCTTCTTCCCCATTCTGATGCTTGGTTTGAACTTCAGCAAGTCGTCTTCACCATGTCTAGTTGCCTAAATGTATTTAGTTACTGCCATGTGATTGGCTGATTAGCAATTTGTGTTACCAAGCAATTGAACAGGTGTACATAATAAAGTGGCCGGTGAGTATAACACAGCCTCCCGGGGATTTAAGTGACTTTCAACGTGTAATGGTTGTTGGTGCCAGACGGGCTCCCTTTTTTTTTATCTGCTCTTAGAACATTTTCCTCAATTATTTTTTACAACATGTAAAAAAACTTTATTTTACCACTTAAGGACTGGGAATTTTAGAGAAAAACTTGCACAAAGGACCAAAGCATTTTTTGCATTTTCTCCATTTAAACAGAAATATAGCCTTGTTTTTTTATTTATTTACCTATCAAAACATATATATATATATATATATATATATATATATATATATATATATATATATATATACACACACTTATATACATATATATTTACACATGCTGCAAATTACACATACCCACTACACACTACAAAAACACTACACAGACATTAAACACAGCATATGCATCACACCTCTTAACATATGCAAGATGATTTCTGGGGTTTTGGAGATTAAAAGCAATTTGTGGGAGGGGCCATGTGAGAGAGGGTGTGGCTATGTACATAGTGGGCAGAGTGTGGGTCTGTATGGGTTCAAATGATAAGCCATAAGTCCCCCAGAAAAAGTAAAAAATAAAAAGCACAATGAATGTGGTTTTGCTAGGGAATGGGTCTTCATGGGCTCAATAAAAAAATATCTGTTTTTGACTGGAGACCTTCCATTAAGTTTATTTTAGAGTGAACAAATCCTTCTCTTAAATAAATATATTAAGTGTGTCTGTATAGCCAGAGCGAACCTTGCAAAAGAAAGGGCTTTTATTTCTGCACTCACACAAGGGGGCGCTCTAGTTTATATTATAACCCCCAAAAAGCATCATACTTCTACATCATACTTCCACATTTGGCTAAGCTTGATGATAATTTAGTAATTCCACCTAGCTATTTTCAATGTTATTTTTGTTCTAGCATTTATGCATTTTCATGCAGTTAATTATAAATATAATAATGGGATATCATTTGTTTGGTTACTCACTGAAATATGACATACACAAGTGTTTAAATGTAAGCAGCAAAAACAAACAAACATAGGCTTAGCACAGAGGTGTGAAAAAGCTTAGAAGTGAAGGGGTTAACAACGGATTTTTCATCTTAAACTCTGTACTCGAAATGTATATATCATATATTTGAAAAAGATACCCTGAAAAAAAAAAATAAGTGGAGTAAAACCTGTATAAATGCAAATAGAGTGTGATACAGCAGTATCAGTTGTGTATGTCTTATTATTTAATGATTTAGGTAGAACATACAATTTTAAATAACTTTCCAGTTTACTTCTATTATCAAATTTGCTTCATTCTTTTGGTATCATTTGTTGAATTGAGCAATGCACTACTGGTTTCTAACTGAACACATGAGTGAGCCAATGACAATCGGTATATTTATGCAGCCACCAATCAGCAGCTAGAACCTAGGTTCATTTCTGCTCCTGAAGCAAATTAAATAATAGAAGTAAATTGGAAAGTTGTTTAAAATTGTATGCTCTTTCTAAATCATGAATGTCTATTTATAACTTTACTATCCCTTTGGCTAACATACACATCCTGCTAATGCTCATTGGCTTATACTGTAGGTACTTTCCTACTAATGCTCATTGACTGATATATCAACCAATGAGCATTACTAAGTAGGACAAATGGATACTGCTGTATTAGTTTATGTTTCAAACATGGAATAAACTTCCAATTGAGGTGGTAAACACAAAGACTGTAAAGGAATTAAAAAAATGCCTGGGACATGCATAAGGCTATCCTAAAAAAGTAACATGTAATATGGGTAGACTTGATGGGCCATTTTGGTTCTTTTCTTCCCTACTGAGACTGTTATCTACTTCCTGATTAACTCCCGCTCTCTGATAACATTCTGCTAATGCTCATTGGTTGATAGGTTCTCCTTGCTAATTCTTACTGGCTGATATCCTGATACTGTTGTAATGGTTTCAATTTTAAAGGGACAGTCTACTTGAATATTGTATTGTTTAAAAGATAGATAATCCAAATATTACCCATTCCCCAGTTTTGCACAACCAACATGGTTATTTTAATATACTTTTTACATCTGTTATTACCCTTGTATCTATATGACACACATGAACTAGCACTGTCGAATTGTGAACTACTGTCAAAAAGCAGTGAGATAAGAGGCAGCCTTCAACGGCTTTGAAATTAGCCTATGAGCCTACCTAGGTTTAGCTTTAAAGGGATACTAAACTCAACATTTTTTTTTTCAGGATTCAGATAGAGCATGCAATTTTAAGCAACTTTCTCATTTACGCCTATTATCAATTTGCCTTCTCTCTCATTTTCTTTTTTAAAAAAAAGCAGGAATCTAAGCTTAGGAGACGGCCCATTTTTGGTTCAGCACCTGGGTAACGCTTGCTGATTGGTGGCTACATTTAGTTGATAATAGGAGTAAATTAGAAAGTTGCTTAAAATTGCATGCTCTATCTGAATCATGAAAGAAAAATGTGGGTTTAGTATCCCTTTAAAAAAAGAATACCAAGAGAACAAAGCAAATTTGATTATAAAAGGAAATTGGAAAGCTTTGACTTTACAATAGTTTAGGGAAAGAAAAACATTAAAATGTTTACATGTTACTTTTTAAAACTGATTATAGAAACTATTAAAACGGTCACTTTAAAGCACTGGTTTTCAAACCTGTCCTCAGACCTCCACAACAGGCCACATTTTGAGAATATCTGAACAGGTGCACAGGTGAAATAATCAGCTGATTAGTAAACATTGTTATTTTACCTGCTCTCATCCAAGGTAATTCTGAATACCTGGACTGTTGGGAAGGCATGAGGACTGGTTTAAAGGGATATTATAAGGCAACAATGACATGCTCCAATTTGTTAGAACATATAATTTTACCATTAGGGTCCCTGCTGCTGCTGATTATCTCAACAGCTGTATCTGCTTGGGACGAGCCGTTCTCTGCATCGAGCAGATTCCTAAATCAGAATGGCGTACTGTGTTATGACTAATAGCATTGCACACTTAGGAAGTGAATAAAGAACGAAAACAATGGATTTTGTTTTTCC